>NW_023270773.1:826158-879445 GCF_011800145.1 Mirounga leonina | reverse complement strand
ACTCTCCACCCACCCACCACCTTACACCCATTCACCTGCCCATCTGACTCTCCACCCACCTCTCTGTCCACCACCATCCTCTCGCACAACCACCTACTCACCCTCCTATCCACACGTCCATTAACTTGTTCATCCATTTCCCCATCCATCCAGCCTTCTGTCCTTCCATCCCTTCATCCATTCAGCAATCTGTCCACCTGGGATCACTTGTGGGATGTCCAGGCAAAGATAGGTTTACCCCAGGTTCACTGCCTTCATTCCTGCCTGGGGCCAGTGAGGCTGGCTCTGCATTCCATGTTCGTTCCTGGGAGGTCGGGCATGGTGAGCAGCCTGCACCAGGGACTGCAAAGCCAGCAGCTAGGGTTTGGATGAGGGTTGTGAGGGCTCTGGCTGATGGGCAGTGTGGGGCCCTTGCCAGGTGAATGGAAGCTGTGATGACACTGGCCAGAGAGGAAATTAAGGGTCAGCTGAGACCCTGCAAGCATGGTACTTCCCTGCTGGCCTTGGGCCCTCCCCAGGATAGGGCCCCTCCCTGATGCCCCTCTGGGGATGATGTCTTTACAGTCTCGTGGTCAATCTTAAAAAATCATGTACAGGGGCGCCTGGGTGGCTCAGTCCATTAAGCGTCTGCGTTTGGCTCAGGTCATGATCCCAGGATCCTGGGATCGAGCCCCATGTCTGCGGGGAGTCTGCTTCTCCCTCTCCCTCTGCCCCTCCCCCTGCTTGTGCTCTCTCTCTCAAATAAATAAATAAAATCTTAAAAAAAATTCATGTACAGTTTGCTTTCCATGTCATTACATATTTATTGTTTTAATATAAAAATAGCATTTTGAGTTATCATCAGAAAAGCCGCCCTCTGGAGTGCTGGCCCAGCTCACCTGTACCCACACGTGCTCCTGTGCACAGGCCGTATACCTCGGACCCAGGAAGGCCACCATGTCAGGGGAGTAGGCTTAGGTCTTCCCTGCTTCCTAGATGCCGCCAGCCAGCAGCCTCCCTCTTGCATACCCCAGGGCTGCCCTCAAGGCCACCGAGGTGAGGAGGCTGTGGACTACAGGCCCAGCATCCCCACCCACATGCAGATAGAGGGGTGCACCGTCGGGCTGAGGCAGAGAGCATGGGCCCCAGACCCAGGGTCTCTGCTCTTTGTGGATGGTTACACGGTACTCTTCCTCCAAGCTGGCTGGCATTTGGGGGTGTCTCCTGGGAGACACCCAGTCATTTAGCTCCAGCTGAGAGAACTGGGCAATGGGAAGGTCATTGTGGGGTTTGGCTACCTTCTCACTGCCTTAGATTTCTGGGCCCCTGCCAGAGCAAGTGGGCCCCCTCTACGGGGGAGTTCCTTGGAGCCCAGAGTTGGAACATGCTGGAGGGCCCAGGGCAGGGAAGCTGGAGGCTGGGGCTGTCCCCAGGGTCTGCAGCCCCAGCCTGGTCTGAAGGGGAGCCTGAGGTCAGTCAGGAACCCATGTCCTGGCACAAGGAAGGAGGAAGTCACCTCCTAGGTATGAGGCCCACAGATATCCTTTTTTTTTTTTAATGTTTTATTTATTTATTCATGAGAGTCAGAGAGAGAGAGAGAGAGGCAGAGGCAAAGGGAGAAGCAGGCTCCCCACCTAGCAGGGAGCCCAATGCGGGACTCGATCCCAGGACCCCAGGATCATGACCTGAGCCGAAGGCAGACGCTTAACCATCTGAGCCACCCAGGTGCCCCACGGCCCACAGATATCCTGATCACCACCTCCCAGGGCCTTGAGACCCATACTTCGACCAAGGGCTTGAGTGACCTGGCTCCACCCCCTGCCCCCCAAGGAGGAAGACCCCACCATGCTTGCCTGGGGCCACCAGCTTCAGTCCATCCATGCACAAGGCCTACTCTACTGTCTGAGTAGCACCAAGTGTGGGGCTGCGTGCATCTGTGGCCGGTACCCAGGTAGCAGTGGGTGTGCCCAGGAGGCTGTGTGCCCACAGCCATGGACATGCCATGCTCTTTGTCCCTTACTCCCTGCTGGCCAAAGAACCCAGTCTATACCTCACTTTCTTCATCCCCCCAAGCTCCTCCCCTCCCCCCATGATGGCCACCGCCTCTCCCAGCCCAACATACTGACTTCGCTGCCCCTCTGCTGGGTCACATTGCCCGTTTTATTTGCGTGACAGGTGCTGGGAAAATGAAACTTAGCTTCTGGGACCTATGCTGGCCTTTTGCTTCACTGGGCCTTGGTTTCCCCAGCTTCACAGTGGGCTGGGCTCCATGGTGTCTTCAACTCTATGTACACGCATGCCCCCCAACTCTGTCCCTGGCTCAGCTGGTACCGATGGCCAGGCCCAGCAGCGACCCCTCCTTTCTAGGGTTCAGTTCTTGCAGCTGGCCTTCCAAGGGTGCTGCCCACTGCTTTGTGTCTCTAAGCTCAAGCCCTGTGTTGTGCAGGGGCCCCAGGGCCAGCAGAGTCTGCCTCAGCCGGCTGGTGTGGGCTGACCAGGAGGAGGCCCTGAGCACATGGCCTGCACCCCGCCTGCTGGCCTGCTGCTATGTGCAGGTCTGGGCTCCATATACTTCCCCTGCTTCTTTTTGCTCATGAAGAACAAATATGCTGGGCAGCCAGGGAGCAAGCAGCGAGAAGAGTGCTGGTTTGTGGTTGCAGCTGCTGAGTCCCTGCCACCCCTACCCACCACCCTGGGGCCCTCAGGGGCAGCACTGGGCAGGGGCCCAGGCAGGCCTGACCCTCCCCACAGACTGGGCCTCAGACACCTGGGACCCTGCCCTCCACCTTCCCTCCAGATCCGGCGTGAGGCGCCTGGACCACTTCTGAGTGCAGAATCCCAACCAGGCTGTACTCAGTTTTTACTCTGTCATGTGGGTAGATAGCACCCTTGTTCCCAGCCAGCGTGGCTGTGAGTGGAGGCCTAACTGCTGGTCCGCAGGCTGGTGTCATCCCCTCACCTGCCCAGGTGTCCCGCCCACCTGGCGGCTGTGGAGCGGCTTCTCTCTCCCTGCCCACTGGTGCACCAGCTGTGTGGCTATGGCTGGGGGCCCTGCCTTCTCTGGGCCGGAGCACTGCCTCCGAGAGTTGGGCCTGTGCTGGCCCCATGAGGTTGGGATGAGCTGGCATGTGCTGTAGGCAGCAGAGGGCCTGGGATCTGAGAGGTGGTCACGCCAGCTCTTCCTACCCTTCCCTTCCCAGAGGGCTCTGGGACGCCCAGTCAGTGGTTCTGCTGAACCTGGCAGGAAGCAGGGGCTCCCAGCTCAGAGCCCCCACACTCCACAGGGAGGGAGCCGGCTGCTTCCAGCCAGCCTCGGATTAATGGCTTTTAATTTAGAATTTAATCAATGCAGCTTCTCTCTGGAGAGCTGGATGCTCTGGTCTGGGAATGAGTTGTATGATCTGTGAGTGGGGTGGGCATGGGGCCTATGATGGCCTCTCCAGGCCTCTGTCCTGGCCCCACCCTGACCTTGCTCTGCTTTGCCTGCAGCCTGCTGGCATCCTGGTCATGGAGGACTGCAACGTGCACTCGGCTGCCAGCATTCTGGCCTCGGTGAAAGAGCAGGAGGCCCGCTTTGAGCGACTGACGCGAGCCCTGGAGCAGGAGCGGCGCCATGTTGCCCTGCAGCTGGAGCGTGCCCAGCAGCCTGGCATGGGCAGTGGTGGTGTGGGCAGTGGGCAGCCCTTGCCAATGGCCTGGCAACAGCTGGTCCTGCAGGTAACACCCCAGTGACTCCAAATGGGTGAAAATGGCCAAGTAGGGAAACAGTCAAGGAGCCTTGGACTACAAGCCAGTATTGAATGACTTATTGCAAGATATCCTGAGGCCTCTGAGGAGGGTAGGAGAGTGGGATCCCAAGGGGGCTGGAAGTTTCACTTCAGTGTGCAGGACGCCATGTGATGAATGGGCAGGACACAGCCCAACCCTCAGAATGGCACCCTCCACTCAAGTGAGTCCTCAGAGCCCAGGTAGCTGGGCAAGGTCTATTCTGGGCAGCTCTGCAGTCACCCTGGTGACACTGAGGGTTTTACCCGCCCTGGAGTCTCCTTGCCGTGGTTTCCTCCTTCATCGTATGCATCAGTGAGGAAGCCTTCTAGAGGAAGGCTTGAGCAAGACCCCAGGCTCTGCCTACGTCTCAGAGGGTGACCTGGAGCCTCCATTTCTCCACCAGCCAATGCCCTTAAACTGGGCTCAGGCCCCTGCTCAGCCCCAAGAGGCGTGAAGCCCTGTCTTCTCTGTGGCCAGGCCCTAAGGCCTCTAAAGTCAGGAGTAAATGGCCTGGACCCCTCCCTCCAGCCACTGTACCCCAGTGCCTGACTTATGGATGGGGGCACAAGAGCACTTGGTTTATGGGATGGTAGGGGCAGAACAAGAAAACGTGGGAGGCCTGGAGTTTGGTGTGATTTTTCAGATCACAGTACTGACTGAGGCACAAGGCAGGGGATAGGCAGGGCAGAGCTGTCCCAGGAGCCAGGAGAAGGAGGGCCCTGGGTGGGACTCCACCCCACAGACCTCTCACTGTTGCACCTCCTCACTACCAGACCCAGAGGCCTAGGGGGCCACGGCCTACTGAGTCCCCAGGGTTCCTCACAGAGTGACCCTAGAGGGCCCTCCCAGTGGTGTTTGTTCTGTTTCTCTGACTCAGCTCCCACACTATTGCCCTCCTAAACCTGGCAGCCAGAGCTCCTCCCAGTATGTCCCCCAGCACATGCTCTTGTCACTGGGCCCCCACTCCAGGGAACCAGACATGCTGTTGGCAGCTTGGGGCCGCCTGCACCTCTGTGGCTGGAGAGGGAGCAGGTCTCGGGTGAGACTGACCCAGTTGGGCTAGCTTTGCCTAGCCAGGGCATGTGGGGCCTAGAAGCAGCAGTCCATGTCAGGTTGGGGAACTTGGCGAGTGACCTTTACCCCCAGAGCCTTGGTGGTCTCATCTGCCAGTGGGCAATCCACACGCACAACCCAGTATGGTATATAGTCTCCAGAGGGCCCAGACCCACCAGCAGCCCCTATCATTGGGAAGCTGTCTTTACAAGCCTTTGGTGCTGAGGTGGGCCAAGGAGCCAGTCCACAGGAGGCCAGGACTGAGGCAGGGTGGGTCTAGGTGCAAGAGCCACCCCCACCACCCCTTGGATCTCAGGCACCCCAGAGGGTGAGGGCTGCACCCCCCAGATGTGTTGGGGAGTGGAACAGCCCAGCTGGGCCACATGGGGACAGTGGCAGTCAGTGACCTCAAGGCCATCCTTCAGGCGCCAGGCCCTCTTTCTAGCCCTCCCAGGCTGGAAAGGGCTTTAGCCTCCAGCCCAGATGGCCCTGCTGAGGGTCAGTGCCCCCACAGAAAGATGTTCCCATAGCCTGGAGCTGCCCTGGCCTCCTGGGGACTGTGGACTAAAGACCTCAGGCTATGACCTCTCCCCGCCCACTGTCCTCCTGGCCTGCCCTTGATTTTTCTGTCTCTTGGGAGGAGATGGTTTTCTCAGGGTGAGATCGGAGAGAACATGTGTTCTCAGGGCTGTGGCTGGACTGGCAGGGCTAATGGGACATTGGGGGAGGCGGGGCCACATCCGCTGGCCAGGCCTGGCAGCCCTGATGCCAAAACTGCTTCCCAGATTTGTCTCAGCAGGAGATACCTAGTGACCTACCTGCTGAGCCCCAGGGCTGCCTGGAGCTGATCCTCAAGGTCAGAGCTGGGGTCTGTGAAGCTCAGGGCCAGTGGCAAGGCAGGTCGCTGGGACTAAGGGGTTGAGAGGCCAGGGGCTACGGCTGTGCTCCCCAGGCTGCACCACTGTCCTGGCCACCTGCCTTTAATCCTCCAGCAGGAAGAGCTCCCCGCTGGAGACACCTGGCTGGAGCAGGGCCAGCCCTCAAGCAGTGGGTGTGTGTTTGTGCATGTGGTCGGGGGGGACGCCTTTAGGGACCTGGCCAGCCCCGGGTTAGGCCAAGGTGGGTATGTGGCTGGGGCACTAGCAGCTGGTGAAATTTGGGAGAAGGCAGAAGCAGCTGAAATGTAAGTTCCTTCGGGGCAGTGGTCCAGCCCTCCTACTGCTGCTTCTATTCCAGGTGGCTCCTTGTGGAACTGCCATGGATGGAAGGTGCAGGGGGCCAGTGGTCAGGGCAACTCACCCCTGTGCAGGTGGGGAAACAGAGGCTCAGAGGGACATGCAGTGGACACCCAGAGTGCTTGAGCATGCTGGCTGCATAGCCTATGTACACGGCATGTCCAGGAAGAAGGGTAGCCCCTGGGGATGGCTGGATTTTCTGAGCGGGGTCTGGGGCAAAGCAGGAGGGGCACAGGAAGCCCAGGCCTTGCCCTTCTGTCTTGCCAGACCCATGGAACCTCCTTGCACCGGCCCTTGCCCTTATTCATCTCAGAGCCTAGTTTCCTTATTCGGGATACACGAGCCATTGGCTTGCCTTTGTGGGGTATGACCCAAGAGGGCCCCAGCCCAGCCCAGCCCTTCTGGGTCTGCGTTTCCATCCAGCACAGCCAGACTCTCCAGGGTGTGGCTGTACCTTCATGTCATGCCTGGTTTGGAGAAGTCCTGATTAACCAGGCACTGTGATACCACTCCCCTCACCCCCCAACCACTTCCCAGTGGATCAAAAGCATGGAGGAGAGAGAGTCTGAGGCCCTCTTGGCCTCGGGAGCTTTCACCCAGGGTCACCCAACTGCTGAGCACCCCCGCACACACCATTTGATCTGCTCTGACACCCCTAAGAGGGTAGGGGAAACCCTGGGCCTCTGTGTCTTGATGGGGAGAACCCAAGACAAAGTGGATCAGTGCCAGGTCCATTTGGCAGGCCCCGACTGAGCTCTATGAAGGCACATACTTGGGGGGCTGTGCTGGGGTTTGGGCAAGGGCCTGGGGCCAGATCAGGGACATCTGAGAGACTTTGTCATGCTGACATCGCTATAACTACTGTCTGATCAGTCCTCATTTTACAGCAGGGGGAAACATTGGGGTCAGGATAGCAGCCTGTGCCAAAGAGGATGGCCGCACTGGCCCCAGCTCTGCCAGAACTCAGTTTCCCTAACTACAGGGGGAGGGGCCTGTGAGTTCTTTTACTGGAGGCAGAATGAGGCCCGGGAAGCAGGACTCGGCCAAAGTCACTAGGCGGGAAAATGTCACCCCCGCAGGGGAAGTGGAGGGACGGGGAGGCCAGGCCAGGCCGGCCGCTCGGGAGTTAAGGGGCGACCCCAGCCCCGCCCTGATAGCGGCAGCAGAGCCCCGCGCGGGGGGGGGGGGGGGGGGCGGGACCTCGCCCCGCCCCACCGGCCCCCGCCCCGCCCCGCCTGGGCGCGGCCCCGCTCCATTGGCTGCTCGCCGTGACCGCCGCCAGATCCGCCCCCGCGGGGAGCGAGTCCGCCGAGCCCGAGCCCGAGCGGCCGAGGCGCCGGAGCCGAGCCCGGTTCAGCTGCCGCCGCCGCCGCCACCGCCGCCGCCGTCCTTACCGGCCCGCGCCCCCACCACCCACGAGCCCGGCCCGATGCCGGCCGAACTCAGACAGGTTGGAGGGAACTTGGTCTTATGCGTGGGGGCACCGTCCCGGGGGCCCGGCGGCGGAGGGCGGGGCGCCGGCCTTCCCGGGAGGACCCGCTTTTGTTCCGCGGAGCCGCCGGCCAGAGAAGACTATTGTCTGCGCTTTGGGCCAGCGCGTTCGGCCCCGGGGCGGGCGGGGCGGCGGAGTGAGCGCGCCGCCCGGGGGGGTGTGCAAGGCGCGGGGCGGGGCCGCGGGGTTTCTGGGGACCGGGCGCCAGGCCCCGGGCGGTGCGACTCGGCGCGGGGAAGCGAGGCCGGGATCGGGGTGGGTGCACCCCAGGGCAGCGCCCAGGACAGGTGCCTGGGGTGGGGGTGGTTGGTGAGGTCCTTCCTGAGCAGCCCCTCTATGCGGGAGGGATGCGGAGTCCGGAGAGGGCAGCCGGGCTAGGCCTCCAGCTCCCTGGGGGGCTCGGTGGGCCTCCCCTCCCCTCCCCTCCGCACTCTTAGCGCGGGCTCCGACTCTGGGGACCTGCGAGGAGCTTCCGGAGCTTTAATGGAAGCCCTGTCTGCCGCGGCAGCGCACGTGAGGGGAGGGGTGGAGGAGGGCCCTGCCCACGTGCGGAGGCAGGAGCGGGGGGTCTCCGAGGAAAACCCGGGGAGTCAGCCTCCCAGTGCTGGGAGGGAGCGGGAGGGAGGCATGTGGGCAGCCAGCACCTCCTGCTTACAGGGTTTGCGGTCCAGTAACAGGCAGGGAAACTGAGGCCAACTGGAGGAGCAACTGCCCCAGGCCCCTTGTCATTGGGGGCCGGGTCACACCTGCCTCTCCCTGGCAGCTGGGTTTCTGCCTGCTGTATGGTATGGCCCCTAGGGTCAGGCCGCTGACCATCCCAGAGATGTAAGGGTCAGCTGGGGGGAGTTGGGGCTGCTGTGTAGCTGATAAATGTGGGCTGGGCTTGGAGAAACTGGGGTGAGTGACAGCCAGCCCTGCTATCCCCCACAACCTTGCTTCCCCAGTCTGTGGGCACCCACTGCCCCTTGGTCTCTTGGCCACTCAGTGTGGACTGCAGGCCCTGGCAGGCGGCTTCTGCTCTGGAGGGGTGAGCTCCCCATCTGCCTGGGCTGGGCAGAGCCTCTGGGCATCAAGAGAGGGCATCTGTGGTGGCCAAGGGCTTGCTCTGTGGAGAGAGATGCCAGCCTGGATTGTCTTGGACTCTTATCAGGGATGGCTGTGCTCGGTGGAGGGGATAGGGGAACACGTTCATTCCTTCACTCCTCCCTCCCTCCCTCCCTCCATCCATTCATTCATTCAGTGCTAGCTGTCTTGTGCCCTCTTCGGGCCAGGACTGGGAATTGTGGGAGCCAGGTGTGGGATCCTACCTTAACCCATTCTCTGTGTGTACGGTGGGACCATGGGCAGGGTGGGGCACCTGTCTCGAGGCTTGCTCTTCACGATATGTACCATGGGTGCTCATCTGTGAAGTGCGGTTGGTGACATAGATCCATGCCTCTGGGACTCCAGTCCAGCCCCCCTCCCCCATTAAGACTTGGCTTGTTTCCCCGGCCCCTCTCTCTGCCATTCCCACATGTACCTCAGAGGTGGTTGTGGGCTTTTGCCCCGGTGGCGGCCCCTCTGTATGTTGGCCCACATCTTGTATTCTACTCCCCACGTCCCTTAGATCTGGCCATGAAGGTGGGACTGGCACTATCCTGCTTGTCCTTTGGCCTTGATATCCTGGGTGCTTTCTGTTTCCATATGAGGAAGCCAAGCCCTGGATGTGTGACAGGGCCTAGGGGACCCTCTTGAGAGCAGTGGTGGCTGGCTGTGTTTACCTTTCTGAGGACTGGCCACTCTGGCCCCGGGGGCTTGGAGTCTTGGGCCAGGCCCCTTCCACAAGTTCAAGGGAGCTCCTGGGAAACCCCAGGTCTGGACAGCAGCCCCACTCTGGGCCAGGCCTGTAGACCATGACCAGGTGGACCATGGATGGGAGCGCCGGGGGACAGTTTGGGCCCTGGAGGTAGGCTATGGGAGGCAGGTCAGTGGTCCCAGGAAGAGGGGCAAGAATGAAGCTAGGGCTGGGGATGGGTAACAAGATACAGTTGACAGGATTTGGCAAGATTTGGGATGTGAAGGGCTGGGGGTTTTGTGTCCAGGCTGGTGCTCATGTCTGGAGTGCCGGGGGGACCTGAGTTGTAGGGCCAGGGGTCTCTGGGGTGTGCTGCCCTGGATAGGTGGACATGTGGCCCTAGAGCAGGGTCTCAAGGTCAGATGAGGATGTAGGCACCCCGGTCAGCTGCCTCTGTTGAGTGCCAACTATGTGCTGGTCATCAGGCTTTGGTTCCCCACTCTGCTGCCAGCTCTGAGAGCCCCCGGAGTGGGTGGTTGAATGGGTGTCCAGGCAGTCTGGACACAGGGGTGGGAGACAGGAGGAGGTGATGGGGATGTGTCAGCATGTGCAAGTCCCTCTGGGGGCAGTGCGCACTGTGTCTGGGGGCTGTTAGGACAACATGCAGATTGACGCGCTTGGGCCTGGGGGCCAGGCTGGGTGCTTACACACACATACACACACACGTCTGTGCACATGTCCCTGTTGGAAGCACCAGGTACACGCACGCATGTCCAGGTCCTCATCTGCATGTGTGCCCAGGCGTGTGTAACGGGGGCCAGGCCTTCCTGTGATCATCGGCTGACTCCCGCTCCCGCCTGCCCGCCAGCCTGGGTGAAGTCATCGCCTGTTTTTAGCTCTCTGAGGTCATTTGCCAGTGGGGGCTCTTGGGGCCTCAGGATCCCACTACTAGGCTGCCTGGGCTGGGTGTTAGTGGGTGATGCTGCAGGGTTGCCAGGCCTTGTGGGGTGGAGGGTTCCTGGCTCTTCTGCAGCCCCATCCCTTTGTTCCCTCTACTGCACTGTGTCAGACCCTCATCACAGGCTAGAGTGAGAATAAACTGAGTCAGAGTAGCATTGAGGTCTGAGGTATGCTTACTCCTCCTTCTCCCTCCTCACACCCACCCCCTAACTAGGGAGTTGGAGGCTCTTCTCTGAGAGTGTTCACGTATGCAGATCTACTCAGGGGCCGTGTCCTCCTGGCCAGGCTCTGGTCCCCTCTTGTCGGTCCTGCTCCTCGCGCCTCCCCTCCACTTGCAGCCACCAGGGTGTGGCCCTAGGCCCCTCTGTGCCTGGACCCCAGGGCCCAGCCGAGAGAACTCAGCGCCTGACACACATTTGCTCCCATAGTTGCCAAATACAGCTGGGGTCGCCGAGGTGCCGGCAGTGACAGGCTTTCCCTGAGTCTTCTGCTCCGGAACCATCCCAGCTCCCAGCACCCTCAGAGAAGGGTCCAGGCCACTGTGCCTGGCAGCCCAGCTGCATGTCCCCGTTCAGGGTCTCAGTTTACTCCTCTTTCTCAGGGAACATCGTTCTTCCTTCCTGGCCAGGTCCCCACCAGGCATTCCACCTACAACCCCAAACTGAGTGGCAGCCAAGGCTGTGGCCCACAAGGGGTGAGGTATCACTAAAAGGCCTTGCAGAACTGTCTTCCCTGGGGATGCCTGAAATTCCCTGTCAATGGTTTGTGAAGTCCTGGTTAAGCCTCTCCTTTCTGTCAGGCCTCAGTTTCCCTTTTTATAAAATCACATATTGTTGTCCTCTGCTTCTGGGGGCAGAGTCTGCATTCTGTGACTTCCTTCCTGTGTCACCAGAGCCCAGGGGATACACCTGTCCTAACATGGAGCAGGCCCCTCTCTGGACCCCTGAAGACTTTGCGGGGGCCTAGAATCTCAGCACTATGTGCAATTGGGGGCTTAAGCATTTTGTCAGGATAGGACCCCGACCTGAGGAGACTTCACACCCTGAGGACCTCAGGAGGCAGGCCGTTGGGCAGCTCTGGGCACCTAGGCTTGCATACCTCCCGGGCTCAGGGCCAGGAGCAGAGTAGGGCTCTGGGGGCAGGCAGATAGGGGTGTGGCCTTCCTTGGGCCTCAGCTTCGTTTCTGTGTAGGGCCTCAGAGGCCTGGGGCCCACACAGGGGACCCATTCCTCAAGGCACAGCATCTGGGCCACAGAGCAGGGCCTGTCCTCCTGCTGACCTGGCCCCGCTGCCCAGGAATGTGCTCCTGCTCGCTTGCCCGCTGCAGCTTGGGTTTCAGCCCCTACCCATCCTGCCAGATGCTAATCCTAGGATATTGGTGTGGTGCGGGGACCCATGTGGTCAGAGGCCCAGGGGTGGATGGACTTTGGCTCTTGGACCCCTTTGCTAGTCAGCAGAGTCAGTTCAGCTCTGCTATGGACTGGCCTGTCCTCTTTGAGCCTCCGTTTCCCCACTGGCAAGTCTGGCCATAGGCTTATGGGCCTTAAAAGGGCTTCTGTCCAGAGCTATCTTGCCTGGAATTCCACCATGGTTATCCCCTGCAGGGATGAAGGCAAGGGGAGCTGCAGGTTGGGGAGACCTGGGGGGAGGTATATGGGGAGGGGACACCAGGTTCCTGTCAAGGACTAACTGGGCACACCTGGCCTGAATTCACTATCTCTGGGCTCTGATAAAACACCCAGCGTCTCACTGGGGAGCACCAAACACTGGCCCAAATGAGGTAGGGCCAGGCTGTGCCCACTCAATACCCTAGGAGTGTCCAGGCCGGAAGGAGCAAGGGTATTTTGGGCATTCTGAGAACTGAGTATTTCTGTCCTGCGAGGGCGTCTAGCTGGCCTTGGGAACAGTGGGGGCCTGGGTATGGCCCTGGGGAGTCTGTGAGCAGTGCTGAAACTGCTCCCCCAAGGCCTCTGCACTCAAGGTTTCTTGGGTGGGGCAGGGAGGAGGCCCAGGACATGGGAGGGCCCAGCCAGGGGTTGTGACCCATGTCAAGAGTTCGACCTGCAGGTCCCACCAATCTCCTTGGGCCACCAGGAGCCTGTAGCAACCAGGCCTTGCAGCTCAGATGGGGCTGCCCAAGACTGCACCACTGGGGACAGGGGCTTTATCTGCCAGCTCAGTCCCAGGAGGCGCCAGGATTGGGGGAGGTCAACCCCCAGAGGTCCGCATGGGATAGGGCAACAGGGCCAGTAAGCCCCATGGCGTTCAGAGGCAGGAGCGGGCTGCTGTCTTCACCAGCTGGGGCTTGCAGGCCCTGGGGTCCATGGGCTCCAGGGGTGGGAAGAAGGCTCTCCTGGCCTTGGGGCCAGCACAAGCCTCTACACTCCAGGACCAGGCAAACTATGGGTCCTCCCACTGACACCCATTCCCCCCGCTTGCCCAGGAGCAGAGCCCGGGCAGCCAGGCCTCACTGGCCACAATGCCAGAGGCGCCCGAGGTGCTGGAGGAGACAGTGACAGTAGAGGAGGACCCTGGCACGCCCACCTCCCACGTGTCCATTGTCACATCAGAAGACGGCACTACCCGGCGCACTGAGACCAAGGTATGGCCAGGCTCCGGCAGTGGGCAAGTAGGCTGTGTAGCCACGGTTGTTCCACGTACAGAGTGGCCTCCCAGGGGCCACCTGTTGGTCGGGTGCAAGACCGAGGACACCCTGGCCCTACTGGGCCAGTGTCTGGGCCTCTCAGGCTGCCTAGCCCGCCCACTGGCCACCCACTTCCCCACCAGGTCACGAAGACGGTCAAGACGGTGACCACGAGAACAGTGCGCCAGGTGCCCGTAGGCCCAGATGGCCTCCCCCTGCTGGATGGCGGCCCCCCACTAGGCCCCTTCACAGACGGCCCTCTGGACCGGCACTTCCTGTTGCGCGGGGGTGGTCCGGCAGCCACGCTTTCCCGCGCCTACCTCAGCAGCGGGGGCAGCTTTACCGACGGCCCTGAGCCCCGTGATGTCCCCAGCTACGGCAGTCTCTCCCGTGGGCTGGGTGTGCGGCCCGCACGTGGCCCCCTTGGCCCAGGCCCTGTCGATGGCTGCTTCACACTGCCTGGCCGACGTGAGGCCTTCCCTGCAGGCCCTGAGCCTGTGCCACCAGCCGGTCGCTCCCAGCCCGAGCGCTTCCAGGCAGAGCCATACGGCTTAGAGGATGACACCCGCAGCCTGGCTGCCGATGACGAGGGTGGCCCGGAGCTGGAGCCTGACTATGGCACTGCCACAAGGAGGAGGCCTGAGTGTGGACGTGGCCTTCGTACCAGGTGAGTACCCTGAGCCTGGCCGCTGCCTCCGGGAAGTCTGCCTTCCACTGCCCCACAGGAAGTCTAGCTGCTGGGGCTAAGTTAGTTACGCACGTTAGTTTGAATTGGCCTCAATTCAAGGACAGCAACAAGGGAAGCTTCTGGGATGGTGGAAGTCACACTGGGCACCCTCCCTGTGGGTCTGGGGCATTAGGGAAGTTGGTGACAGTGCCCAACACCTGCTACCCCTGCTCCAGCCAGCCGGCCATGAAGATAGGAGCACAAGAGGCTCAGAGCGTTTCCTCTGAGTTTGAGGCTCCAGCCTTTCTCCAGGCCTCAATTGCCCCTGTGTACAGAAGCAACCAGAAACTAGGTTATCTAGCTCTTCCCAGCATAGACTCTGCCTCTGTCACCTTTGCCCTCAAGTTTTTCTATCTGTAGAGTGAGAACATGATCACAGCCTTGGTATGGATTATGCTGTGTGACCGCAGGCAAGACATCTGACCCCTCCTAGCCTCAATCCCTGCCCTAGGAAGTAGGTTTGATGGTGACAACCCACAAGGACATCTTGTACTCCGGGGGACCAGTGACCTGAATGCCCCTCATACGGTCCCACCAGGATGGCTGTGTGCAGGGAGGGTCACCTCCTGCCCCCACATCCTGGCAGAGCCCACTTGGCCGAGATGGGCCTCATGGGAGGGCAGGACCTCAGTCACAGACAGATGTTTCATAGAAACGCATTTAGCTCAGAATTGGGGAATGCTGCATGGTGATGGGAGTGAGTGAGCTCCCGTCTTAGGGAGATCCAAGCCCTGATAACCATTGGCTGTTGTTAGGCCATGTCACTGGCTGTGAGTCAGTTGTTGCTGGCCTGGGGTGTGACTCTCAGCAGGTACTTGGGGTCCAGTACCAGTGCTGTAGGCCTGTCCCCACCCTTCAAGGGTTCGTGGTCCCCTGGAGAAAATAACGGTGGGGTAGCTCCCGAGCAGTGCCGAGATGTTTCTGCGCCCTGCCTGTCTGCACAGGGCCTACGAGGATGTGGCAGATGATGGCGGTGAGCTGATGGAGGAGCGGCCCCCGTTTCCGGCTGCGACAGCACCTCTGGCCCAGCCAGAACGGGGCAGCCTAGGCAGCCTGGACCGAGTGGTCCGACGGTCGCCCTCAGTCGACAGCGCCCGTAAGGAGCCGCGTTGGCGGGACCCCGAGCTGCCGGAGGTCCTGGCCATGCTGCGACACCCCGTGGACCCTGTGAAAGCCAACGCAGCCGCCTACCTGCAACACCTGTGCTTTGAGAACGAGGGCGTCAAGCGCCGCGTGCGGCAGCTGCGGGGCCTGCCTCTGCTCGTGGCTCTGCTGGACCACCCGAGGGCGGAGGTGCGGCGGCGGGCCTGTGGGGCGCTGCGTAACCTCTCCTACGGCCGAGACACGGACAACAAGGCTGCCATCCGGGACTGTGGCGGTGTGCCTGCCCTCGTGCGCCTGCTGCGGGCTGCCCGGGACAATGAGGTCCGAGAGCTCGTCACAGGTGAGTGACACCTGGCTCCCCCTCGTCCGTCAGGGAGAGGAGAGTGAGACTTGGCCAGGGAAAGACTCCCCCCACCCCCCGCTGCCACCACCATCTGCCCGTTTAGTCAGGAGGTCCAGTTGCCGGGGGTAGGCATTAGGCTGAGACTGAGAGGTCCCCAGCCTCTCTACCTCTGGACTTTGTTGCCTCTCAGGCAGGCCCCCTTTCCACCTGCCCGCATGTCCCCGTACTCCTCCAGGTCCAGCCTCCTGGTCCCACCCTCCAATGGGGCCCGGTGCTGGGGGATTGTGCCTTATGGGCCCCAATTGGCCAGGTAGGGTCATGTGACCACCTTTAGGTGGCGCCAGTGAGGCAGTAGTGCCATCCCCCACGTGGCTAAGAAGGGATGGGGAAGAGAAGGCACCTGCTTGTCCAGCCACAGGCCCCCTGCCACCACCCCCCCCACGTGGCTAAGGAGGGATGGGGAAGAGAAGGCACCTGCTTGTCCAGCCACAGGCCCCCTGCCACCACCCCCCACGTGGCTAAGGAGGGATGGGGAAGAGAAGGCACCTGCTTGTCCAGCCACAGGCCCCCTGCCACCACCCCCCCATGTGGCTAAGAAGGGATGGGGAAGAGAAGGCACCTGCTTGTCCAGCCACAGGCCCCCTGCCACCCCCCCCCCACGTGGCTAAGAAGGGATGGGGAAGAGAAGGCACCTGCTTGTCCAGCCACAGGCCCCCTGCCACCACCACCCCCACGTGGCTAAGGAGGGATGGGGAAGAGAAGGCACCTGCTTGTCCAGCCACAGGCCCCCAGCCAGCCCTTTCCTGTGTCACAGCCCCTCCCAGCTGGTAGCTACTGTTGGGTGCCTGTGCACATCTTGCCTGGGCCAAGGTGGGCACCCAGGACCTCTCACGCCTTTTGTCACTTCCTGCCTTCTGGTCTGATCGGGGCATGTCCTGAGCGAGGTCACATGGGGAGGTCAGAAGGTTGCTGCCTGTGTGGTGAGCACCGGCTGGTTGATGACGCCCTGCAGGCACACTGTGGAACCTGTCATCCTACGAGCCCCTGAAGATGGTCATCATTGACCACGGCCTGCAGACGCTGACCCACGAGGTCATTGTGCCCCACTCGGGCTGGGAGCGCGAGCCCAACGAGGATTCCAAGCCAAGAGATGCCGAGTGGACAACGGTCTTCAAGAACACATCGGGCTGCTTGAGGTGTGGGTGGGGGCTGGGCTCGGGCACTGTCTGTGCAGCCACCCAGGACTGTTCCCGGCCGAGGAGGCAGGAGCCAGGCACCAGAGCCTGTACGCACACCTGGGAATGTCCTCATGTCTGGTATAACATGGAAGACAATTAGCCACCCAAGTTTTAGGAGCTTGGGACACAGCCATGTCACAGTTCCTGCCCAAGTCCTGAGAATGGGGCCTGATGGGGCTGTACTCGGCCCCAAGGGCAGCCTCTGGACAAGGTCTGCCACCCTCTCACGTTAGGACCCCATGTCTCCAGCCCTGCTCAGCTTCAACCCACTCTTCCATCACTGTAACAGCCAGGGTAGGGGGAGCCGGGACCCTCATCTTCCGTCTGCCTCAGAGGCCTCGTTCCATGTCCTCGTGACCTCTGCCCTAACCCTCCCACCCTGGGAATCACTAGAGTCCCCACACGTGGTCCAGGGTCCCCATGGTCCTGTCTATCCATCAGGACATAGCCCCGTGGCCCTATGCGGTCCTCACCTCAGGGTAAGGTGGAACCCAGAACTGTCACTGTGCGTGGATTCAGGACTCTGGACCCACTTCTCTCCCCTCCCAATTCCGCTGGGTATCCGAGAAGGCCCCCTGCCACACCCAGATGCCAGGCCAGGGCTCCCTCCTAGGGTCTCAGGGGTCGAGACACTGTCGGTAGCCCTAACGGTGGTGTCAGAGCCGGTTTTACAGATGAAGACAAAACCCCAAGGCTGGGGTGGGGGGGGGCTGGGAAGTTCCCATGGGAGCCAGGGTTCACAGGGCTCGCTCTTGGCCCCCCAGGAACGTGAGTTCGGATGGTGCAGAGGCCCGGCGGCGGCTCCGGGAATGCGAAGGGCTGGTAGACGCCCTGCTGCACGCCCTGCAGTCAGCTGTGGGCAGGAAGGACACGGACAACAAGGTGGGGGGCCCCAGCAGGTCCCAGTGGGGTGCATGTTCACAACCTCCTGCAAAGGGTCGGGGACATGGAGCAGGAACTGGGCCCAGGGGGCCCTGAACCATTTGGGCAGCACAGGAGAAGTAGGCATATGCATTCTGGGGCAGTGCCCTGCCCACCGGCCACCCCATAGTGGCCACAGTGAAGTCCCAGACAAGGTCCTACACGCTGTGTGTTCTCCACCTTTTTCCTTCCTCAGCCTCTCCCTGGGAGTTCTCACCCCCGTGGGCTCCCTAGCTTAGGCCTCCCCATCTTTGCACCCCCAGTTCCTTCTGTGTGCACTGGCTGCGGCCAGGCGTCCCGGGGAGGGGTGGCAGTCTCCGTGCCCACCGGGTGCTGCTCCACCATCTCTCCTCTCCCCACAGTCAGTGGAGAACTGTGTGTGTATCATGCGGAACCTGTCCTACCACGTGCACAAGGAGGTGCCTGGGGCCGACAGGTACCAGGAGGCTGAGCCGGGGCCCCCGGGCGGTGCTGCGGGCTCCCAGCGCCGGAGGAGGGATGACGCTGGCTGTTTCGGTGGCAAGAAGGCCAAAGGTGTGTGGGAGGGACTGGGATATTACACTCTAGGACTCTTCCTGCCACCCCAGGCTGAAGGGTCTCCATACCCACGGCCGTCACGGAAGCTGGAGAGACCACCTGGTCAGCTCCTGATGGGCAGGTGGCGAAGCAGGGAGCCAAGGAGGGTGTACCTAGCCTGCTGGGTCGTCCGGTTGACGGGGCAGCCTTCCTTCATCTGCGCTCTGGGGCCCCTGGGGGAGGGCAGGAGTGAACCTACGTGGTGTCCCTGGTGCCGCCTGGACTGTCTCTCAGCTCCGGGAAGGGTTCTTTGGGCCCGTGTTTGGAAAGCTCTGAAGACGATGCTGCCTCCTGGCGTTCACAGAGCACCTGGAGACTTTGAGATGCCCCGGAGGCAGCACCCCACCCTGCCTTGGTGCCATCCCGCCTGGCATTTGCTGGGTGCAGGTTCCAGGATCTACATTCTCTGGCACCTGCTGGGTGACGTCTGTGCACTGCCTTCACCTTCCCCCCCCCCCCCACTCCCCATGTGCACCTGTTCTGACCCCAGGCCTCCCCTCTCTTGTTCCAATTCTGGGCACTCAGCCCTCCACAGTGATCAGGGTGGGGTTCCACGACCCATCTATTCAACCCAGGGTACACAGTGGGAAGTCGAGGCCTCCCGGGAGGGCGTGCGGGGAAGGAGGGGGTGCTGCCCACTGAGGCTCGTCTCCTCTCTCCTGTGCTTCCTCCGGCCGCCCAGAGGAGTGGTTCCATCAAGGTGAGTCCCTATTTGTCCTGCTGTCCAGGCCCGGTGGGGGCAGTGGGCACCGGGGAGGTGCCGCCCACCCTTATTGTCGAGGCAGTACTCTCCATGACGACCACAGGGTGATCTAGCCCCAGGGCCCTGCCCCATCTCCAGTCCCTTTCCCGGGCAGCCATCTCCATGACAACTGTGTGGACATGACAACGGCAGGAATGTCAGCCCTGGACTCATTGGGAGGCCAACGGGCTGTTCTCTGTAACCTCAGACTCCGCTGCCGGGCCTGGAGCTGGAGCTGGGAGAATCAAGGGGGGGCAGGGTCTGGGTGTATTTGTTCCCTCAGGCACCAGGGAGCAAAGTCTGCCCCTGGGAATGCAGCAATGTGTGGCTTAAAGGGACCACACAAAGGCCCCGTGAGGCTGGGCAGAACAGGGAGCCCAGATCATCAGAGCTCTGCTGCCTTTCAGAGAAGAAGCTCCCTCGTCTGAGATGAGGGTGACTGGCAGCTAGTGAGCTCACTCACAGAGCGGTGCGGGCTGAGGCTGACAAGTGCTAGGTGGGGCTGCTCTAGGGGCTCAGCCTGTGGGTGGTGGTCTCTCCTAGCCAGCAGAGCCTGGGACCAGGTCCTGACCCCAGACAGGCATTTCCCCGTGGCTGGGACTCTTGGCCCCAGCCCTGCTTTACTGTGCAACCGGGCAGGTCTTGTCCTTGGCAGCCCCCAGCTTCTCTGTACCTCCCTGTCATCATCCAGCCTGGGCTCCTGGCTCCTAGTAGCTGCAGGGAGGCTGTTGGGTGGTTAGCAGTGCTGCTCCCGGCACCTAACAGATCAGTCCTGGTTGCTGGGGGCAAAGCTGGGACATCCCCAGGCCCCAGTGCAACCACTGCCCTTCCCAGGGCCTCCTGGTACCCAGTCCTGGACTTGGGGGTGCTCTTGGGCCTTGGGCAGGAAAGTGCCATGTCCACCCTCCTGGCGCATACCTGCCCCGTGCAGGGCCGGCTTCACCTCCGTCTATTCTCTGTTCCAGGGAAGAAGGATGGTGAGATGGACCGGAACTTTGACACACTGGACCTGCCCAAACGAACTGAGGCTGCCAAAGGTGAGTGGGCGGAGGCAGAGTTCATCCCAGGCCCACACAGGTGGCCAAGCTTTGTGCTACCAAGCAGGCGTGGAGGGCCTTGGGGAGCCAATGGAGAAACAGCGCACAGGTGTGGGGCTCCCCAGAAGGCTGTCCAGTCCCTGGGTACCTGCTGTGGGTTCAGAATCAGGGCCAGTTGCATGGGTCACTCCAGGCAGGGCAAGAGACAGAGGCACAGAGAGGCCAGGCATTTGCAAGGTCACACAGCATGCAGAAGACTAGAGGAGATAGAGTGAGGCCTTCAGTGAAGGACAGAGACCAGCTAGGCAGGACCTCCAGTATCCTCTGAGGAGCTCACATTCACTCCCGGGGGTCTGGGAGCTGAGGTGTGCAGTCAGATCTAGTCTGGAGGCTGATAGTGCAGGGGGCAGAGTGGTTTGTCCTTCTCGTCCCCTGTGTCTGTTGGAGTCCTACTGTGTGCTGGCGCTGTTCTGTACAGGGAATTGAGCCTGAGTAAGGGAGCTCTGCCCTGGTGAGCCCCAGGCCACGGCCCACCCTGCAAGCCCAGATGCCTCCAAGCAGGGTGGAAGACCCCAGCCATGGGAGGCCTAGGGGAAAACATCACACACAGACCAATGCCTGCGGATGCCTTTAGGGGGAATACCCTGAGTGGGGGACATGCTTGGAGCATCTGCGGAACAGGAAGCCCAGCAGAGCTGAAGTGAAGGGATGATGAGGCATGAGGAATGGGGAGGGGGTGATAAAACATGGGGTGGGAGGACAGGGGAGAGGGAGTAATGTCTGGGTACAGGCCTCAATTGATGGGGGACCAGGAATGGTTGAGCAGGGTGCAGACTGAGAAGGCAGACCCCGTGGCTAGGGGCGTGCACTGGTAACAGCCTAAGTTACATGAGAGAGAACAGGGCCCTGTTCCGGCTAGGGCTCCTCCCCCTAGTTGCACAGCCTGTCTACCCAGGAGGGCTGGCCCTGTTGTTAGGGAGTTTGAGTCCTGTTGCTAGGGGAGCAGCCCTGGTTGCCACCTCCCCCCCTACCCCAGGCCTTCTGGATGCTCTGGCTGCCAGGCAGGTCCAATACCATTTCTTTGGCAGCAGGGTCAAGGGAACAACAACCTCACTTAGACCCACTGCCTCCTCACTGAACCTCTGTTCTTCCATGAAACGGGACTGCTTTCTCCCTCGGGTGGCTCATAACGGGTGGATGGATATGTGTTGATGTTAAATTTTCCCTGACTGCACCACACCCATCTCTGGCCCCAGCTGACTCTTGCCCTGGGGGCATTGATGGGAGGAGGGGGGAGAGGGGGTAATGGAGGGGGCCTGGGTGACTGTGGGCGGTGGGTGCTCTGTGCCCAGGCTTTGAGCTGCTGTATCAGCCCGAGGTGGTACGTCTCTACCTCTCCCTCCTCACGGAGAGCCGGAACTTTAACACCCTGGAGGCTGCCGCTGGCGCCCTGCAGAACCTCAGCGCTGGCAACTGGATGGTGAGAGGCCGAATCTGGCAGGGAGGGGACAGACAGAATCCTGGGTACCCTGTTGGTGCTGGCCTCTGCCTTTGCCCAGGCTGGGAGGGTGGGGACCACACGGGACACAGTGCTTCCCCAGGGTCCGGGAGGTTCGCGGCACAAAGGATGCCAGCTGGAGGTGGCGTTGAGTTGCTTGGGTAGGGCTTTGTCTTGCCAGGGAGGAGGGTCCAGCCAGAGGGAACAGGCAGCTCAGGTAGCAGAGTGTCGAGGCGTGTGGGCGGGACCCAGTGTGCTGAGCACACTCCCCGCTCCATTGCCACAGTGGGCCACCTACATCCGTGCCACGGTGCGCAAGGAGCGTGGCCTTCCGGTGCTCGTGGAGCTGCTGCAGTCCGAGACTGACAAGGTGGTGCGTGCTGTCGCCATCGCCCTGCGCAACCTCTCCCTGGACCGGCGCAACAAGGACCTCATTGGTGAGGATGCGGGTGGGGCAGAGCCGGGATGCAGAACCCCGTGGGCTGCTCTGGGGTCCCACCAGCAGGGGCTGGGGGCCGGCAGGGTGGGGAGGAGTTCAGGGGCCCAGCCCTGCCCCTATCATTCCATCCTTGAGCAGTCTCAAGGCCTAGGCCCTAGACACGGTGGGTGACTTTGCAGCTTGCCGGGGCTCTCCTGGTGGATCCCGCTCCCTCCCGCTGGGCTGGGCAGAGGCGTGCCCTGACAACTAACTCCTGCCCTTCAGGGAGCTATGCCATGGCCGAGCTGGTGCGGAACGTGCGCAATGCGCAGGCTCCGGCGCGACCGGGTGCCCGCCTGGAGGAGGACACCGTGGTGGCCGTGCTCAACACCATCCACGAGATCGTGTCCGACAGCCTGGACAATGCGCGCTCACTACTCCAGGCCCAAGGCGTTCCAGCGCTGGTGGCCCTCGTCGCTGCCAGGTGGGTGAGAGTGCAGCCGGGGGCGGGCGGGGCCTGGGGGGCGGGGCTAGTGCTGATCCCGCCCTGTGCCTGGCCGCAGCCAATCGGTACGCGAAGCGAAGGCCGCCTCCCACGTGCTGCAGACTGTGTGGAGCTACAAGGAGCTGCGTGGCGCCCTGCAGAAGGATGGCTGGACCAAGGCACGCTTCCAGGTGCGGCCTGCCTGGCCTTTCTTTTCCTCTTTCACTTTTCCAGGCTAGGTCCCCCACGGGAATGCCCCTGACCCCACACCCTGTTTTGTGCCCCCCCCCACCTCCACCCCTAGTCAGCCGCTGCTACCGCTAAGGGACCCAGAGGAGCACCGAGTCCCGGAGGCTTTGACGACAGCACGCTGCCACTGGTGGACAAGAGCCTTGGTGAATACGGGGTCGGGGCGTGGAAACCTATCTCTGAGGTATAAGAGATGCTCCTCCACCTAGGTGCATTGATGGTGACAAGGCAGGTGAGGGGTAGGGGGGCCCCTTTCCTGGCTTGCAGCCTCCTACAACCTCTACACTCATGGTGTCCACATTGATGTTAAGTGGGGGTGGGGGGGGTGTCAATGGCAGAGGACTGGCAGAATGGTGCAAAGATGTTAAAAGATGTTAGCAACAAAGCGTACCCGGGTCAACGGAGGCCAGCCCTGCTGTGGGTTTGTCTGTCCTGGTATCCCCACTGGTTCTTGCAACCAGCCAGCCACCTGGCTTATACCTTGCAGATGGCGAGAAACCAGGCAGCCGGGACGTGATCCCCATGGAGGCACTTGGCCCAGGTGAGTGCAGATACAGGGCTGCTTGTTTCCTGTGGGGGGGGGGCGGGGGCGGGGATGGTGCTGAAATGGGCCAGGTGGTTTTGCCTTGTGTGTTTGGTGCTGGGAAAGCCTTCTAAGGAGGTGCTGGTTGGAAAAGAGAATTTGGTTTAGGGGTGCTGCTGAGGGAGGTGGGCAACCAGGGAGGGGTCAGTGCCCAGCCACAGTCTCTGGTCTGCCAGCCGAAGGGGGCTGGAGGGTTCTGAGCCACCATGGTGGGAGGGGCCACGAGAAGACCTGGCCTAGGCCTCCAGCACAGTGCTGGGGCAGGGCAGGTGGGGGTATCTCCCAATGAATCCTGTCCCAGGGGCCCCCTGTGTCTGGGCTGAGGGAGAGATCTGCTCCTGCAATGCCTGCCCCTCAGAGTTCCCCTCATGTCCCCACCCCAAGACGGATACTCCACTGTGGACCGGAGGGAGCGGAGGGCTCGAGGCAATGACCCTGCAGGGGAGGCCTCTGAGAAGGAACCGTTGAAAGTAAGTGGCTGTGGGCAGGTGCCTAGGGAGGTGTCTAGGGCATGCCTGAGAGGGGCCCTGGCAAGGTGCTGAGTTTAGGCTGGCCGGTCCACCTGGGGTGGGGCTCGCCTGCAGGGCAGCTGGGCTGGGAGATGGAGCCTGGGGCCTGGCCCCCCTGCCTTGGGAAGTTTATCGTCGGAGTCGGTCTGTGGGTGCAGGTGGTTTGAAGCTCACACCCACTGGGAGAGAGGGGGCATGGGACAGAGGGCACTGCCCAGAACAATGCACAAGGGCCAGGGGAGTCTGAGTACAAGTGTCTTCACCCTTCTCTGCCTGCGTATGTGTGTGTTTGGGGGCAGGGATGGGCCCACTGTTTTCCTGCCTCCAGGGTGGTACCTGCCAACCTGCTCTGTGACCATCCCTGGCTTTGGGCACAGGCCTGTGTGTGTCCACGCGTCCGTGTGCATCTTTGTGAGCCACACTAGCTCAGCTTCCCCATCGTGTGCACCCCGGCTCTGGCCTCACCCACTGAGTAGCCCAGCCCCCACCCATCAGCGCTGACTAACCTGCTCTGTTCTGCCTCTAACGCCCTCCTGCACACTGCCTGTCCGCTGCAGCCCGACCCCGGCAGGAAGGTTCCTCCTGGGCCCAGCAGGCCCGCGGTCAGGCTGGTGGACGCCGTGGGGGACGCTAAGCCTCAGCCCGTTGACTCCTGGGTCTAGCTTGCATGCCTGGTACGTTCTCTCTCGTCTGGTTTTTCATTCAGCTGTTTCCTGTCCTCTGGGAAGGGGCTTCTTGTTAATCTCTGCTGGCTGCATGTTCTGTCCCTTGGTGCTCCCTGGTGGGACTCTGGCTTCCAGCTCAGCAGGCTCAAATGTCCATCTTAGGGATAGGCTGAGGTCTGAGATGGACATGCCCCTATGGGCCTGCAGTCCCGGCTCAGGCACTGTGTCATCGGGGCCCAGAGCAAATGGGGCCAGAGTAGGGATGGGCCCCCCACATTTAAATGCCCCAAGCACAGTGCCCCCCGAACGACCAGCAAGTCGGATTGGCCCTGATGCTGAGATTCTCGGGGTCAGCCTCTGCCACCTCCAGTAGCTGCCTTGGTCCACACTTTCGTTGGCCTAGTCTGTGGAGGGGTCCGCCAGACCCCGGGCTGCCCTGCTTAACCTTCCCCTCTCCCTCTGTAGGTCTCCGGCCCAGCCATTTGTTCTTAGGGACCTGATCGTGGGAAGAAGGGAACTCCAGGGCCGGCCCTCCCAGACAGACCCTGCTGTGGAGCTTGGAGCCCCCTGGCGGCCGGGGTTGGCAGCGCTTCTCGCCGGGGAGCCAGGGCCGGACATTCTGGACACACTTCCCTTCCCGCCCCTTGCTCCCTCCCTCCTAACTCCCTAGGCTGAGTTAGCTGTTTACTGACATGGTGCTGTGTGCGAGTGAGAGAGAGAGAGAGAGAGAGAGAGAGAAAGCCAGTGGAGCTGCCAGAGTGGGGCCCAGGGAAGCGGCAGGAAGGGCACCTGGCTTTGCTTTGGGGCTGGTGGTATAGAAGAGTGTGCTCTTGTGTGTGCGGGGCCCCAGAGGAGCCTACAGCAGGGAAGGGAGGAGAGGGGCTCAGAGAAGGAGTTTGACTCTGGAAGGTAGAGGGGATCCGCTGGGCGCTGAGTCCCACCCTGCATGGCCCATGGCAGGGGGTGGGGGCACGGACTGGCCCATGCGTGCAGAGAGGCTTTGGAGGCAGCAAGATGGGGGTCAGGCTGTGCTTGCCCCCACCCTGCCCTCGGCTACATGGAACCCCAGTGCAGCAGGAGCCTTCCCTGAGCGACTCTGGCCTGGCCGTGGCTACCAGACCCTGTCTGCTGGAGTCCGGAGTCACCCCTCTGGGACTGACCTTCGGCAGCAGCGGGGGACGCTGCCTAGTGCCTGCTGTTTGTGACTTAAAAACCGAAGAAAAACACTGACAAAAAGCATTAAAAACAAAACCAAAATAAGACTGTATTGGTAAACACCTAAATTTTTGTAAGAAAACTTAAAAATTAAAAAAAGCAACAAAGGAAACTTCCTATTTTCTGCAGCTCAGATCCTTTGCCACCAGCTGCTCGCTCTTCCCTGCTTGCCAGGTGGGGCATGGGTGGAGGTGGCCCCCGGGTGTCCATGTGCTCTGTCCAGAGGGGGCTCAGCTCCCAGGCTGCAGGGGTGTTTCTGCACATGTCCCAGGCTCACTGTGATCCCCTTTCTGCACACACACACAGGAGAGGGCTTGCTTTGGGGTGGTTAGCTAGGCCCTGATTCCCACGGTGGTGTCGTGGCCAGAGGTCAGTCTGCACACAGGTGGGCTCAGTCAGGATTGGGGGGGGGCAGGGGTGGGATCCCTGGAGAGCCTCTGAGGTAGCTAGGGGGCCTTGGGGCCAGGAGCCAGGGTTGGGACTGGGGATTTAGGCAGCTGTAGATTTAGGTAGATGCAAAGCAATTCTACTTCCCTTGCTAGCTGGGCAGCTGTAGAAGCGCCAGAGCTGACCTGAGCCCAGTCTTCCGTAAACAAGGCCGAGTAGGACTGGGGAAGTTCGCTTCTACTCAGTGCCACACAGGGACCCCAAGGGGCCAGGTGCCAGAGAGCTCACACCCTGCACTGTGGCGGGGGCCCCATGTCCACCGTTCCCTAGTGCCTGCTTGGTCAGAGATGGACAGGAAGGCTGACCAGCTGCCCTGTTCCAGTTTCCCAGGACAGCCTCCAGATGGGGGCTCACCTCAGCCTGCCCACATCCCCATGGGGATGCAACAGGTAACCTCAGCCTGGCCACATGAGCCCCCTGGACCAACATTAGCATCCAGTGAAGAGGAGCACTAGCTGAGGGCAGTGGGGAAAGAAGGAGCGGGGAAGCAGTTAAAAAGAAACACTAAATTGATCTATTTAAATATTTAAAATTTTAATTTCTCTTTTAGCATCTTTTAAACATGATACTGGTATACAGGATTAGTAGTAGTGAGCTGATTTTAGTAAAGAAGGTACATTTCATTCTTAAAAAGGTGAAAGAACTCAGGAATCACAAGTGGGTGTGAGTTGTTGGGCACGGTGCCATCACTGAGGCATTGCTGCCACCTGGTGACAGCAAACCTCGAGGACAGACTGCGAGTGCACAGCTCAACAGTTTCCACGGGTTCCCACTTCCAGCGTCTACTGCATATGTCGATGCCTGAAGACCCATCTGCGTAAGAAACCCTATTGATTGAAATGCTGGTGGGAGCAAAAGACACTGTCCCGGGCACCACCCGTCCTGATTTGGTATTTACAAACATACTTTACAGATTTATTGCAATGATTGTGTATGGTGAGCGGGCCACACTTGGGGTAGACCAGGGGTGACAACCTGGAGTCGCCATGGAGAGGGGCCAGGGCCGGCAGGCTTTGGGCTCATACGCCTCAAGCGTGCTACACTGGACCCCAGAACTGCAAAAGCGGGTTGGCAGGGGCGCATCCCTTGTGCCCTCAGGCTTGGCAAGGGATCGGGAGCAGGGTGGGTGGTCAAGGCTGTGTTGGGCTGCCCGGGCCCACGTAGACAACCTTCTCCAGGCCATCCACTGCCTTTGAGTATTCCAGGTACGAGGTGAAGTGTGTGCATTCAAAGCGGCTGTTCCCGCGCACATACGCCAGGAAGTCTGGTGTTCCCGGGAAGATGACGTTGTCGGCCAGCAACACTGTCCCCTTCCGTAGCAGGCCACACTCCTGCGGGGGACAGATGGTGGGAAAGGGTGAGGGTGACAGGTGCCCGGCAAGCCCGTCCCAAACTGGGAGGATAAATGCTCTTGGAGATGGTGGCTCCATACACTGGCCTCTGCCTGGCCTGGAGTCAGCCCCACTCCAGCTCCTGGGGTCACAAGGGTCTCCCCACTGCCTCCCATCTCCTCCCTGGCAGCTGAGCACAAGTCCTGCCTCCAGAATGTGGCTCTGTGACGGAAACTCTTTTGCTCCCCGTTAGGTCCTGCGTCCCCAGCCCCTAGGACAGCGTGTGGCAGGCACACAGGAATTGTTCAGTGATGTTAGCCGGATGAGGAAGTGGAAGAGACAACGGAGCCAGGATTCCGGCCATAGGGCCGACTCAAGGCCAGCGGGTCCTTCGGTCACCCGGTGCCGGGCTCTTGCAGGTGAGATGCCTGGTGCCCAGTGCACGGGCTGCTGTGCGCTGTCACTTGAGGTCCTCATCGGCCTGACCAGGGTGACCCTGCAGGGATGGGGGCCCCTCGGGGCTTTGCTCTGGACATCCCCAGACTCTGGCATGTGAGACGCCCCTTCTCTGCCAGCGCCTGGGCCTGGGCTCTGCAGAAGGAAGGAGCAGATAGACACGGCCAGGGTGGTGCGCTGGGGGCAAGGCTGCCTAGATTATAGGAAGCAATGGAAAGAGAGCTGGAGAGGAATTGCTTGCCTGTGCCGGAGGGGCAGACCAGGGCAACTGGTCAGCCCAGTTGCCTTGTCCTAGGTTTAACTTTGGAAGCAGAGAGCTGCTTTTTCACATGATCATAAAAGTTAAAAAAAATAAGCAATCCGAAACCTCAAAAGCAAAATCAAAGTGACCCCAGGCAGGTCTCAAATTGCCAACAGGACCACATGCAATGGAGCATCTCTAAGTGACTTAAAAACAAGGGCTTTAACTCTGCATCCCACTCCGCGCCCCCCCCCCCCCCCCCCGCCCCAGGGATGTGCCCTAGCACAGAGTCTTACAAGTGTCTCACTTCTCCTGGTGGCCACGGTCCCTTCCAGCCTGTGGGCTGTGGGGGAAGCCAAGGGTCCTCCGTAGCCAGACTGGAAAACTCAGCTGTGAGGTCAGTGAGGCAAGAGACAACCCATGAGCCAGAATTTGAACAGTTAAGTACCACTGTGAATCATGGTGCATTTCCTCGTATAAAAAGAAAGCTCCCTAGCAGTCTTGGCTAGAAAGCCCTAGAATGGAGAGCTGTCCCGGAGGAGGCGCCCCGGGCCCAAGCCCTGGAAAGGCAGCTCAGGTCTCCAGCCGGAAGCAGACAAGGTGAGCAGGAGCAGACTTCAGGAGGCACTGCTGGCCCCAGATGGGACAGTCAGTGGCCTGAAAGTCATCAGACACAGGAAACCAATGAGTTGACCAGGAAAGAAAGAACAAAAGAAAGAAGCTTTGGGCACGTTTGGAGGGTGCTGGGGCCTACCCACCCTTGAGGAAGCTGGACGGAAGGGAGAAAAAGGCAGCACCTATCCTGCCTTTCCCCAGCCACCACACGCCTCCCAACACGGGACACAGACCCCTCAGAGAATTCTGGCCAGAAGCCGACCACATCTGAACAAACCCGCTGCGTGAACCCCTGCGGGGAGGAAAACAGCCTTCCTGGAGGTGGTTTTAAACTGTGCACAGTTCCTTTTCCGTTGGGTGGGCGCCGGGCTTAGTGACTCGCATCTAACAAAGGGAAGGAGGCAGAGGCGGGGGCGTGTCCGCCTGCAGAGGCACCACGGCTCCTGTGTTGCCCCTCCCATCTCTGCCTCCCACCCCTGGCTATAGGGAAAGCCAGCCGCCGCCATGTTGTGAGGACACCCAAGCAGCCCTGTGGAGAGCCCCTGAGACATGGCACTGAGGCCTCCTCAGAGCAGCCATCCGATTTCAAATTGCCACCCACCCCTGCCAGCCTCTAAACCCCGACTGAGAGAGGCACGGTGGGGCCACTGCAGAGCCAGGCTGACCCGGCAAAAGCCGAGGGCCCGCAGAGCCCAGCTGCGGGGCTAAAGAATGCGTGTGTAAAAAGCACAGCCATTCCCAATTCATGACTTCTTTTCTTTTGAGATAATTACCAGCTTTGAACAAGCAGCACTGAGAAAACTATTAGTTTCCTAGTTACGAAACAGCAATATTTGCTACTTTTCTATAAATGTAGGCCCTGCAATTATCACACACACCAGAGCTGCTGAAATCCCTCCCTCCCTGTGCAGGCCCGGCTGGGCTGGCTGTCTGGCCTCTGCCCTCAACACCTGATTTCCAGGTTCACGCCCCCGGCCTGGAGATGGGCCTCCCCTGGCCGGCCGTGCTCCCCACAGCTGCCTCACTCCTGGCCCAAGGATCTCCTTGCCATCCCCCACTGAACACCTGTCTCAGCAGGTGACCAGTCCAACTTCTAGCTCCTGGCTCCCCTGTCCCCCTCCACCCTCAGAGCTCAGCACCACCCTCTCTACAGCCATCCCTCCCCACACTCCACGCACCCAACAGAGATCTTTTCTGGGGACAGATCTAACCTTGTTGTCACCCGCTTAAAACCCCCCATGTCCCCACCGGTGTGTGGCGTTCAGGGCCCTCCACGTGTGGCTCTGGGCCACTGCCCCAGAATATCCCCACAATATCCTGTGCCCTCATAGACCCCCCGGCCGGGGCAGGTTCCTTCCTGCATGGCCAAGCACCTGGCCCTCCACGTCTGCACTAGAACCACTGGTGCAAGGTCCTACCCAGCCTCCAGCCATGGCTCCGGTGGCCATGCAGCCCATGCTCACAGTCCCTCTGCACCGGGCAGAGTGGCCAGCCAGTGGGGGAACTGAGGTGGGTGAGCATGGGATGGACAACATGGAATCACTCCATGCCGACCACCAGGAGGGGGAGGCCGTGGTGGGGCGAAACATCCGAGCCCCCAGTGGAGGGCCAAGTAGCCACAAAGTGTGATCTTGACCGCCCAGGTGGGGGAAGGTAGTGATCATCGATATAAAGTTGTGTGTGTCAGCTCATTAAGGGCCCGCCCGGTGCCCCACCTGGGGACGAGGCAGCCTCACTTGTGGCTGGCCAAGCAGCCACACTGAGGGCTGGGACAGGATGGGATGTGAGCACAGGGACAGAGGGGTGGAGGGGGCTGCGCAATAAGAAGCCTCAGGGGAAAACAGGCAGGAGATGCCCTGTTGGTGCTCACCCCTCCCTGCCATCCCAGCGCAGGCCACCTAGCAGGCCCAGCCAACTCCTTCTGCCCAGAACACCCTTCCTCCCATCTCCATGCCGCCCTTGAGGCCTCCTCTGGCCCTCCACACTCCCTGCCCAAATCACCGATGCCACCAGGGCCAGCCAGGGCAGCCCCTGCACCAGCAGTCAGCAACGAGGCCCATGTGGGCCAGGCGGTTGCACAACTCACCTCCAAGAGGAGCGTGTCCGGCAGGTACCGGTCCTTCCAGTGGTCGAGGAAGACCATGTCTAGCGTGTCCACGTCATATTTCTTCTTCAGCTGTGGGATGAAGTCCTGGGATGCCCCGACCACAATGGTGACCTGGAACGGCACTCTGTCGGTGCCCATTCTCACAGACCGCCCTGCCTGGACACCGGCTCGAGTGTCACCACCAGTGTTCTTTGGGGTTCTGGGGAGATAAGTCCCCACTCTACCCCTCCCTCCAAGGGTGGTCTTGGGAGTTTCCTGCTCTGTTCAACAGGGTGGCAAGACCTCCCTCACAGAGCTGCTGGGGCTTCCGGGAAACCTGGCCTGGGAGGCACCACGAGGCCAGGTACAACAGGCTGAATGCGGCCTTGAACTGCACTGGGGCGACGCAGGCCCTTCCCCTCCGCCTCGCACAGCCCCTGGCGCCTCCGTGCCTGCACTCCTCACCCTGGGGCAGCAACACACCCTGTCCTGCAGGCCCGCGAAGTCCAGCATCTGCTGGGTGATGGCGGCGTAGTCCGGGTTGATCTCAATGGTGAGCAGGCGGGCCCCGGGCTCCAGCAGGCGGGCCATGCGCACGGCCGAGTAGCCGCAGTAGGCGCCCAGCTCCAGCACCACCCGCGGGCACTGCTCCCGCACCACCGCATCCAAGATCTGGCCTGCGGGGCGGAGGAGGGCGTGAGCGCAGCAGGGGGAGGTGACCCACTCCTGGTCCTGGGCCCGCTCCTTCCAGACTGAGCATCGACCCCTCCCGATGCCTGTTCCCCCCGCCCCCCATCGCACTAAACACACCCTCCGAGCCTCCAGAGTCCCTCAGGCCTCTGGGTCTCAGCACACGCTAGTCCCTCTCTTTCGCATGGTTCCTGACTGAGCCCAACTCGTCCTAACCCAGAGCTGCCCCCTGCAGAAGCCCTCACCCCACCGTGCCCACAGGCTGCACTCAGGGCCTCCCTGCCCCCCTCCCCCGGGCCTGGACACTGTCAGAGGCTCCAAGGGGGCTGGACAATGGCTAGCTCATCTGTCCCCAGGGCCCAGCTCCCAGGGGTATAGCACAGCATAGGCCCGTACCCCAGGCTGGAGTCCAAAGGTCAGGAGGCGGCCCTGAGGCCTGGGCGGAACAGAGTCCCAGGAGCTCTGTGCACCCTCATGCCCATCAGGGACAGCTGGCGTCACCCAGCTCCATGAGAAGGCATGCCCGTGCCAGGCCTACCGACTAATGTCGGCTGAGTCGCTGTGTGGCAAGGAAGGGTCCCGGGCAGTTTATCGAAAGTCCGTCCCTCCCCACGAGGACAGTGATGCGGATGCCGGGGCCTCTGCACAGCCTTTACCCCTGGCCGGGGAGCGGCTGCGTGGGCAGCTCAGGGCTCCAGGCAAGCCCCCACCCCAACACCCAGAAGCAGTGACAACAGGCCTCTCCTTTACAGGCTGTGCTGCCCCCGCCGAGGTCCCCTTTCCCATGCCCACTACCTGCTGGCCGGGCTGCCCACCTTTCTTGTCACCCACGTTCATAGCCCACTCCTTCTCCAAGCAGTAGGTATCGATGGCCTTCAGCACGCTTTGTGGGTCCCCGGCCACTGCGTGCTGCAGCACATGGTGCAGGATGCGCTGCTCCTTGGTGTTGCCCATGAACAGGTTGTAGAGGGGCTGCACGACCAGCTCGTGCCAGTAGATAAAGGGTATGGCCAAGCCCCAGCGTCGCAGGCACAGCACCAGCGCCAGGAGCACCAGGCCCAGTGAGAAGGCTGCCAACAGCAGTGGTGGGGCCTCCGGCATCTGAGACAGGGCAGGGATATGATGGGGTGAGGAGGAGGGGAGAGGAGGGGGAGGGCAACGGGCTTCGGTGCTTCGCGGCTGGCCAGGAAGCCCCGTAGCCAGCTTGGGGGCTCAGAGCCCCTCGGCATTAGTGCAGACCTGCCCCTCCTGGCTTACCCACCCTCTCCTCCATTTGGGAGTGCTGCTCTTGCCCCCCATTGCTGATGCGAGCCTTCGAGAGGCTAGCCATGTGTCCCAATTACCCGGCTCATCTCAGTGCCAGGGGAATGCAGACCTCCTGCCCCCAAACAGCTTCCTGCCCCTGGGGCTGCTCCCTCAGGCACACAGAGCAGGTGCTGTGTCTGGCCCTCCTGCCTGGGGACCCTCCCTGACAGCCCTGACGGAGGTGGGCACAGGGGAGGCCCCGTCCGTGTACAGCTCTCTTGGGTCCTCACACCAGGAATAGTCTGGGACACTCGTGTGGCCCTTTAAGTGAGTTTCCAGGTAAGAACACAGGCGGTGCCCAGGCCAGGCACACAGGACAGAGACCTGCTCGCCACTCCCCTCGGGGACAGCTACCAGTGCTGCATCCGCCCTGGGTGAAAGCCAGCCTTGCCGCCTGCACCATAGGTGAGGGAGACCCCCCAGCTGTAGCAGACAACTACCGGGACGGCACCACTTCCCCCTGGCAACCTCCCTTCAGGTAGCTCGGGACCCAGTCAGACGGGGCCCCTGGAGACACAGGCAAGGTTGAACCCCTCAGCCCTGGGCACCTGGCCAGCACAGAGCAGTCTGCGGTATTCTGGGCAGATGCTCAGAGTTCAGGCAAGACACCTTAAAAAATGGGAAAGGGCAAAAATAAAGAGGAACATGGGAAGCTTCCGCCGGGGCCGATGGGTCGCTCTGAGGTGCCTCACAAGGAAGGGCCACAGAACCCCAGCAACCACACAGGCCCTTGCTCTCCCAGAGGTTCCGATTTGGAAAGGCACATCCGGGAGAGCAGGCAGGCTGAGAGCCTTGGTGGCAAGAGCGCTTGAGGACCTTTGAGCGCTCTACACCCCACCACGCTGGACCATGAGGAGACGGTGGTGGTTTGGGGAACAGGGCAGAGGAAGGGAAAACTGAGGCTCTGCCCCAAGGGAGTGTGGACACCCAGATTCTGGTGTTGTAGGCCATGTGGCCTATTTACACTGAACACTTCATCAATGGGTCGGAGTGTGTACACACAATGGGCCCCAATCCTCTGCCCACCCTTGCTCTCCTGTTCCCAGGCCCACCCTGACCTTCGGAACCGCTCTCCCAGCCAGCTCCTGCCTTCCATGCTCAAGAATGGGTCTGTGCACTCCTTCTCTGAGCTCAGCAGCAAAGCAGAGAAATTGTGTGCAGGATTCTTTTGCCTTTAGATCTCACCAACAGAAACAATAAGCTGAAAATGACCAGGGTCCAGATATCTGGGCCACTTCCTCAAGGCCAGCCTTGCCCATTATGGCAGCGCTTCACCCTTCCGTCCTCAGAAAGCTGAAGGCCCCAAAGAGGTAGTGAGATTTCAGCCTGGGACACCAGGGACACATGACAGCAGAAGGCTTGAAGTCCTAAGCAGGTGTGGCAGGTCTCAGCACCAGAGTGTGGTGCCCCTGCCTGCGGTGCGCCCTAGGCCCCACCATGCCAGAAAGAGTACATCAGATGTCCTGTCTGCCGAAGCTCTGGGGCCCACACTGGGCAAGGGCCCCTGAGGGGCAGCATGCAGCATGACCCAGGAGGCCGGTGAGGGGGTCACACGGGGGGGAGGGTACAGTGGATAAGGGCGGACTAGCTCTCTTCTGGGGGACAGCTGACAGGAAGTAGTGAGGGGAGGCCCCTGCAGCCTGAAGGAGCTGGAACTTTCTTTTCTTTTTTTTTTTTTTAAGATTTTATTTATTCATAAGAGACAGAGAGAGAGAGAGGCAGAGGGAGAAGCAGGCTCCCCGCTGAGCAGGGAGCCCAATGCAGGACTTGATCCCAGGACCCTGGGATCATGACCTGAGCCGAAGGCAGACACTCAACCATCTGAGCCACCCAGGCACCCAGGAGCTGGAACTTTCTACTGCTTAGGATTTCCTAACCACACACCTATGTTGCTTTGTCATTACTATTATTACTCGTAGTAGTGTTTGGGTGATGATAAAATGGGCCCCTCTGTTTTATTCTCCGCATTTAAAAAAATATCCAGTAAATGTTGGAAATAAATATCAAAAATAAGAAGTAATATTCTACTTAGGTAACCAATTACTTGCTGGACTCTGGGGTCATAAGCTATAAATTTCAATCTCCGTAATACCTGGCTTGTGTTAAAAATCTGGCTTGTAAATCTCTAATCTCTAGATCTGTCTGCACAGCACTGTGTACCTCAGGGCCAATAGGAGGGCACAGGGAGGGGCCACACCCGGGAGGTGGCTCTGCTTTGGCTCTGAGTCCCGGTTACCTAACAGACATGCAAACAGAAAGGACAATGCTTTATAAACCATTCTGGGGGGAGGGGGCATCATCAGGAGGATAAAGGAAACTCAACCCCCGGCCAAGAGGCCAGAGCACAGAAGCCAAGTGGCAACTCTCAGATTCTCTCTGTTTTGTATGTGTTCAAAACAAGCCATAAGGGAAACTTTTTAAGTGGCTCGCAGAGCACAGTTTCTAACATGGTTTCTTGGCCACATCAAGGGATGGAGGCAAAGCTTTGATGCAGGATCCTGGGTCTCCTATCTTTCGTGGCTGTTGACCTCTGGGCAGTGGTGGTAGTGCAGGGAGAAGCTGCTCACGGACTTCAGGGTCTGGCTGAAGAGGCTAGGCCTTTATAAGGCTTCCACAGATGATACATTTAGTATCATGAGAGCATGAAAGAAATAAAGGGAGACACAAATTCATGGAAAGACATCCCATGTTCATGGACTGGAAGATGCGATATTGCTAAGATGTCAGTGTGAAAGTCCTCTACAGATACAATGCAACCCTATCAAAATTCCAATGGCATTTTTTTGTAGGAATAGAAAAATCCTCCAAAAGGTCATTTGGAATCCGAATAGCCAAACAATCTGGAGAAAGAACAGAGTTGGAGGGCTCACACTTTGTGATTTCAAAACTTACTACAAAGCTACAGTAAATAAGACAGTGTGGTACTAGCACAAGGTAAACATACAAGCCAACAGAACAAAACTGAGAGGCCAGAAATAAACCCTCATGTCTATGATCAAATGATTTTTTAACAAGAGTGCCAGGACCACTCTATGGGAAAGAACAGTCCCTCTAATAAATGGCTTTGGGACAAACAGATTTCCACATGCAAAAGAATAAAGTTGGACTCTTACACACCACATCCAAATTTAACTCAAAATGGATCAAAGCCTTGACTTCCAGAGGTAACACTATAAAACTCTTAGTAGAAAACATAGGAGTAAATCTTCATGACCTTGAATTTGGCAATGGATTCTTAGATATGACACCAAAAGCACAGACAACAAAAGAAAAATAAATTGAATTTCATTAAAATTAAAAGCATCAAAGGACATTATCAAAAGAGCCAAGGGACATCAGGACAACCCACAGAATGGGAGAAAATATTTGAAAATCATACATCTGATGAGGGTCTAATATCTTGAAAATATAGGGGTGCCTGGGTGGCTCAGTCACTTAAGCATCTGACTCTTGGTTTTGGCTCAGGTCATGATCTCGGGGTCGTGGGATCGAGCCCCATGTGGGGCTCTGTGCTCAGCGGGGAGTCTGCTTGGAATTCTCTCTCTCCCTCTGCCCCTCCCCCTGCTCATGCCTCGCTCTCTCTCAAAAAAGAACGGGGGTCTTGAATATATAAAGAATTTCTACTTTGCAACAACAAAAAGACAAAGAACCCAATTAGAAAATGGGCAAAGGACATTTCTCCAAAGATCTACAAATGACCAATAAGCATATGGAAAGGCGCCCAACCTCATTAGTCATTATGGAAATGCAAATTGAAACCACCCAAGATAGCACGTTACACCCATTGGGGCGGCTATTTTCCAAAAAAAGTTGGTAAATGTTAAATAACAAATGTTGATGAGGATGTGGGAAAACCGGAATCCTTGTGCGCTGCTGACAGCAACGCGAAATGGTGCAGCTGCCGTGGGAAACAGTCTGGTGGTTTCTCAAAAAGTTAAATATAGAACTATCATATGATCAGCAATGCCACTCCCGGCCCGGGTGCATACTCAAAAGAACTGGCCGCAGGGACTTGAACCAATGTTCACAGCGGCATTATTCACAACCACCAAACGGTACAAACAGCCAGTCTATCAAGAGATGAATGGATGTGGTGTGTCCCTACAATGAATCGTACTTCGGCACTAACATGAATGAAACAATGATTCAGGGCGCCTGGGTGCTCAGTTGGTTGAGCGACTGCCTTCGGCTCAGGTCATGATCCCGGAGTCCTGGGATCGAGTCCCACATCGGGCTCCCGGCTCAGCGGGGAGCCTGCTTCTCCCTCTGACCCTATCCCCTCTCATGCTGTTTCTCTGTCTCTCTCTCTCTCTCTCAAATAAATAAATAAATAAAATCTTTAAAAAAAAAAAAAAGAAACAATGATTCATGCTACCACATGGATGAACCATGGAAGGCATTATGGTACGTAAACAAAGGCACAAAAGGATAGATACTATAGGATTCCACTCACATGAAATATGTAGAGTAGGCAAATCCATAGAGAAAGAAAGTAGAATAGAAGCTGCTAGGGGCTGGTGGGGGGGGGCATGGATATGGTGTTTGTTTTGGGGATGATGAGAAAAAGAAAGTTCTGGAAATAGTGACAATGGTTACACAACACCGTGAATGTACTTAATACCACTGAATTGTACACCTGTAACACTGAAATGGTTAAAATGGCAAATTTTAACTTATGTTTTTTTTTTTTTTAAAGATTTTATTTATTTATTTGAGACAGAGAGAATGAGAGAGACAGAGAGCACATGAAAGGGGGGAGGGTCAGAGGGAGAAGCAGGTTCCCTGCCGAGCAGGGAGCCCGATGCGGGACTCGATCCCGGGACTCCAGGATCATGACCTGAGCCGAAGGCAGTCGCTTAACCAACTGAGCCACCCAGGCGCCCACTTATGTTTTTTTTTTTTACTTTTATTTTTAAGTAATCTCTACACCCAACGTGGGGCTCAAACTCACAACCCCGAGATGAAGAGATGCACGCTCCATTGACTGAGCCAGCCAGGCGTCCTTAAATTAAGTTTTACTACAGTAAAAAGAACACAGTGGGAAACAAACAAAACAGGCAACCCTGTTTCTGGCCCTCCCTGTTCCAAAAAAGGAAAAGGGACACGCCAATCCCCGTAAGGAAGCAGGATCCAGAAAATCAACCGCTGCTCCCATCTCCCTGGGGGACCCAGGGCGCTCAGGAGTCTCTTGCCCTAACCCCGCTAATTGGCTGTGGGGGGCAACGGGGGCAGGGGGGCGGGTGCAGCATGGACACCTGGGAGGGACACACTCATGGTCCTTCCCGGAGGCAGTGGAGGGGGCCTTCCTGTCTCAGCAGAGTCTGCTTGCCCGGTGTGCTTCCTTCCGACAGCCTACGGTGTATTGCCAGCATCGATCTCTTCACAGACCCCTCGGCCCACAGGGCAAAAATAACACCCGGCCCCAAACCCTCCTTATCATAAGCCCGTCCTTCAGTATTCCCCCTGCAACCATGAAACCATAACCTCCATCAACTCTGATCACCGTTTATCATCCTCCAGACCCAACGGGGGCAATCAAGATGCTTGGCAGCTAGGCCAAGACCCCCAGCCACCCCTGATCCAAGGTGGGGACAGGCGCATGGGCCCCTGACACCCAGAGCCACTGGGCCCAGGACCTTCAGTTCCATGATCCTTTGTGACAAAAGTGCTTCTCTATATCCAGCCTGACACACGATACAATTTCACCGAGGCCTGGTCCCCCAACACGTGCGTGGGGGGGGGCTCCACTCCCTGCCAGGTCTGCCCCTTCCTTGCCCACTCAGTTCTTAAGCTCCAGCCCTGTGGGATGGGTACCTCGGTGCTGCTTCTGTCTCTCTCTCTGCTTCGTAGCCAGATGGTCTATCCCTTGTGTCAGCTAGTCAGTGTTCTTTTATGCATTTAACATATCCTAGATGACACTCTTTTTTCTCTAAAGGAAATGAAAATGTTTTTCATATTGCAAGCAACCGTCAGTGGATAAGTTACCAAGACTCTTACAATTCTGTAAAAAGATGAATCAATATTTTGACATCATTCCTAGGCTCACTGAAAAAACCCGTGAGAGTTCACTAGACCTTTTGGTCCCTCTCTGAGGATCTGCTGTTATGCCCACATTGCCATCACCTCCTTCTGAAGAGCAGGTCCCTGCCCACACTTGTTCTGGAAATGAGGGAGGGCCAGGATGGTCCTTGTGCCTGAGGCTGCAGGAGCATCAGAAGTCCAGGCCAGAGGGAATGCAGGCCACCTCCCTGACCAAGAGCTGCAGGGCCGAGCATCCCAGCTCCCCCAGTCACATCTGACCCTGTCTTAGCACCTGATTCTTGGAGGACCCCCACCACAGGCCCAACCCCGCTTCTGGTCGACGGGCTCATGCACTAGAAGCAGGGCCAGCTGTCTTGGCTCTGAATGGACGACAGGCCTCAGAGTGCACAGAACATTCTGGGGGCAACAAAAGGCAGGCTGGCCAGGATCCCTGTGGGGAGGACAGAAAGGTGGGGGTGGAGTGAGCCAGGAGAGGCCTGCCAGGGTGAGCGTCCAGGGAGGGGTGGTTGGCTGCCTGCCCCACAGGCCAGTGTACAGGGCAAAGCCCAAGATCTCACTCTGCCTGGGGACTGGGACAGTTCTGGTGGCTCATGGGCACTATCAGCAAAGCCCCAGCAACTGTCTGCCTCCAGCCCTGCCCGTGTGCGAACTGAATGCGGACTCCCCATTTTACTCCTCAAAGGCTGGATGGCAGCCCTTTGTTCCGTCTCTGGTCTGCCGCTCACTTAGGGCATCTGGTGGTGATTCGGACTCCCGATCCAGTGCTCCTGACAAACGTCCATTACACCAGCGAGGGCAGGTTTCGATTCCATGATTCTGAATATACTCTCAGAGGTTGGGTGAGAGGCCAGGCTTCGAAACGGTAGCTCCTGGGCTGGAAGTACTTCCTGGCTTCTTGGGAGGCCTTTTTGTCTCTCTGGTTGATCGTGCTCCTCCCACGGGAGCTTCTCAGTTGACTGAAACCCCCTTCTCGCACCCCTGCTGACAATGTGCCACCATGGTGCTAATTCTGTCCACTTCCTTTCCGATTGGCATGTCTTCACTAAGGATAATTTGGAACTTCAATGGCGTTCGTGGGAAACTGCAGATCTCCCCAAAGTGGCTCCTGAGACCTCTGCCTTCCATCTCCTCTGCTCCTCCTTCCTCCCGTACCACCTTTGTTCTCCCTCCAGCTCCCCTGCATCCTCTGATATGACCCCTGCAAGCCCCTACCTCCTCCTTCCCACCCACCCTGCCAGACCTTCCCCTTTCCTCCAGCCCCTCAGCTCCATAGTCACTGGCACATAGACCCTCCTGCCCCATCAGGGGCTCTCAAAGGACTCAGGGACCCCCAAAAGTAACCACCTGAGGTTGAACAAGAAAAAAAAAAAGCCAACTGGGAACAGACATTAGTCCACAGCCTCCATAAGATTATATACCAGGGCAAAAAAATCTTAAAGGCCTCCTCCATGAACACTGGTGAAAAGCTTTAGCCCTCATATTGAACAGGTAACTAACCTGCTCCATCTGCTAGAAACACAATTCAGATAAAAATATAAAATGAGCAGCGCCTGGGTGGCTCAGTTGTTGGGTGTCTACCTTCAGCTCAGGTCATGATCCCAGGGGCCTGGGATCGAGCCCCACATCGGGCTCCCTCCTCAGTGGGAAGCCTGCTTCTCCCTCCCCCACTCTCCCTGCTTGTGTTCCCTCTCTCGCTGTGTCTCTGTCAAAAAATAAATAAAATCTTAAAAAATATATATATATATATAAAATGAAACAAAGACAAGGTCCAACTCTTATATAAACTAGTGAGTTTTATATAATTGTATTTATGCCTGATGCATGGCTATAAGTTTTAAATGAAAACCGTAAGATCTCCATTTGCACCTGTCTCTATGTTTACATATGTATGTACACACGGGTGTGTGTGTAGTATTTCTACCTCCAGAGGTATTACCAAATTAATTTATAAAATCCCTTAAAGTAGTTCTATCTTTATCTAATTGGCTTAGAGAAAAACAAGCACTTAAATAAATTAAATCTTCCCCAAACGCCCAGAAATATAAGAACCAACTCAACTGTTATTCAAGTGTACATAATTTGGGTAATCTTTGGTAAATAAGACTAGCTTATTAATATTGTTGATTTAATGAAACAGGTATATCTTCAGTGTTATCAACATTAAATATAATACAAACATAAATTTTAATTCTACTTTGGCTTACTAGTCAAATAAACTAATATTATATCTACTCAATGTTTAAGATTGCACATATGATAAATCTGATTTTCATCAAACTGAGTTCCTATTCTTTTTTTAAAAGATTTATTTATTTATTTATTTATTTATTTGAGAGAGAAAGAACCTCAAGCAGACTCCTCGCTGAGCTAGGAGCCCAATGCAGGGCCATTCCCATGACCCTGAGATCATGACCTGAGCTGAAATTAAGACCTGGTCACCCAGCCAAGCCACCGAGGTGCCCCTCAACAATCGTTGTTTTATAATATATCTGCCTCCAAGCGCCTAGCTGGCTCAGTCAGTAGAGCCTGTGACTCTTGATCTTGGGGTCGTGAGTTCAAGCCCCATGTTAGGGATAGAGATTACTTAAAATATATATGTATATACGTATCTGCTTCTAAAAACTGTCTCCAAAATCTTTCTGGTAATTTGCGACCTTAGAGTTATGCCAAGTTAAGTCAAATAACAGATATTCATTGAATACGTAATTTCTACGTAAGATAAAGTGCTGAAACACTCATTATTAATTATAGTTTAAGTTTTAGGGCGCCTGGGTAGATGCTTAAGCATCTACCTTCGGCTCAGGTCCTAATCCTGAGGTCCTAAGACAGATTATTTGTCTTCCCCCTTCCATCAGGCTCCCTGCTCAGCAGGGAGCTTGCTTCTCCCTCTTCCTCTGCCCCTCCCCCTGCTCGTGCTGTTTCTTGCTCTCCCTCTATCTCAAATAAATAAATAAAATATTAAAAAGATATATTTGTACTATTCAGAGTATATACCTCTATAGATTATGACACGGCATACTCATAAAATTTGCTAATCTGTTACAGAATACTGGTGTATGACTGATGATTCATAATTATCTACTTCCTAGTTTTCTCTGTAAAATAAAGGTGGCGAATGGCTAAAAATTATAATCAGTATATGAAAATAAAACAACTACTACAAACAAGGCGAAGCGAAACAACTTTGCATACAAAGAATTTGAGGAAAATAGCATGTGTTTCACATGAAAAGTATGCAAAGAATGTAGGATTTGTTTTTGTTAAGGAAAGAAGTATCCTAGGGTTACATTTTCAAAAAGGGAAAGTATAGGACAAGAACCTGAATGGATATAGGAAGTTGTAGGTCAAAGCTGGCTAAGATTAAATGGATTTATATATAAAGTTTTTGAAATAAGCTTTACTATCAGTAACATACTAATGTAAAACTAGAGTTTGGTTTTCTCTCTGCTAAAGCAACAAAACTTCTTGGATTACTGGTCTGCTTTTAACAAGAGATTATGAAAGGTTTTTCTTTACCCTTTGAGTAATCTTTACCAACATTTCGCTTTTGTGGAAACAAAGATTCTCTCCTATCAAAATAATTTTCTGTGTTTCATGTTGTCATTACCATGTCCTTGATTACATAAGATAATCTAGTCTTCTCACTGGCAAAAGAGCCAAGTAGTTTCTTTTTAAACAATCATGTTATCTCCTATGTTTATTTATGAACTCTTATATTGTCACTTAGGTTAGGTAAATAACCAAAAAATTGTTCCACAGTAAACTGGGATCCTATTTAGCCAGGCATTCACACCTTTCGATATTTCTGACAACTCTGCCTTCCCCAAATCAAATCCTAAATGAAGTTATTTTCTTGATTTCAAACTGGCTTTGGGATTTCCCAGAAGGCCTCTGGAAGATCTCAAAGGGTTTGTTTTTTCACCTCATAAAAGAGATGAGTTAAACGTCGTTTTAATTGACACGCTGGATTTCATGAAAGTCATTGTCAAATTAAGACATGCTGCTTAACCTTCCAAAAGTTATATTTGTGAGTTGATGTTATTAGTATCAGGATGTCAGAATTTACATAAAGTTCCTATAAATTTGTGAGTGCCCTCACTGACCATGCAATATTCTGGTATACTGTTATCAGTCATCATTCCAGTTAATACTTTAAATGGTGTGTATGTTACAGAAACAATCAAGTTTCCCTGTCAATTGTGTTATTTTTATAAGGGACTCCCACCAAATCTTTAACTCCTGGCCATTTTAAGTCTTTGTTACCCACAGATAGTTTTTGTTTTGCTCTGATTCTTCTTCAAAAGCATTTGCCATCAGCTACAGGCCAGAGTGCTTTGTCTTCAACAGAAAGAGACTATCTCCGAGACCCATGGAAAGGACTATGACAGGTACCTGAGGTACAGACTTCCACGGGCCTTGCTTCAGTAACTCTTGAGATCATCCCATGGGACTGAGTAAGGGGCTTCAGAACTCTAGTGGAGAAACCTATGGGCTTGTGAAACTAGACAAGAATTAACTAAATAGAACTGGATGAACTGATAAAAGATGATTATAATTTTATATGGCTTTTGTCTGGAATATTCTTGGCTCATTAGTGTTTCATTTTCTGGATATAAAAAAACACCCTTTCTTTTTTTCTCTTAAGCTATCTGTGAGTCATCCCACTCTAGCAAGTTACACTTTTGTAAACAAAACTGAAGCATTTATCTTCTTCTCCCTGCTTGATTCCTCCAAAAATTGGAAACTATTGTTGAGTATTCTTATTTTCATGGCAATATAGTTATTTACATAGGTTCAATAAGAATCTGTCCTCTTTGCAATAGGACATAATTTTAAAGCACTGGTTATATAACCAAGGAATGTCATATTTGAAAATGATGCATGGTATCAGACATGACCAGAAGGTTTTGAGGAACTGCAGTCGACTTTACAAGGAGCAATGCTTACGAAGCCCTCTCGAAAAAACTAGCCTGGTACATGGCTTACAGAGATTCCCAGCCTTACAGGTGAGTAAGGAAGGTCACTTCCTGGCAGACCCAGGAACCCTAAGATATTTGGGGGACCTTGAGAAGAGAGGAATTCACCCAAATCTACAGGTGAAGTCTGATGGCAAGTTCTTGCTTTGGCTTCCTAGCCTTGAAAGGCTTTTAAAATTCCAATCTGAGATTCCCCATAAAAAGTTCCACAAAGCAAACTTAACAAGGTCTATGTGGTCAATTGCCATTTTTGCTGCACTTATGTAAATAATCAGGCCAAATTTAATGAGACCAGAATTATTTTGTAAACAAGAATAATCTTCCTTTGACTATCGTTTTTTTTTAAAAAGATATATTTATTTATTTGAAAGAGAGAGTGTGCGAGCACACACAAGTGGGGGTTGGAGGCAGAGGAGGGGGCGGGAGAGAGAGTAGACTCCCCGCTGAGCATGGCGCCCGACACCGGGCTGGATCCCACAACCCGGAGATCACAACCTGGGACGAAATCAAGAGTCGGACACTTAACTGAGCCATCCAGACACCCCTTCCTTTGATTATCTTTGATCAAAAAGGGAGATGGCTCTAGAGGGAAATGTTATGTCTCAATGGGGAAAAATAATACACCCTTGTAGGTTATCTGATTCTAATCCTGCTTATTGTGTTCAAGGTTTTACTATACTACCTGTGACTGGGACTACCATCCTGCCATCTTACACGTTTTGTCAGCCCTTACCAAACCCTCAGTTCTTCTAGTTTCCTTCAGTATCTGGCTACAACTCTCCAAATTGATGTTTCCAATTTTTCCTCCTTCCCTCCTGACTTGGCATCACTGAGAACTAAAATCTGACTACCCAGACCCTTCCTGGGACTCCGGTTATCTTGTTCCTGCCCCTTTTCCTCCAGGATCTGAAAAAGCCCCACATGAACTTGATAAAACCTTCAAGGAGCTCATCATCGCAACAAATTTTGTGTGCCCGCCTTCATTCCTGGAACTGCAGCTGCATGGGCCACTCCCAGCCCATGGGAACTCCCACATCTTCCATGCTCTGTTCTGGGAAATAACCTTGACTGTGACACTTCTGTCTATACTATCACCACAAACACTCAAACTACAAACTGGGAAATCCATTGGATTGGTCCTCACCCCATAACCTAGAGATGTTCACACATCAATGTCTAAACTCGTCCCAACTGGCCACCCATAGGGATCAAAAACCAGGTTTACGTTCAGCTCTGACCATTAATCTTCGCTTTCCTTTCTGTTTCCATAGAAAGGTCCCTCATTAAATGCCTGATCACTGGAATCATCCAGCAAATATCCTCTACTACCAAGTCCCAACAGTTGGTTCAACAAAAGGTGATCAAATGGAAAACAGGCTTCTATTATTCAGCAGACAGAACATCTCTTCTTTCCTTCAACAAGAGGAGGACCTGCCGAAGATTCTCTCCTTGACCATACTCTATCCAGGCTCCTCTGAGCCTTGAGAATTCTCAATTAGGTCTCAACCTTGGCCTATAAAGATTTGAACAAACACTAGTGTCTATCAGCTCAAGGGCTGCATCCTTAGGATGACTTTAGGTGGCACGACAGAGAAAACTCAAGGGTTCCAAAAGAAATGATTGTTTCAGCCAACACCTGAGGATATGGCTTCATCTCCCAGCCTCTGTAGAAGCAGGGAAGCCTAACTTCCATAAGCATCACTTAGTATATCCAGATGGGTGTCACATGGACAAACCACCTCTTCCCAATTTTGTAATTTCTCACTTCCCTGACTCACTCAAATCCTGTCATTCCCATCCCCCCACACACTCACTCTCCCTTTAAAAGTGCCTCTGAACAAATCCGAATGGAACTCAGCTCTTGACAGGTAAGTCAGGTCCAATCTGGGGTGACTTTCTCTTTCTCAACATTCTCACATCGGTATGAGGCCACACCACCCAGACCCAGTCCTGTGGGGTGTTGGGCTCTAGTCACTTTCCTTTCTGGTGTGGCAGTCATTCCCCTGAAAGGAAAAGCCTGGCAATACCCCAAGTTTTCCCCTGGAAAAGTTTCCCTTCCCAGGGGAAAACTTGTTGGAAAGATCACTGAGCCCCTCAGGGCCTGGATGCCCACAATTCTCCCACTCCCAAGCGTCTGATCCCTGCTCAAAGACCAAGTGTGACCCTCCCTTAGCGAGTCAGGCCCTGACCCTGAAAGCCCATCAAGTCAAAGCCCCCCCCCAAGAGACAGCCCCCACCTGAGGGTATGGGTCCCCACAGGAGGCTGGATCACCTACCCTTGTCTGGAACCCTATCCCCAAGTCGGATCTTCCCACTCCAACACAGATCTCCCACTTCCTCAACCCAGTCTGGTATCCCAGCCCCTTCCTTTCTGTCCAGAGACTCCCACCCAAGGTCGGATCCTTTCACACGGGTTCTAATTTCCCACCCCGCATCCGCAGCTCCTCACCCTAGGACAGATCCCCAGATCCCCCACCCCGGATCAGATCCACCCCAGGTCGGGAGACCCCCACCCCGGATCAGATCCGCCCCAGGTCGGGAGACCCCCACCCCGGATCAGATCCACCCCAGGTCCGCAGACTCCCACCCCGATCAGATGCACCCCAGGTCCGGAGACCCCCCAACCCTGGATCAGCTCTACCCCAAGTTCGGAGACCCACCCACCCAGCCCGGATCAGATCCACCCCAGGCCCGGAGCCCCCACCCCAGGCCGGATCCCCGCGACCCGCCTGCGCTCTCACCTCGCCCTCGGCGGGCTGCGGCGTCCTTGATCTGGAGGACCCGCCCAGGGCCGGCGCAGGCAGCGCGGCGGACAGCCCGGGCGCAGGAGAGGCCCCGCGCGGCGAGGGCTGTGATGGCGGCTGCGCTGCGGGGAGCGGGCGGGCGCTTCCGGTGGCGGACCTGGGCGGCGGCGGCGGCGGCGGCGGCGGCGGGCGCGGCGCGGGGCGCGGCGCCGAGCGCAGCAGGTAGGGCGGGGCGGGGCGGGGGCTCTCTGCGCGGGGCGGGGGGTCCCCGCCAGGGGTTGTCCACGTGGGGGTGTCCCCGCGGGCAGCACTTGGCTGGGACCGCCGTCTGCCGGCTTCCACCCACCCCTAGCCCCCTTTCCAGATGGGGAAAGAGCTGCGGGACCCCGCCGGAGGTTCTGCGGGGGCGGGGGGGATGATCTGTGCTCGCTGCCCCAGCCCCCGGCCCAATATTAACAATAGTCCTGATGATGGGGGTGGTGGCTCACCTCCTGAGGTTACCAGACGCCATCACCTGCAGACCCCACTAGTCAGACCTGGCCACCTCCTCCCCGCGAACCCAGTGGGCACACACAGCAGGTGCTCAGCACATACACTGCATAGACTCTGAGGGGACGCTTGTAAACTGATGGGCAGTGAGCACTCCCTGTTTGCAGTGCTTCGCGGGTGCCCCGAGGCAGGGGACAGTACCCGGGCTTGTCCTCCTGGAGCCACCAAGGATCACCAACCAAACCAGGCACAGGGGGTGGTGCCAGGCTCCGGAACAGGGACTGGGTGCTGGGTCATATGCCCAACCCTGCAGGATGGGCTCCCCAGAGCTAGTCACAGTGCCACCACATTTGCCATGGTGACATGGCCAGCCCCACACGTGATGACGTGCTCCCCACCACATGCCTGCTCAGTGACCGACCCCTACCCCTTGCCCCTGGATGACTCCCCATGGGGAGGAGTGTTGAGGGGCCTGAGCAAGGGAGGGACGAGGCTTCCATCACAGAGATGGTGGCTGTGAGGGGAGTGGCAGGGCGCTTGGCCAGCAGTGGAAAGAAGCTGACAGCGGATGTGGAAGGGCAAAGCTGTGTGCCGCTGTGGCCTTGGGGAGCCTCGGGCCTGCAGAGTCCTGGGAAATGGGGAGATAGGGTTGCTCTTAGGGCAGCTTTGCTGACCCCTGAGACCTTGGTCAAAGCACCCACTCTTTTTTTTTTTTTTTTTAAAGATTTTATTTACTTGACAGAGAGAGAGAGTGAGAGAGGGAACACAAGCAGGGGGAGTGTGAGAGGGAGAAGCAGGCTTCCCGCAGAGCAGGGAGCCCGATGTGGGGCTCGATCCCAGGACCCTGGAATCATGACCTGAGCCAAAGGCAGACGCTTAACGACTGAGCCACCCAGGTGCCCCCAAGGCACCCAGTCTTTGAAAGCATCCTTGCTGCGTGAGTCAGGTGGGACGTTCGTGAGGGTAAATGCAGCTGTGCGGTGGGGCCCTCACCCCATCTGATGCAAGTAAAAGATGGTGCTGCTGCCATTACACCGTCCAGGGCCCTTCAGGCCACTGTAACCTTGGCCTTGCAGCAGAACAGGATGGCTTTGGGGTGGAGCTTTTTGTACCCAGCAGGGCAGCACCAAAGATTCTGCCCCCATGGTCCTTGGGCAGCAAGGGGAAGGAAGCCCCAAGGCTAGAGCTTACTTAGCTGCAGCGGTGAGGGCCTGACAGGGCCGGGGCACAGCGCCAACCCCCAACAAGGATGCGCAGGGCTGATTCCGAGCCTCCTCTTCCATCTGAGCCCAGCTTTCCATCTGAGAGCAGGAGGCACCTGCACCGTCCCAGGTTTGGGGGTGGCCCATGCCACTCCTGAACAGGAACCAGAATGATACCACCTGTGGTGTCACCTGTCCCCTAACACCTGCTACCAGGAAAGAATGCGTGGTGGGAAGGACAGTACAAGAGGACTCCCAGGGTGGCTCCCTGGGGTGGCCAGTGAGCCTGTGAGCACACAGCAAAGGCTCCGCGTGCGCCCCTGGAGTAGCGCACCATTCACTCCGCCTTGCCACACTTGCTGGGTGCCAGGCCCCCGGTTCAGAGGGGAGCAGACAATCAAAGGACGATGGGTTCAGAACAAAGAGAAGACAGACCTTTCCGGAACTGAGCTCTGAACATGCGGTGGGGAAGGGGAGGCTGGAAGACTGCCCAGGGCACTGGAGTGATGTGTCCCCGGGTAGCCCGCGCAGAGCAGCGCCCACCTCATCCTCCTTACTGGCCCTTGAGATAGGTTACTCTTCCAAGTGTTTATCCGACTGAGAGGGCTCCTGGGTATGCACAGCAGGCGGGGAGGGCAAACCCACAGAGATAAGCTCGCAATCCACGTGGCCAGTTGCTCGCCCTGCCCTCTGCCTGATAGCAGGCAGAGGGGACACAGTGTGGAGCTGGGGACAGTCGGAGCTAGCCGGGACCCTGCTCTGTCGGCAGGAAGGACCAGCATCAGCACCTGCAATGGAAGGTAGCGCATTGTCCTGGGCAAAAGCTTCGCGTCCCCCTCCCCCACCACGGAGCAGTGGAAAGGAGAGATGCGGGCGCTCCTCAGGGCCCAGCAGCTGCTTCTCTCCCACCAGCAGTCTGTCTCTGGTTCTTTGGGCTCATATCAAAGCCACCAGAATAACTGACAAAAGTTTAGGCCTCTTCAGAACCCCTGGGTTGAATTTGGAATTGAGTCCCCTTTGGACTGGCTGTTTGAACCAAGCCTTGGCTCCGTTCGGTCCCATGTTTGCCTGGGCACACATCTCAGGTGGCCTCGGCTGGGGTGGGTACAAAGCCAGGGGTGGGCCTGGCTTTGGGGTGGGTACGGTGACGCCTCTCCACAGGGCAGGCTAGCAGCAGGCCACCAGCTGGGCATCTGGACACAGCTCCCGGTGGCGACTCCCCTAGCTTTGTCAGCCCCAAGCCAGGGCCGCCTCTAGGCTGGAGCTCCTGTGTCCTTGCAGGAGCTCAGCTTCTGGGCCCCAGTCTGTGAGCACAGGGACCTACAAAGCCGAGGTCCCTGAGGGTCAGAGGACCTCAGGAGTATTCTCTACAGCCTTGCCCGCCAGGAAGGTCAAGGTGACCACAAAGGCAGATACAGTCTTTTCACTTCTCAGGCTCCAGGGTGATGTGGGGGCAGCCGCGCTGGCCTTGGGTGGCAGAGCCGGATTGGATCACGGGACCAGGTGCTTTGCCTAGGAGCTGTGGTCAGCTCTAGACACAATGCAGCAGTCTGCACCCTCCTCTCCCTCCCCACATACTGATGATTTTCTATTATTTCTTCCTTTCACTACAGGGAGTGGGCCGGTGCTTGGTGCTGGGTATCTCAGGCTTGGGCCCTGGCTCAGAGCTCTGACCGCCTGGTCACACCTAAGGACACACCTGCTCCTCACCTACCCCCCCTCACTCCCCACCCCCTTCCCCTTTCAGGCTATCTCTTGCCTGCCTTCCCAGCAGTTTGCTGAAGAGAGACAGATAATGTCTTCTGCAGGGCAGGAAGGATGTGAGCGACCCTCTGTGCTGGGTGTGGGAGTGCGTTGCCTCTGAGGTGACACCATGGTGAGCCCAAAAGGCATTTCAGAGTCTCTTCTGTCCCAGGGCCTGCAGTGCACCAGGCACTCTGAGAGGCCAGGGTGTGCTGCCTGATGCAAGGACTGCTTTTTATTTTTCCTCGTTTAGAACAAAAAGGGCGCCTGGGTGGCTCAGTTGGTTAAGCGACTGCCTTTGGCTCAGGTCATGATCCTGGAGTCCCTGGATTGAGTCCCACATCGGGCTCCCTGCTCGACGGGGAGTCTGCTTCTCCCTCTGACCCTAACCCCTCTCATGTGCTCTCTCTCATTCTCTCTCTCTCAAATAAATAAATAAAATCTTAAAAAAAAAAAAAAAAGAACAAAAGGTGACTGTTGTAACCGAAAGACAGACTCGAGAAGTGTTTTAATCCCGTGTCTTGGCTTAGAATGTTCAGTGAAGTTTAAGTTCAGAGCAGTCCTGCCAGTTAAATTACCTTCTTCTTGACCTGATTGTTGCTGTCAAGGTGATTATGCACCCTGGGCCACCCTCACCTGCCGTTGCTTACTTTCGGGGTTTGCGTGATGATGGATACTGTGGTTGCCTTCTGCCCTGATGTGTGATGCGCTGTCACCCGGACCATCACGGGCTGGGGGCTTTGCTCCAATAATGTAGATCCCATACCACATTTAACTGGGCAGAGCTGCTTGCCCTTTGGAAATCGTGTGGCACCTTGCGGGATCCGGGCCCCAGACTTGTCCTGGCCCTTCCACTCACCTCTCACCCCTTTCCCCAGCAGGGCGGCAGGACTATGATCTCCTGGTGATTGGCGGGGGATCTGGTGGCCTGGCCTGTGCCAAGGAAGGTATGTGTCCTGTGCCCTGCATCCTGCCATTGTGGTAGGGCCTCCAAGTTTTCAGCACCCTCCCCCCCCCCCCCCCCCCCCCCCGAGAGGGCTGCATTGTTCTCGAAGCTGGGTGGAGAAGCGCCCTGTGTGGCCATGCAGAGGGCATTATCTCTGTAGCTGGCCTGCCGGCCTTTGGGTTCCTACGTCCAGAGTCACTCCAGGACCCTTGTCAGTGTACCCTACTCCCTGCCACTCCCCAGTTGTCTGTGCAGCACCCAGTAGCCAGGATGGTACCCCAGTCTTAGCCTGCTCTCCTGGGCTCCAGCACTGGGCCACATGGGATCTGCCCTCACCCATCTGACATGTCTCCCACCACCCACACCTTGCCCTCTTGTGCCGCTCCAGCCCCTCGCCGCCTCGGTATTTTGCAGATGCTTCCTGAAGGTCTTTCTGGCCTTGCTTCTTGCCCTGGCTGTCTGCCCAGCCTGGTCTTCTGTTTGCCTGCCTGATTAGCTGCAGGGTTCACTCACCTTCCTTTAGTCTTTGCTGCTGAGATGGTCCTACTTAGAATGACAGCCCCGCCATCTGGTCCTTGTCCCCAGCTCCACTGTCCTCATTCTTAGCCCTGGCATGTCCCACAGAGATCAAGGTTTGTTCCGTTGTCTGTGTCTTACTCTGTCTCCTCAGCCTGACACCCAGAATGGCCTGGGGCACCCTAGGGTGCTCAGTAAAGATGTGTGGAATGAAAGGGCTGGCCCCAGAGGCATCCAGAGACCTAGTGTTGCAGGTTGCCGCTAATCTGGGTGGGGAACAGACCCAGCATTTCCCTGGGAGCTCTACACTGTGCTGGAGGAGCGCCTAGCAGTCTGCTTGCCCGTCTCAATGATAAGGAGGCAGATGTGGGTGAGGGAGGGGGGAAGCCAGGGGAGAAATGGGGCCCCAACAAGAGGGAGTTGAGCAGGCACCCTGACCATGAAATTCCAGCTCTCTGCTGTCAGATCCTGGGTTTTTAGAATCACAGTCGGCATAAAGGAAATTTGCTGTCCACTGCTCTTCCCTGAGGGGCAGAGGACGGTGCCAGCCTGTGGTGGGGGGCAGGAACCTGGGAAGTCTCCCAGTGGATATGGGGGCCCACAGAGGGACACGAGTCCTCATTCCACTGGGCCACCGCAAGAAACAGAGGGTACAGACAGCCAGTTGTCCCAGCGATGTCCCTTGGAGCAGAAGAAAGCCCTAGATGTTTTTTCTACTCCGGTGTCCAGAGACACATCTCCGCTAACTTGCAATTGTTCTCAGGTCTGTCTTTGCTTTTGTAACAGCGACATTCTCCCTGTGGATGATGGCGCTCTTCTACAGCATTCTTGAGCCATAATTGATGTAAAACAAACTAGACATGTTTAAAGTGGACGACTTGCTATGGTTTGACATATGCACACACCTGCGAAACCAAGTACCCCAGTCAAGCTGGCGAACGTATCCATCACCCCCGTATTCGCTTGCTGGGGCAGCTCTGGAGGCTGGAAGTCTGAGGTGAAGGTGCCAGCAGGGTTGTTTCTTCTGAGTCCTCTGTCCTTGGCTTGTAGATGGCCATGATTTCTAGTGTCCTCACAGGGTCTTTCCTCTGTGTGTCTATGTCCCGATCTCATCTTTTTATATGCACACCAGTCAGATTGGAGTAGGGCCCATCTATAGGGCCGCATTCTAATTTAATCACCTCCATAAAGACTCTGTCTTCAAATAAGGTCACATTCTGAGGTTCTGGGGCTTTGGGCTTTAACAAGAATTTGGAGGGGACGTGACTCAGCTCATAACAAACCCCAAAGTTTCCTCAAACCTTGGGAGCCCCTCCCTGCCACATCCCCAAACAGCCAACAATCTGCTTTCTCTCACTGCAGATGAGTTTGCATTTTCTAAAATTTTGTATAAATGGAACCATGTAATATGTATTCTTACTTCTCTGGCTTTTTTCACGCAGCCTAATTGTTTTGAGATTCATCTGTGATGCTGTGTGTGTCCAGAGTTCATTCCCTTCTATCACTGATCAGTATTCTGTTGTATGCATACACCACACTTTGTCTATTCACCTGCAGGTGGACATTTGGGTTGTTTGCAGTTTGGGGCTCCTGTGAACGGTGCTGCTGTGAACATTTGTGGTTATGTCTTTGTGTGGATATATGTTTTCAATTCTCTTGGATAAATGCCTAAAAGTAGAGCAGCTAGGTCATGTAGTATATCTCTTCTTTTGGTATTTTTTTCATTTATTTCTACAATCTTTTGTAGTTTTCAACATACAGCTTTTGTCAGATTTGTCTCTGTTTCATATGTTTTTTAGTAGCTTTTTTTTTCTTTTTTAAGATTTTACTTATTTATTTGACAGAGAGAGAGGCAGCGAGAGAGGGAACACAAGCAAGGGGAGTGGGAGAGGGAGAAGCAGGCTTCCCGCTGAGCAGGGAGCCCGATGCGGGGCTCGATCCCAGGACCCTGGGATCATGACCCAAGCCGAAGGCAGACGCTTAACGACTGAGCCACCCAGGCGCCCCTCTAATAGTTTTTTTTGAGATTAAGTCATATACCGTACTATTCATTCATGTAACGTGCATAATTCATTCATTTTTAGTATATTCGCAGAGTTGTACAACCATCACCACATCAGTTGTAGAAATTCTCATCACTCCCCAAGACTACTCTGTACCCCTTAGCAGCCACTCCTCAGCCCCTCCACCCCTCAGTCCCTCCACCCCTCAGCCCCTCCACCCCTCAGCCCCTCCACCCCTCAG
>NW_023270773.1:732007-826148 GCF_011800145.1 Mirounga leonina | reverse complement strand
CCACCCCTCAGCCCCTCCACCCCTCAGCCCCTCCACCCCTCAGCCCCAGGCAACTACCAGTCTGCTTTCTGTTTCTATGGATTTGCCTATTCTGGATATTTCATACAAACATGTGGTCTTAGTGTGCTATGTTCAGCGTTCATCCACAATAGAGCATACGCTGGTACTTTATTCCTTGTAATGGCTGAATATCATTCCATTGCACGGACAGATCGCATTTTATTATCCACTTGGCCATTAGTGGACATTTGGTTGTTTCCACTTTTGCGCTATGGTGAATAATGCTGCCGGGAACGTTGTGCGCGAGTATTTGCGCGGACGTGTTTTCATTTCTCTTGGGTAGATGTCTTAGGAGTGGAATTGCTGAGTGGTATGGTTTCACCTTTTGAGGAGCTGCCAGACTGTTTTCCAAAGTGGCTACATCATTTTATATTCCCACCAGCACTGTCGGAGGATTCGAATTTGCCCCTATCCTAGCCCCATTTGATGTCTGTCTTTTTTTTACTACAAGTCATCCTGAGTAGGTGTCAAGTACTATCTCACTGTGGTTGGTTTGCATTTTCCTAATGATTAAAGACAATGGAGCATCTTTTCATGTGTTTATTGGCCATTTGCATATCTATGAAGAAATGTCTGTTCAGAAGCTTTGCCAGTTTTTGTTTTTGTTTGTTTATTTATTTAAGGATTTTATTTATTTATTTTGACAGAGAGAGACACAGCCAAGAGAGGGAACACAAGCAGGGGGAGCAGCAGAGGGAGAGGGAGAAGCAGGCTCCCCACTGAGCAGGGAGCCCGATGTGGGACTCGATCCCAGGACCCTGGGATCATGACCTGAGCCGAAGGCAGACGCTTAACGACTGAGTCACCCAGACGCCCCTGTTTTTTTTTTTAAAGATTTTATTCTTTTAAGTGATCTCTGCCCCCAGTGTGGTGCTTGAACCTACAACCCCGAGATCAAGAATCTCACGCTCCCCCATTGGAGCCAGCCAGGTGCCCCAGCTTTGCCCATTTTGAAATTGGGTTGTCTTTTTATTACTGAGTTACATGAGTTCATATGCATATGTTCCATACTCTTATGTAAAGATAGTCTGGATACTAGACCCTTATCAGATATGTGATTTGCAAATACTTTCTTCCATTCCGTGGATTATCTTTTTACTTTCTTGATTGTGTTCTTTGCAGCACAAACGTTTTTGATTTTGATGGCAGTCCAGTTTACCTGGTGTGTCTTTTGTTGCTATGCTTTTGGTATCTGAGAAACAGTTGTCTAATCCAAGCTCTCAAAGATGTATGCCTGTGTCTTCTCCTAAGACTTTTCCAGTTTCAGTCCTAACACTTAGGCTTCTGGTCCATTTCGAGTTCACTTAACAAATATGGGGCTAGGTAGTTGCCTTGGGGTTTGCAGAAGACATCTTGAACTTGTCATAGTCTACCTGCAAGTGCTATGGTCCAATTCACACATAGTACCAAAACCATGTGGCCACATGTTTTACTTTGACATGTTATGAGGCCCATAACACATTGCTATATTTTGTCTAAACAGTTACCTTCCAAAAAAGATTAAACTAATGAGAAAAAAATCTTACAGATCTGCCTGTGTAGTCACCATTTCTGCTCTTTCCTTTGTATAGATCTGAGTTTGCATCTGGTATCATTTTTCTTCTGCCCTAAGGATGTCCGTGAACATTTCTTGTAGTGTGGCTCTAAGAGTAATGAATTCTTTCAGCTCTTGTATGTCTGAAGACATCTTTATCTTGCCTTGATTTTTTTTTAAAGATATTTTCTCGGGGGGTGGGGGCGGTGCCTGGATGGCTCAGTCGGTTAACCATCCAACTCTTGATTTCGGCTCAGGTCATGATCTCAGGGTCGTGGGATCGTGCCCCACATCGGGCTCCCTGCTCAGCGGGAAGCCTGCTTCTCCCTCTCCCACTCTGCACTTAGCAGGGAGTCCGCTTGGGATTCTCTCTCTCTCCCTCTGCCCCTCCCCCTGCTCAAGCACGCGCTCTCTCTCTCTCTCTGTCTCTTTCTCAAATAAATACATAAAATCTTAAAAATATATAATTTTCTCTAGGTGGAGAATTCAAGGTAGATAGTTTTTCTTTTTTCTTTCAGCACAGCACTTTAGAGATGTTGCCGTCCTGGCTTCTCCCTGCATTGTTTCAGATGTCATCTGCTGCCTTTTTATCTCTGTTCCTTTGTTGTGTGTCTTTTTGTCTCTGGTGGTTTCCAGGATTTGCTCTTTTCATTGGTTTTGAGCAATTTAAAGAGGGTGCACCTTGGTGTAGTTCTTAATTATTTTTCTGCTAGAGTTCACTGAGTTTCCTGAGTCTGTGGATTTCTCATCAACTTGTGAGAATTTTCAACCGTTATTTCTTCAGGGAATTTTCCTGCCCTTCCTCTTCTCCTTCACTTTTGGAGACTTTAATCACACATACATTAGGCTGCTCAAAGTCTCCCTTCAGCTCATGGGTATTGTCTTCATTCTGGAGAGTTTCTATTCCTATGTTTCCAAATTCACTAATAAAAGATTCTGCAAAGTTTAATCTACCATTAATCTCACACGATATGTTTTTCATCTCTTGTATTGTAATTTCATCCCTACAGATTGGACTTGGGTCCTTTCTTGTATCTTCTGTGTTGCTCCTTAACTTTTTGAACATGTGGAATAGAGTTACAATACTCGTTTTACTTCTTTTCTGCTAATTCTATGTCAGTTCTTCGTCAGTTTCCATTGACTGATTATTTCTCTCTTGTGGCTTATCTTTTCCCACTCCTTTGCATGCCTGGTCATTTTTGATTGAATTCCAGACACTTTGAACTTTCCCTTGCTGGCTTCTGGGTATTTTTAGATTCCTAGATACATTTTTGAGTATGTTCTGGGATGCAGAGAAGAGAGTTTGAGTCTTTTGCATCTTCCATTTAAGATTTGTTCGGTGGGTCTGGAGCTGTGCCCAATCACTCTCAGTGACTGGCATCTGACCTTAATACTTACCCAGCTCCCCAGGAATTACGTGTTTTCTCCAGTCTGACTTCTGGGAACAGGCACTATTCCCAGCCCTACATGAGCACTGTCTCCTCTACTAGTCTTTCTGGATGGTTCTTTCCTGGCCTCAGGTGGTTTTCTCACACACACACATGCACTGATCAGCTGTCTGGGGTTCTGTACAGCTCTCTCCTCTCTGGTCCTCTGTTCCAGGACCTCTGGCTGCCTCAGTCTCCCCAGAATCCCAGTCCTCTCCTCAGCCAGGGAGTCCAGTGGAGTTGGCCTGGGCCCCCTCCCCATGCTGTGTCACCTTATTTGTTTCCTGTCTTCCAAGAATCACTCTCCTTGGTCTTCTGATGTTCAATTTCTTGAAAGCACTATTTTATGTCTTTCCCCTGGATTTTTGGTTGTCTCGGATGCAAGGATAAATCCAGTACCTGTTGCCCCATCGTGGTCAGCTATGGGAAACAGACGTTGGCATGTTTGAAGAGTCCCCTTGGCTGGAGTTTTTAAAACAAGCACTGCAATCCCATTATTGGTCAGTCAAGCAAAATGGATTTTTACGTGAAGGCTTCTAAAACTTTGTTCTGATCTTGGTCAATAGACATGAATCGAGTGCGTTCTGTAGTATGTCAGATGCTCACGGGTCACGATGTTTAAGTCGGGCATGCCCTCAGGGGCGGTCAAGTTCAGAGCCCAGGTTGGCAGGGCAACTCCCCAGGCAAGCCAAGGGGAAGCCCCGTGATTAGCCCTGGCTAATTGGTGATGGGGTCAGCACCTGGGACTCGTGGCCCTGGGAGGAACCCACTGACAGCAAGTGGGAGAGGCCAGGAGACTCCAGGCAGGAGGTGGAGTTTGGAGCCCAGGTCTCCCTCCCCCTGTGGGGGCTGGCTGACCCTGGACCTGCCGTTTGACTTCGGAGCTTCCCGTTCCTTGCCCTGAGAATGAGGCTGCAAATGCCCACAAGAGTAGACCATGGGTGGAGGGCCCCCCCGCCATGTCCAGTGGGGAACAGAGGAGGTGAGCGAGTCCACTGGGAGGGCTTGGGGAGAGAGCCAGGGGAAGCTCCGAGACTGGGGCCTCTCTTGGGGAGTGGGTGCTCCTGTGACACCTGCTAGTATGTGCCAGATGGGCGCTGGGCTCATGCTGAATGTCTGGGCTGGAACCGGGTGTGGCAGGAGGCGGGGGTGGGGGGTGCTGGGCCCAGGGCGGCTGCAGTGGGCTTGTGAAGGAGGGTGGGTGTCCCACTAGGTCCTGGCACTGTGGTGGGTGGGATGAAGGCTGCAGTCAAGAAGAGGCCCGAGGGTGCCCACCTGTGGGCAGCACAACTGTGTGGTGGCAGACAGGTGGGGAGACCGGGGGCAGAGCTGGTGGGCACCTCCTTCCTTGCCTTCATCTGGTCCTCAGCCCCAGCCCCTAAGCAGCTCCCCACCTGCCTGCTCCTCTTGTCGTTCCAGCTGCTCAGCTGGGAAAGAAGGTGGCCGTGGTAGACTACGTGGAGCCTTCCCCCCGAGGTAGGTAGCCCCGGGTGGGAGTCTTCTGTCTTGGGGGAGCAGGAGGATGGGGGCCTGGTTCACATACAGGGGCAGCGGCTGAACCCAGAACCATTCACCACTGCTGGCCAGGCTCTCTGGCAAGTGTCCTCCTTGGCAAGTCAGCTGCCATTACTTTAAAGTTCTTCATTCTTATTTAAAGACAACACAGACTACAATTATAGAGAGTAAATTCCCAGGGCAGGGTTCACCTGGAGCGTGCTTGAGTTACAAACAATCTGAAGGACTCTTTTTTATTTTTATTTTTTAAGATTTTATTTATTTATTTGAGAGAGAGAATGAGTGAGCGAGAGAGAAGCAGGCTCCCTTGCTGAGCAGGGAGCCTGATGTGGGGCTTGATCCCAAGACCCTGGGATCATGACCTGAGCCGAAGGCAGACCCCAACCTACTGAGCCACCCAGGCGCCCCAACTTAAAGGGCTCTTAGACAACTGTAGAGGAGTAGGAGGGCCTTCCAGTCCCCTGAATATAAATCTAAACGTGCCCTTCCCAACATGCCAGGTACCAGATGGGGCCTCGGCGGCACATGTGTGAATGTTGGCTGCATCCCCAAGAAGCTGATGCACCAGGCAGCGCTGCTGGGGGGCATGATCCGAGACGCCACCCACTATGGCTGGGCCATCCAGCCGGTCCTGCATGACTGGTGAGGAGCCCACCCACTCGCTGCGCCTCTGTGCTCCTCACGGTGGGGGCGGCGGGGAGGCTTACTGCCCCATTAACCTTCACAGAAGCGAGCTACCAGACGGGCGCTCACCCGGGGCCCACCCTCTCCCCAACATTCAGCAAAGTCTGGAAACATTTTTGGTTATCACCACTGGTTGAGGTGGGGGCCTCCTGCACCCTCACAAAGGACAGTCTGGCCCCAGAGGCCACTAGTGGGAGGTGAGAAACCGATTTGGCTTCCACAGGTGGCCCCTGGTCTGCTCTGAGCTGCACACAGGCCCCTCAGTGGTTCTCAGATGACCTAGACTCAGGGCCACTGCTGTGTCCTGATGGCTGTGGCCCACAGCCCCAGACCCAGGACAGAGATAGTGGCCAGGGGCATAGGTGTCACATTTTTCCACCTTTAGAATCACCTTGTTTCTTGGGATTTCTGCCCACTGGCTATTTGCGTCTACTTGTCTGTTGTGGGACTCTGCGGTTCATGCTTCTGGGGTGGTTTCTGACATGTCTTGGTGTGTGTTAATAGGGGGACGATGGCAGAGGCCGTGCAGAACCACGTGAAGTCCCTGAACTGGGGGCACCGGGTCCAGCTGCAGGACAGGTACTGAGGCCTCGCGCGGCCCTCCCCCCTTCTCTGGGGACATTTTCTCCCTTGGCAGGCACTTTCTCACTAGAGGCTCGGCAGTGATAAGACCAGAGGTCCCCGCCCGTGGGGTGGGGTGCACACACGCAGAAGGAAGGCCGTCCTGCAAGCTCGCATCTGCAGAGCCTGGAGTAGCAGGGGCTGAGGGGCATGTTGGCAGGACAGCTGGGGCCTGGGTCTGCACCAGGGAGGAGGCATGCTCGGGGCTGGCGCTGGGGAGGCCAAGGGCCAGAGCATGGGGGCACAGAGAGGGCCATCCTAGTGACCAGCGCCTTCCTCGAGGCAGGTGACCTTTCTCCTGTCAGGGTCGACCACCGTGATGTGGAAAGAGCCCATTGAGCCCCATGTTGCTGTTGCAAAGAGGATGCCCGGGCACCACCCTGTGAAGCCCACACTTCACCTCTCCAGGCTCCTCTCCAGGCTCCCAGCCCTGAACCCCACACCTCACCACCCACCTCCTGGCTCCCCGGGCATGTATGAAGGCACCTGGTGTTGTCTGCTGAAGCAACGTCCAACATGATCATTCCAGCCCGAAGCCGCCAGGTCCCATCCGCCCTTTGGGGTTCCCCAACCTGGATACCGACCCAAAGCATCCTCCCTGAGGAGCTGCTACCAGGAGAGGTGCTCAAAACTGCACTCGACTCTGGCGAGGCTTCGCTCCTGGCCCTATAGCTCTGCCCTTTGCCCATGCAGGTCATGGAGGGGACACTGTGCCCTCAGAGGTCTGGTGCTCTCATCTGAGCACTATTTGCTTGGCTCCAAGGAGTCTTCCTGGGGCTGTACAGTACACGACTGTTTTGTGCCCATGAAACCCAGGCCAGCTGAGCCAGGGAAGCCGGCCCGCATGCCCATCCTGGGTGTTCCCAGGGGTCCCCCCCTCAGGGAGGTAAGCTGCATCCTGTCGCTTTTCCTCTGTGTGGGGCTCAGTATTCCCCAGGGTAGTTTGCTGGAAGCATAGGGCTCTGCCAGGCAAGTGCCAAACAGGCCCGAACGATCCCACCTTCTGGAGGTGCCCCCAGAAGGAAGCCAGTGCGGAACCCGTGTCTGTATCGTCTGGCTGTTACTGGGCTGTGGGGGTGAGTGAGGACTTGGTTCTTACAGCTCAGGCGGCACATGGGGGTGCAGGCCTCGCTTGTGGGGAGGATGTAAAGTCAAGGAGGTGGTGAAGCCGTAATTACCAAAGGCGCCAAGAACCCACCACTACAGACTGGCCTTCATTATCAGAAGGTGTGGATCGTCTGTGCACACCTGCACCTGACCACCCTTCTGTCCTCATCATACCTGTTTTCCAGCCTTACGGTCCCCTAAAGGCAGGGGGTGATGCCTATCTGGTGGGCACCCTCCCTTGTCAGCGGGAAGTTGGTCATTTGGGTGGCGGGGGTAACTGGGTGCAGGCGGGGGCCTCTGCTCCCTGCTGGAATGTGCCCAGGTGACAAGGAGGGACCCTGGGGAGGCCCAGCCACTTCTGTCATCACACACCCAGGCTGTACTTGGGCTCTCGGGGCCATCCCGAGCTGGCTTCTGTCCTGGCAGTTCCAGGGATCCCTGGCCCGCCTCCCCTTGCACACCTCCCGGTGCCCCTCTGCACTTGCCCCTTGCCCCGCCTGGGTTGGGGGCAGGGGGCTGTGGGCCCAAGCTTTCCTTTTAGCCATCTGCTCCCTCTTTAATCCCATAGGTGACGCCTAATTTGCAGAGGAAATATTTGACAATCATATTGTTATTTTGCAGAAAAGTCAAGTACTTTAACGTCAAGGCCAGCTTTGTCAACGAGCACACGGTTTGCAGTGTCGCTAAAGATGGGAAAGAGGTGAGTGCCCAGCTCTCCCAAGTGGCTCCTCTCCGGTGGTCCTTACCCTTCCAAGGACTCCAGCCTTGTTTGACCTCAGTGCTCTTCTCAGTAATAAGCACTGCTGGAATTGACCACCGATCCCCCCGAGGCTGGTTGTGATTCTCTGCGAGCGATGAAACGCATCACTGAGATGCACGTGGCACCAGGCTGTCCGCTGTGCCAGGCAACAGGGCGGGTGATCCTACCCTCGCAGAGTTTTGCGGGATTGAGGGATATGAGACACCTGCGGGGCGCTCTGTAAACCGCGGGGTGCTTGGAGTTAGAATGTCTCCCTGCCCTCTTCTGCTGGGCCCCCTCCTGGCTCGAGGACCCTTGACAGGTTCCCAGCTCCAAGGGGCCTCTGAGCTCCTGGCCGGAGGGTCCACACTGCAGGGCAGGAGCTGTGATTAGAAAGCGTGGGTCTCTGCTGGGAGCCTATGCCGACCTGCCTGACCACAGCTTCCTCGGTTTATTCTCAGACTCTGCTTTCAGCTGAGCACATCGTCATTGCTACTGGAGGGCGGCCGAGGTACCCCACCCACGTGAGTGTCCCCAGCACACAGCCTTCCCTCGCACCCCGGGCACATTCACGGTCTCCCAGCTTACGCTTCCCACACCAGTGGCACCCCCACTCTTTCTTTTCTTAAAAAAAAAAAAAAAAAGTTTTTTTCTATATTCACTCTGGTCACTTTCTAATGTTCTCTCAACTGCGTTCTATGGAAGCAGGTTGACAGGGACCCCCACATCCCCTCACTCTTCACGTGGCTCTAGGACACCCCTGCCCCTGGTCTCCTTTATCTCTCTTTGCTGATTCTTCCTTTTCTCCTCAGCCTCAAGTTATTGGAACATCCAGGACTTAACCCTCTTCTTCCTGCCCCTACCCCAAATCATGACATAAGATTCTCATACCATAAAATGCGCCCTTTTAAAGGGTACGATTCGGGGGGGTTTTAGTTTATTTACAGAGTTGTGCAACCGTCAGTCTCCACTACCTAATTCCAGAACATTTTCATGCCCCAAATGAAATCCTGTCCCGTGAGTGGTCACTCCGTTCCCGGCTCCCCAGCCCCTGGTGACCACTAGCCTGTTTTCCGTCTCTGTGGATTTGCCCATTCTGGGCACTTCACATAAATGAAATCAGACAACATCTGGCCTTTGTGCCCGACTTCCTGCACACAGAAGGTTGTCAAGGTTCATCCACATGGTAGCCTGTGTGAGAGCTTCATTCCTTTTAATGCCTGAATAATGAGCCATTGTGTGGCTGGACCATATTTTGTTTGTCCACTTGTCCATTGATGGACATCCGAGTTGTTTGCACTTTGAGCTGTTGTGAATAATGCTGCTGTGAACATCAGTGCACGAGTTTTTCCATGGACTTAAGTTTTCACTTCTCTTGGCTCTATACCTAGGAATGGAGTTGACGGGTCATAGGGTAACTCAGTTTTTAACCTTTTGAAGAGCCAACAGCCTGTTTTCCAAAGTGGCTGCACCATTTTGCATACCCCACCCCCTCCAATGACGTGTGAAGGTCATACTTTCCTGGTTCTTCACATTTCATAACTTTTTTTGGTTGTTGAGAAATGAGTATTTTAAATAAAGTAATGCGTTAACTCTGGAAATCAGAATCTGTCTCCACCGTAGGATTTTGTTTATTGTTGTTGTATGTTGGGTGGTTTTCTGAAGCAATTTTGTAAAGTCTGTATTCTTTTTCAGGGGAGGCCACTGAGGTCTCTGCTCAGTTGGGTTAGTGGTCAGCTAGTAACTAGACAGAGATTTCCTGAAACACCTGGAGAAACGGCCCAGTCTTTGCTGACAGATTCTGTAGGCATTTGGGGGCATGCTTTGGGCAATCAGGCAGGCGCCAGAAACTCTACCTTAGCCCTCACTTCCTGCCCATGCCGGGCCTCGAGGTCAGCCAGAGGGGAGACCTCAGGCTGTGTGGGGCCTTTCCCCGGGTGTGTGTGCAGCCCAGGGCCTACACCTGGCCTTCTAGGTCCCCGGGAATATGCAGGAGCTTTTCAAAGCCCCTGTGGACAGCTCATTCCTTGGCTTTCCTTTTTTCTTTTTTTTAAAGATTTTATTTATGTGTCAGAGAGAGAGAGAGCACAAGCAGGGGAGGTGGCAGGCAGAGGGAGTGGGAGAGGGAGAAGCAGGCTCCCTACTGAGCAAGGAGCCCCATGCAGGACTTGATCCCGGGACCCCAAGATCATGACCCAAGCCGAAGGCAGACGCTTAACCAACTGAGCCACCCAGGCATCCCTGGCTTTTCCTTTTAAGCTCTTGGGTGGTGTGTTGTTTGCTTCAGCTGTTATCTGTTGCTTCGGGCAGCTGTGGCATCAGTCACCGGGCAGATCCTCCTCTTAGAGAGGCTTCTGGCCCTCGGCCAGGTCAAGCGAGGTTGAAGACAAGCCTTTTGAGTAGGGCCTTCTGGGGAAGCCCCAGCCAGGTCGATCGACGACTGTTTCTTGGGAAGGAGCTTTGCAAGGGCTCCGGCTCACCTCGGCTCTGCTCTCCCCACTGTGTTTCTTAAGTAGCTCATCGTCGCTCAAGCTTGCTGCTGTGCTGAGGGATGAGGCTAGAGTCCGTTACAACTCCACAAAACTCTGTCCATACCAAGTTTCAGCCATTTTTCTTGACTAGACTTTCCAGAGTTCTCAAAAAGTTGAATCTGGCTATTTTTGCTAGTTGTCTGGCTGTTTTTATGGAAGGGTGAACATTGGGAGGTCCTCACGCCACCATTTTTTGCCAGCGTCCCCTCCTGGCCTGGTCTGCTGTGAGGGCGCTTCTCTGCCCTCACTCCTGTGAGGCAGGTAGAGCTAAGGAAGGGGCCACGGTCAAGGTAGTGGAGAGGGGGATGGGAAGCAAGAAGGGGCTTGGCCGAGGCCACATCCTCGTGGGTCTCCCAGGGGCCCTGGGAAGCAGATGGCACAAGCCCTGAGCCTCCAGATGGGCTGCAGCGAAGTGCATGAGGCCCACAGACTCCCTGGGCCTGGAGGCCACTTCTGCCTCCTAGTTAGACCGACAGAGCACAGATGGAGCAGATGGAGGAAGAACAAGGGAGTGGTTCTGTTTCTCCCCAGATGCCCAAATCCCAAGCCTCCATCTTCGGTTCTGTGCTTTCTCTGGAAATGGGGAGCAGAGGGGGCATGGGGAAAACGCACACCTCCAGTCCTCAGAGGAGCACCACGCCTCCGTCTGGCTGTAAGGCCCTCAAGAGCAGCCTCTGGAGGGGACAGGTGGCTTGCACAGAGGTGGCCCTTGGGCGGGTTACATGGCTCTGTAGGGTGGCGGGGTGCTGTTGTTCAAGGGAGGAAAGGTGGGCGACCATTAGTGACCCCTGACCCTTCAGCCAGGCCTACGTTGGTTCTGCATAGAGCCCCTGAAGGCCACAGTCAGCTCCCAGGAGCTGGGCGGTCATCTGGGGCAGACCGATATATGTGCCCGCGCCAGGGTGTCCTGCAGAGGCGACAGGCCTGGCCCCAGCCTGCTAGACCTCGGCTAGGCGGCTGCCATGTGTCCCCCGGCCAGGGGGGTTAGAGCAGGAGTTATCTGGCCCAGGGGGAGGCAGCCGTCCCACCACCTACCACCACAAACCCTTCCCCGGGGGCCTGCCAAGACTCACTTGTGTTTTAGTTCCTTTGATTTCTAGACCTTTTGGTTTTCTTTACACAAACCCGAGAAATTCCTAGCTTTATTTTTATTGCCGATTAGAATCATAAACTGTTTGAAATCTGCTTCCTCTCCACCCGCACATCTTGCTCTTCTTACTCTCATGGGCCACTGAGGGGACACGGGTCCTTGTCTCCCCCGCCTGCTTAGCGGCCCCTCCTCAGGCTCCACTGGTATACACCCTGGAGGATGCCCAGGAGCGTCCAGCCTTCAGCCCCGTGCCCTTGGGGCCAGCCTGCCCCTCCACACCCTGCGTCACTCTGCTCCCCACCTGTCCTCCCTCAGCCCAGCATCTGGATCAAGGGGAAGGCCCTGGAGAGCAGGGAGGAAAAGGCTGTGGGCCACACGCCGGCTCCCCAACCACCTTTCACAGCCAAGGAGTGCTGGGTGCTTTGCCCAGAAGGTAGATGGTGCACCAAGTCAGATATAGCCAGGTCACCTGTCCCTAGAGGCCACAACCTGAAGAACAGTGTGTGGAGCAAGGAAGCGCACCCATGGGTGGGCTGGGGGTGGTTCTGCTTGAGTTGTGTCTACAGAATGGTCATCCTCTTTGGGGGAAATCTCTGGAGACAGGCCAAGTGATGCTCTTCTCACGTTGATCCTTTTTTTTCCTGGATAGATCGAAGGTGCCTTGGAATATGGAATTACAAGTGACGACATCTTCTGGCTGAAGGAATCCCCTGGAAAAACGTAAGACCCAACGTGTGCCTTAATGGAGATCCTCTTGTTCACCGTTGCAAACATCAGAACCATTCAGAACCACATATTGGTTATACACCCGTGTATTACAAAATGTATCAGCTGCTGTCTAGGGGCGGTGGTTTTCAAACAGGGTTCCCAGAGCCCCAGGGTTCCAGTGTGTCCTGTCAGGGACATCACGGAGGGAGGACATTCAAGGAGGAGAAAGTGAGGCCAGATCCTCAGAGAAAGCCGTTGGCCTCTCCGCAGGCCTTGATTAAACATCCCCTTTCCTCTGGTTTGAACCTTGGGCTTCTCTGAAATGCAGCAAAGGCTCCGAAGTTCTCAGAAACTGTAGCCCAGGAAATGAGACGTGCAGTGTGTGAGCAGTTTTACACTCCTTGAGCAGGTGTTCATGCACCAAATGTATTGCTTGTACCCACAGAGCAGGCTGTTGGGGGGTTCCAGGTCCAGACAGGCCCTGTGAGTGGCATTTGGGGGACTCCATGCTCGCAGGGACTGGAAAGGCCACCAGAGGGCAGCAGAGGCTTGGTCGTCAGTGGGCTCTCAGCTGCCTTGGGACTTGGTTTGAGAAAATAGAAGTGGAGAAGTGTGCCAGGGTGGGTGGGCGTGTGTGTGAACGGGCACCCATGTGCTCTCCTTATCACTGCTTCCCACTTCCTGAGGCATCTCTGGTCGCGGTCGGGGCTTGATTCCCTTGAATGGATGTGGTGTAGTTGATCTTTCCACTACTCCCGAGCATCTCGCTAGGCTCCTTTTGTCGGCGTTATGAAATGCTGCAGCGAAAACCTTTGGTGTGCATCTTACCTGCTGTCATAATGCTTCTTGTGTGTTCTACATACCTGTCGGGGGTTTCCTACAAGCCGAGAACGCAGGTACAGGGCTTTACACGTCTTGCTAGCAGGTGCTCCCTCCTGGTGGGCTGCCCTGTGTTCCCGGTGCACCCCTGCCTGCCCCACCCCCGCAACTGGGCCGGGCCATCGGCTTTTTCATGAGCCGTAAAACAGGAAGGAGCCTCTCCTCCTGCTCCCGTGGGGGGTGAACGCCGGTTGTTTCTGCCCAAGGCGTGTGTGGTCCCTCCAGTGACCGTGGTCAAGCTCACACAGGCTTGGATCCCTCTGTCGCGTTCCTCTGGCTCTCCAGGCTGTGGTTTCTCCTTTTACTCGGTGATATTATCTCATACAGAAGTTCGTAATTTTCACGCTGTGACATCGATCACTTTTTTCCTTTTTGCTGAAATATCTGGGTTATCTATTCTTTTATCTTTAGCTAGCTAATGGGTTAAACGTGACCTGATTCTATTTGCACTTGCTATTACTAGTCATCCTTCCGTGTGTTTACTAGCCGTTTAGAACTGAGTGTGTCTGTGAATGTGTGAGTGTGTGTGAGAGTGAGTGTGTGTGTGTGTGTGTTGTCAGCTTGGTCCGTGGCCCACTTTCTATCTGGTTTTCTTTTTTCTTATCTGTTCCTTATCTTCCAGCTGGTTTGCGTTCTAGGGCTGTGATCCCAGGCCATTTCTATTGCACATTTTCTTGGCTTGTCATGTCATTTCACTTGCGTGATGTACAAATGGTTTTTTTCTTATTTTTTTTAACCTACCTTAGATCTCTTTTTACACTTAATGGCTTTTAGATTTATTGCATGTTCAGGAAGGCCTGCTCCACCCCTAAGATTGTTTTTGAAAACGAGCCTCCATATTTTCCTTTAGGGCTTCCACAAGTCAGATTTTCCTTTGCGTCCTCGGGGTGTTTGCAGTTCATCTTTGGTGTGGTGTGGCATGGTGTGTGGTATGGTGTGGCATGGTGTGGCATGATGTGGCACGACGTGGTGTGGCATAATATGGTTTGGCATCATGGTGTGGTGTGGCATGGTGTGGCATGGTATGGTGTGGCGGGGCATGGTGTGGTATGGCATGGCATGTCGTGGCGTGGCGTGATGTGGCATGTGGTGCGGCATGACGTCGAGGGGGCCGGGCTGCCAGGGTTCCTGTGTCGCTGACCAGCAGCCCCGCGAGCCAGTCTGAAAGCTCAGTCCCCGAGTGGAGTCCAGTCCTGCTCTGGCTTCTGACTCCGACTTTCCCGTATCACTGGCCCGAGTGCCTGGCACTGGCTTCAGATCTTAGTTTTCTTTTGCACCAATCCCTCTGGGTGGAATGTAGACCCACTTTGCCGGCCTCTCTGTAGTGGTCCTCTGGACCCGTGGTTCAGACAGCCTCGAATGTGCAGCTGCCTCGGAGGCCAGCTCGCTGCCAGAGCTTATGCCCTGTGTGAGGCCCTGTGAGCTTCGGTCATCTCAGCCTCTAACCGAAGGCCAGCATTTTCGGAATCCCGGTCTTTTGTCAAATCCGTTCCTATGTATTCTGTCGGTTTCTTTTGTTTGCTGTTTTCCCATTACCCATTTCCCATTTCCCATTTCCCATTTCTCAGCCTCGGCCCCCCGAATGCCAGCGTCTCGGTGTTCGGGAAGGGGTCGGTTTCTAGCGATTGTCTCTTGGGCCACTGCTCACAGGAGGCTGGGTGTGTGTGGAGGCTGGGGAGGGCGGGAGGCCCAGGCGCGCTGGGTGTCGCCGGTGCTCAGCGCGGTGGCCCAGGGCCTGGGCCCCTCCTCCGCGACCATGTGTCCGGGCAGCGGCCTGCTCAGCCGGGAAGACACCACCCCAGATCTTTCAGTCCGGAAAGAAAGTGCTGTGTTTATTTTCTTCAGAAAAAAAACATTTAGAAGATTTAAAAAAAAAAAAAAAAAAAAATCTCTTTCGTTTAGAAGGAATCTAGGTATGTTATTGTTTAAGAAAAAAAAGTGTTTGCAATGTATCAGTCACCCGTTTCTCGTTCTGAGCATGATTTATGTGAGGAAATGGTTTTTTTAAAAAATTAAGCTGGAGATATATCCCTGTACGATGCTTCTGTGAAAATGTGGCTTTTGTCCGGTGCTGTTAATGCAAGTTGTAACAGTGTGATATGGGAGGCAGTGTTTACATGCTGCATTCCTCTGCTGTAGTCAAAATAAGCCCGGAGGGTCTACAGTAGCATTTCTGTATTTTATCAGCTTGGGCTGGGGCTGAGAGGGAGGCCTCTGCTCACACTTGGAGGGGCTGTTTCTGCCAGATTTATTTGCCTTATAAATATTCCCTGTGTTTATTTTAACTCGCCTTTAAAATGGAGTTGAAATTAATATGGACCTGAGGGCTGCCCCCCGGCCCTGTAGTGCCTCCTGCAGCCGGGGGGGGGGGTTGGCGAGGGGGGGGATCTCTGCTCGGTGCCATCGGGAGGCACAGCCGGTGCTGGAGGGTACCCAGCGAGCTGGCCTCCGTCTGCAGGGGGTGCGGCCCCCACCGGCCAGCTCCTCACGACCCGTCAGAGGCTCCGCGTCCCTTATGCGTTCTTCCTCCCTCCATCCCTCCCCATGATGGGGCACGGGCAGCATCTGACCTTTCAGGGTGTATCTGAGTGGGGCACAGTGACCAGTAGCCCTCAGTGGGCCCTGTGGCCCTTCAGCCTTCTGTGGTTGTTCCATGCCTTTGTCCCCTCAAGGCATGGACCCTGGTGGCCACAGAGGTGTTCAGCCTCACAGACATGTCTGCTCGAATCCAGGTCTGGGGAGCCCAGGGCTAGCCAGATGGCAGAGAGGGCATGATGAAGCCCAAGCCCAGCTGGTGGGAAGAATGAAACAGCCTTCACAACACAGCTGGGTGCCCAGCTTGGCACCCTGGAGGTAACAGATCATGTGTGGAAACTTCCACCATATGCAGCGTGAGCTCCCAAGTCTGTGAGCAGGGCCCTGTGATGTCAGGCCAGGGCCGGGGGGAGACCTGGTGGCCCAGACCCTCGGAGCCACACCCTCGGCCTGAGGTGGGACCATGAGATTGGCATCTACTCAGCCTCGGCCCCCCCGAATGCCAGCTTTGTATCTGGCTTGTTCGGCATTTCCGTTGTTCTTGCTTCTTCCTTTTTCTGTGTAATCCAGGGCAGGTTGAAGAAGTGAGGAGGATTCTGGGTGAAGAACAGGGTCCCCTGGGCAGGTAGCAGGAGCCCCTTCGGAAGGAACGGTCAGGGGGATAATGGTCACTTCAAGGAACTGTCAACCACCAGTGGAGAAAGTGGGGGTGCAGAGGAAGTGCACTGCCCTGCACGGGGAGACTTAGAGATGGCATGCAGCCCTGCCTGTCCCAGATGTCCAGCCCAACAGCTCCCTGGCAGGTGGAGGGAGGGTGGAAGGGAGAAAGGTGGGCCGACTCCCCACAGTGCCTTTAAGGAGGCAGGCCCTGGGGTATCTGGCCCCGCCCTTGATCCCACAGCCTGGTGATCTTGGCTCACTCAGCTGGAGGGCCACCTCCTCTTCCAGGCCTTCTGGACCTGGGCATCCTGGCTGGGACTTGGGCCCGGCCTTCCAGCCTGCCCGGGGCCAGGATCCTCAGGTCCCCGCACCCTGCAACTGTTCGGGGGGCCCTAATGGTGGAGAATCGAGGTCACTCTGCTCCACACCCCCACACCCCCTTGGCTCCCTGGCCCAGCTGGTCAGCATTCTGGCCTGGGGTTCACTCTAGGTCTGCAGGCCAGCTCTCTGCACAGCTGGGCTCTGAGCTAGCAGCTTTGGGGTGACCTCCATGCCACCACCTTTCTCTGGCAGCAGAGGACTTGAATGAGACCGGAGCCACCTAGGGGCAGGTCTTCCCCCACGTTGGCCTGCCACACCACTGTTCCCACTCGCCAGCCCAGGCGTGTCCTCTCAGCTACAGCTGCACAGCCCGGCCCTCTGTCCCTGGGCCCGGGGCTCTGTGAAGCCCCGTGTTTCTATAACTTGGGATGATTTAACACTGCCTCTCAGAGTTGGTCCTGGAAGGAGCTTTTCTTTTTGGTGGGGGGGGACCCTTATTTTGTGTCTGGAAGCTGACTAGGTATTGTGATCATTTTTCTCTTTCCCTGAGCGCAGAAGGGAAGGATATAATTTTTTTTTTAATTTATTTATTTGACAGTGAGAGAGGGAACAGAGCAGGGGGAGTGGGAGAGGGAGAAGCAGTCCTCCCGCCGAGCAGGGAGCCCGATGCGGGGCTCGATCGCAGGACCCTGGGATCACGACCTGAGCCGAAGGCAGATGCTTAATGACTGAGCCATCCAGGCGCCCTTGGGAAGGATATAAATTTTTATCATGCAAAGAACCACAGCCATTTGGTTAGGAAAATTCATTGCTGTGAATACTCTCATTTTCTGCTTAATGTCCATGTTCATTTAGTGTGACACATTGTGTCCAGCAAAAGGGAAACCGGCTATCTGCCTGAGACTTGGCTACCAGCCTGTAAAGTCCCGCTGACCATCTCCCTGGTGTATCCCGATGGCTGCTGGGCCCAGGGGCTGAGGAAGACAGCTCCTTGGGGTGGCATTGTTAGGAGGCCAGAATGGAGAGGCTCTGGCTGGGCAGAGGTGGGCCCAGTGTTGGACCTGGGTTGGATGGGGCTGGCAGATCCCAGGCAAGCCTGGAGCCAGTCCCCACTGGGGAGGAGGCCCTGGGGCCCCCCACTCTCCCTGCTGCCTCCCTGGGGCACCTGAGCTCGGCAGCCCGCTTGGCATTTCCTGCACTGGTGGGGCTGCCAAGGAGCCAGTGCCTGCCGTGAGGCCCTCACTTTGTGTGGGTGCTCCCCTAGGGGAGCGGATCAGGGGCCTTCAAACTCGAGAGGCAGGTGGAGGGCTCTTTAAGCTGGGGCTTCATGGGTCTGAATTAAGGCTTTTGTTTCTGCTTCCTCCCCCATTCAGATTTTGAACAAGAAAGCCTGCCCTGTGATTAGGCTAATCCCACGGTAGTTATAGCTTTGCATGAAATGTTTGCACACCGAAGGGCACAGAGAGCGGAGTTGCCCAGAACACACGTACAACTGCATCAGGGGCTCCCGGGATGTAGGGTGGCGACTGCCCGCGTGGGCTGATGCCCTTGTGTCCGGGTCTCTTAATATAGTGACAACGCGAGTGTTGCCATCCCTCTAAGGCTCACTCGGGCCCTCCCCCCAGATCCGACAAGCTGGTCCTGACTTCCGCTGCTGCCAGCACCCCTGTCCTCCTGGGCCTCGCCAGGGCCGGCATTGGTCCCTGCACCTTGGCAGCCGGCCTTGGCCCCATGGTTCCCAGGCCCTCTTCCTGGCCAGGGGTCCCCTCAGCAGCCAGAGGGACTTGTCTACAGTTTCAAGGGTACCGATAAAAACAAACCACAGCCCCTCTTCCAGCCCTCCCTACCCCTCATGATCTGGAGACTCCAGAGTCTGTCTGGTTTTGCTTTGGCATTTTCCTACTTCAGCTCATTTGAAGGGAGTTCCCTGAGTTCTTGGATTCTGCATTCTGCAAAGAATAACGATTATTTGATGAATTGGGGGCAGGGATGGAGTGAAAACCAATATTGTTGATAATCCTTGCTCACAAAGGCAAGACCCAAAATTACCTTCAAGAAGGCAGGACGCTTGTTTGCTTATGAGATTTCAGCTCTACACATGTGGTCAAGGACACCCACTTTTGAATGGCTGAGCTGGCACCGACCTTCTCCCAGATGTGCCCTCTGTCGGCAACTCAGAGCTGGTGGCCTGAGAAGGGTGGGCCCCCGTGACTGGGAGGTGGGAGCCGGAGGCCCAGAGCACCGAGGTGGCTCCATGGGAGGAGCTGCCTGGCCGCCTGCCCTACCTCCTTGTCCAGCTCCCCATCCACATAGTGCAAGAGGGTAGGGAGGGCCCCGGGGGGCTGCAGAAATAAGCCGGTTTTGCCAAAATCAGGAGACTGCCTTCCTGTGTCCTCAGCAACGTGACATGAGGGTCTGGAGCTGTCCTGGAGGGTGTGGCCGGTGGCTGGCTGGCTCCTGCTGGAGGGTCCACGTCACAGAGGCAGGAAGGCTCCAAGACAGGCCGGGACAGCCCCGTTGTCCCAACAGCGGGGTTCCCCCAGTACCTGCATGCTGTGGCTGTCTGAGAGGCGGTCGGCCTGCACCGTGGCCACCACTGGGAAGAGGGAGCAAAGGGCACTGCGTGTTTGGCGTTGACACTTTTACCCAACTTCCTGGGATGTTCAAAGCAGTTCAATTCTGCTTGTATTTTAAGTAACTCAGAATTTCACGTCTTAAAGAAAAGCCTGTACCGTTCACCATATACATCAAGTACAAAAGACATCAGGTTATGTCATTCTGAAAACGTCCCTACACAGAGACCTATTACACATATGTGTGGCCACGTACACACGTGGATATGCATGTACGCCAACGTGTCTATCTCTTAGACATTGCCAGGCCTGTGTGGGGCCCTGAGTGCCTCTCAGTGCTCCTACCAGCTGCGGGGCCCAGTGTCCCTCTCAACTTTTTCACACGGTGAGCTCTGTTCACTCGCCCCGAATGTGACTCCAGCCCGGTTCTGTCCCCAGCCCCTGAGAGGAAGCCGTGTGCAGTTGCTTCCCGTAGGGCACCTGCAGCAGTATTCCACGGGATATACTGCTTTTTGAAATGGAATTATATCATTAGTACTTGCCGGGATTAGTGCTGACATTGGGCTTATCCATCCTTACATCACCTCCTCTTATTCGAAGGCTGAGGGGGTGATCTGACAAGCCCACCCACATGTTGCCACCGGGGCGGGAATTTTCGTTCCATGTTAGGTTCTGTGCACGTGTGTGTATGTGTGGTTGTATGCGTGTGTGTTCATGCGTGCAGAGTGGAGCTGGGTCCCAGTGTCCTGCATCTCCCTCTGCCCCCAGGTGCCCTCATAGTTGCTGCGGGGAGCTGGCTCTCCTGGCCCCGGCCCGTGTGTGGTGGGGCTGGACAGGTTCGAGGATGTTCTGGCCCCAGCCGCTGCTTTCCCAGAAGCCTCCCTATTGTCCTGTGCTCTCCCTGTCCTGCAAAGCAAGTCTGCTTCCATCTTGGCTGCCGAAGATCTGGAGGGACCCCATGGCAGAATTTACATTAGGACAGAAGGAAAACCATTCCCCTTGTTCTAATGGGACTTTTCTTCACACGCCCGTGGACTCCACATTGATCGCACTCCCAGGACCCTTCATGTGCATGTGCTGTTCTGTCACTGACCACTCACATCCTTCACCACCAGGCAATTTTCTGATTCAGTGACACTGTGTTTGTCATTTATTTCACAGTCAGAGCCTCTGGGAAGTGGGTTTTGTGCCTTGGGACAACCTGTTTGAACAGTTAGCCTCAGCTGACTCATCAACAGTGACACGTCAGCTGACCGGGCACCCCCGGAAAGCTGAAGGGCCCCGTCCCCCCTGTGGAGGCCCCAGTCAGGACAGCTGCACATGGGCCACGGTGGGCCACGTGTGGGACTCACTGTTCTTTCTGTGTCCGTTCCTCAAACAGGTTGGTGGTCGGGGCCAGCTGTATCCTTTGCGGGCATGCAGGTGACAGCCGGCTGTGCTCACAGTCCTGAGAGTGGATGCTCGGTTCCTACAGCCCCTCCCCCACAGCCCTCCCTTCCGGCAGGGAGGACGTCTGCCGCCTGGAGCCAGGCACTTACAGGGCCACTCAGGGCAGATGACCTGCACTCAGGGGACAATTTGAGGCTGACCTTTGAGGCTAGGGCTTCCTGGAGGCATTTCCTGAGCCACACGCTGAGATGGCTGAGCCCGTCAGGCCAGCTGGATACAGCCGTGAGGCAGGTGGTGCTCCCTGGAGAGCAGCCCCATCCAGGCCCGTTCCTTCAGAGGGAGCGGTAACACCGGAGACGGTCAAGAGAGGAGCCATGGGAGGATCTGAGGTCAGGAGAAGGGATAGCAGAGGGAAGGTGAAAGCTGGGACTGCTAGCTGGGAACATGGGTTGAAGGCAGCTATTGTGTTTCTTCCGCCAAGGAGACTCTTCCTCTGTCGCTGCTCGGATCCCTTGGGGGTTGGGGGGGGGAGGGCCTGGCCCCAAAGGCTGACTAAATTAAACTGCCTAGAGCCTGGACAAATGCCCCATGGAGGCAGAAGCCGCCTGGGCCCTGGGTATTGGAGGGTGCCCATGTCCCGTGGCTACCAGAGTCCCTACCTCACCTTGGACATACATTTATGAGGTTGGGGCGGGGGGGGGGGGGCGTTGGACAGGGGTCTTTGTGGTTGGTGTTGGGAGCCTCCTCCAGGCTGACTGGAGATTGGTGGGGGAGTGGGTGGCTGGCCAGGGCACTGAGGGTCTCGTCCCTTGGCTCCTGATGTCACGATCCATTAGCATTCTTAGCTTCTGGCAGATGTGGCCCTGGAGTGTGCTGGCTTCCTCACTGGGCTCGGCCTGGACACCACCGTCATGATAAGAAGCATCCCCCTCCGGGGCTTTGACCAGGTATGGCCACGTGTGCCCCAGCTCCCACCCTGTGCTCTCTCCCAGGCAGGTGTGGGTGTGGTCTGGCAGTGAGGTCTCAGTCTTTAGAAGCTGGCCCTTGAGTTGAGTAAGGAGATTGTTACTGAAGTAGAAACACCTGCCAGAGTGTGGAAGGAAGGGCTGGCCCATGGAACATGTGGCGACATGCTCCCTGGACCAAAGGGATGTTGGTGGGCACGCCAGGCCAGCCTCACGGACCACGGGGTTGGGTCAGCCCTTCTAGTCACTCCCTTAGTAAGCAGAAAGCATGGGTCAGCTAATTCGCTGTCCCACATCTCCCTTGCTGAGCCCCTCTGGTGTCTGGGTGGGGTGCCACCTCCGCAGGGGCAGCACCAGGTCGGAAGCAGGTGCTAGACTGGTAAGGCCCTGCATGACCACCTCAGGAGAGGGCAGCCCCTGGCTGCTTTCCTAGTCACCGCCACAGACTGAAAAGATGTGGTTTGTGAGTCAGGACGAGCACTATGGTGGCTCTCCTGGCCGCGGTCCACCCTGAGTGCTCAGAGCGTCCCCACAGCCTCTGGGGCCCCGCCGGTTCCACATCCTGTCCACTGTATGGGGCCAGCACCTCACGCAGCCTGCCTGTCAGGCGTGGCAGGAGCTCAGAGGGCCACCCTGCGGGGTCTGAAGAGTGCAGGTTTTCCTGATCCGCATCTGGGGCATAGACACCCCTGCTCACGGCGGAGGCATTCATGTCAGGAGCACGTGGTTTGCTGGGGTTTTTTAACTAAAAACTCTTCAAGGAAAAGTCACCTGTTAAAACCAAAGTCTGGGGCTGTTGCCGTGAAGATGTCAAAATGCCCTCTCATGTGTCCGAGAAGGAAGACAGACCCCCGTCCATCAGTGCTCTCCGGCCTGGTGAGCTCTTGCAGAGGGAAGCAGTGGGCCTGCCCCCAGCCACACCCCAGCCGGCAGACGTGGATACCTGGCCCTCGGTGCTGTTCAGGGCCACGCGCTTTCTTTTCTTCTTCTTTTTTTTTTAAAGATTCCATTTATTTGTCAGAGAGAGAAAGAGCAAACAAGCAGGGAGAATGGCAGGCAGAGGGAGAGGGAGAAGCAGACCTCTCCCCGCTAAGCAGGGAGCCCGATGTGGACTTTCCTGGGATCATGACCTGAGCCGCAGGCAGGCGCTTCACGGACTGAGCCACCCAGGCGCCCCTCTTTCACTTCACTCCGCACTCATGTACTAAGTGTCCACAGTGGGGCCATGGCATCCAGGGAAGGTCTGTGGAACCTCGGGCTACGGGTGGAGTGTGCCGGGCAGCAGACGGGAGCTGCACGAGGCCATGCTGCAGGACACAGAGAAGGACAAGGGCCTGTGAAGCAGAGGGGCCTGTAGGCATGAGGACCACTCAGAAGACTGGCCTTCCAGCCCAGGCAGAAGTTGGAGACCGACGAGAGGGGGTGCCCTGGGACATGGGGGCGCAGTGGTGAGGCCGGATGGCCCAGGCCCTGCCTCAGAAGGATGTGCAGCCCTGGTGCCAGCCTACGGCCGGTGGTCTGGCCCCTTGGCTCAGTTGGGCCCAGTAGTTCCCCCACAGACTGTGACAGAGACTCCAGGCTTGTCAGGCGTCCAGAGGGATCAGCAGCCTACACTTGTGTTCTCGTGACTGGTGTGACAATCCTGAACAGGCAGGACTCCTCATGATGTATGTTTCTAAATGAGCAGGCACCAGAGGATTTAAACAGTGGCTTTCATTTTTTCTTCAAAGAAAAGGCTGTGTCCGACTGGGACTCTACCCTGTACAAGCCCCCCTAGCAGCCCCAGGAACTGAGCCCCCATCTGTAGCCAGGGGGTGCAGAGCCTTCTAGGCTGGGAGGAGGGAGCCCTCTCAGCAGATGCCCTGACCCCCCCCACCCCCCCACCATGCCTGCTACCTTGTATATCTTGGTGGGGAGCAGAGGGGCCCCCCTATGTCCCAACTCCCCAGTGGCAGAGGAGGTGACAGCATTTGGTGGTTGGGGGTTTGCCGAGGGAGGGGTGGCAGGTTTGGAGTCAAGTGCCATCTCGTTTGGCCAGACCAGAGCCCCCAGGGGAAGGGGGTGTTTCTCTGTCATTGCTTCTAGTGAAGACTTAGTTAATCGGCATGTGGAGAAGAGCCGAAAGGTCAAGTGCATCCTGACCCACGGGCCCCAGGTCCTCGGATTTGGAGCTGGCTTCAGATGCTGTCCCAGCTCAGCCCTCAGTTCCACAGAGAACAAGGGGACCCAGAAGTGGGGGTGGACTGAGGCCACGTAGCAGCAGAGGAGGGGCCTTGGACCTTCTCCTCTGGATGGACCTTTCTTGGGCTCCTCTAGGGCTTTTTCAAGCAGGCAGGAGACCACATCCTTTCTTCCCACAATCATCAGGAGTGGATCTTCTCACTGCCGCCTGGGCCTCACAGCATGTTCTCTTGTGCTTTGCAGCAAATGTCTTCCTTGGTCACGGAATACATGGCCTCTCAAGGCACCCGGTTCCTGAGAGGCTGTACCCCCTCAAGAGTGCGGAGGCTCCCAGATGGCCAGCTCCAGGTTACCTGGGAAGACCTCACCTCCGGCAAGGAGGACGTGGGCACCTTCAACACTGTCCTGTGGGCCACAGGTAAGGGTGCACTGAGCCCCACGTGAGCCACACGGAGGGCAGCAACACCGCCTCCCCTTGCTGCTGTCGCCCGGCCTCCCCTCGTCCTGCTGGCTTTCGGGGGGGCCAGCTATCACAGCACACCTCTTGGGCCATCATAACAGCCCGTGGGGTCGTTTCCATCACCTCGGGGGGGGGGGTTGGTTTGAGCTCTGCAGGAGTGGATGCCCAACTGGCCTTTGTGGAAGTCACACTTTGTAGATTTCCAAAGATGGCATCAGAGATGGGGCAGAGGCCTTGGGCAGAATTAGCCCATTGCTGACAATTAGCCCATTGCCGGACATACTCCCTCCCAGGCTGGCTCCTCCCTGCACCCCAAGGGGCAGGATGGAGAGTGGGGATGCAGTGGGGGAGACGCCTGCCCAGGGCCTGGGCCTCGGCCAGTCTGAGGGAAGGGACGTGGGCTCTGAGGAAAGGCACCCTGGCCAGGAGCCAGGCGGGAAGAGCAGAGAGCTCACCGTGTCCCTCGTGAGCCTGCCTGTGGCTGGGGCACGGTGTTGCCGTGAGTGGGGTCTGGCCTCAGAGGGCTGACGGGTTCTGGGGCTGACTGCAGCACATCTGCTCGGACATCGTGCCCACCTTGACAGCTGCATCCTCTAGGGTCGGAGTCTCGTTTCCTTAAGCCCCCTGCGTCTTTCTTTCTCTCGATATTTCCAGTTCGCCGGGGTCTCTCTGCGCTGAGCCCAGTCAGTTGTCCCTCCTCTGTGAACCTGGGCTCGGAATCTTTGTAGCTGTCAGAATCATCATCCGCCTCCACGTCAGTTAATCATATGTTTGCTGAGTGCTCAGAGGAGCAGTCACATCAGCGTCTGTCAGGACCTGGTTGGCCTGGTCCCAGCATCCCCTGCAGTGAGGCTCCCGGGAGGAGCAGGGCTGCATCACAGAGCAGTGGACTTTCGCGAAGCCTCTCTGGTTTCCCTGAGTTCTCAGAACGCTTGGAAGTCAGACCATGAGATAAACTCTGGAGGAATCTGAGCTCTTCCTTGTGTGTGGTCAACACGAGCAGATCTAAGGAGCAAGGAAAATGCTTTGCAGTTAATGTACTGCCTCTTGCCCAGAATTTAGTAGACGACCACAGGAGATATTCTTGTTCAAATCGTGAAAGTAAATTGAAGTAGGTTTATTTTGTTGAACACTCCGAAAGATTTTTTAACTATTTAGATCCGGAAGCGTAAATTGACATTTATCTTAAACTCCATTCTAAAAGGTGAGGTGGCAAGTTTCTCCCCTCCCATCTGCACCCCCAGCCTCTTCCTTTGTCCCCTGATATCACTTTGGGGACCCCAAACACCCACATCCCTTCTCTCGCCATTGGACAGAGGCAAAGGCTCATGCCCATGTGCCATCCACTAAGCCCACGCTGATGGCAATGGCTCAGAGGGCAAGGGGCTGTGCCCTCGGAAAGCCTCAAGGTCCTCCCAGCTTCCAGACAGGTCCCTGGCGGGCGACATGCAGGGCCTCTGGCGCACTGCTTGCCCTCCCCTCTGCAGGAGTCCGTTTTATTTTCTGTATTTTCAAAAAGAGCATCCCCCAGACAGTCTGCCCGACGTGATTGATGCTGGGGGTGGAAGCTTTCACAGTCCTTGGCCTTTGACCTTGCTCCCCGAGGCGGCGCTGCGGCGGCGGTTTCTGGCACGCCTCCTGGGGCTGTACGGGCATGTGCTGACTTTGCTGCTCGCTCCTGGGCCAGGTTTTGTAAACAATCAGGAGCCACTTCCCAGTCTAACAACTGGGAATGTTTTCTGCTGGTTTACCCCATAAGCCTTTAACCAAGCATCATTTCTGCTCGCGATAAAGGATGATCCGATCCAGGAGGTTAAAATAAAACACCCCCCACCCCGGGGCTGGGGGCTGAAGGGCTGGCACAGCAAACGGCTCCCGGATCACACGTCCTGCCGCAGTAGCGAGCGCTCTGAGCACACAAGCTGGGCTTTGACGCGTGTTAAAAACAGGAGGGGAAGGATGCCCCTCGTGTCCGGAGGACACATGCTGAGGCCCATGAGGAGCTTCCATGGGGCTGAGCTTGGGCCTGGCGCCTCGGTCACAGCTGGTGAGGACAGTATGCACAGGGATGGCGAGGTGGGCCCTGCAGTCTGCAAGCCCGGGAGGACTCCGAGCCTCTTCCTCGGCCCAGCCTTGATCTCCACGTGGTGGATTAAACACATTAGCAGTTAAAGCAGTTAATTGCTGTGCAGGGGGCCGGCTCATTGTTTGTCTCTGAATCACCCACCCACACCAGGTGTCTCAGATAATAGACTGGGAACTCGCAGTGAGGAGGATTTCCTGTCTGCAGATGTGCCGATTACAGTGCTGAGTGAAGCCAGTCAGCCTGCACCGCGCCGCGGGCTCGAATTCACCCTGTGCAGTTAACCAGTTGTGGCCTGAATCCTCGGCCATCGTGGGGGGTGGAGGGGAGCAGGGGCAGGACAGGGCAGCCGAGGGGACACTTGGCATGGAAACACTTCTGAGCTGGAGCTCAGCTGAGGTTTAGCTTCGACTTTGTTTCGGAGGCTGGATGGGGGGCCCCTGGAGGAGAACCCTGGGAAAGCCGGCTGCTAAAACTGTCCCGTGCCCCTCAGCGTCTCTGGCCTCTAGAAGGTTTCCTGTCCCCCTCTCGAGGCAAGGGTGGAGGCTCTGGCGCATCCCTCCCTGGGCCACAGGAGTCCTGCCCACGGTCAGAAGGCCCAGACAGCTGGTGTTCCCACCGTCCGGGGTGCTGGGAAGGGCTGTCCTGGCCCTGCCTCAGCAGCCCCCTTGGTCTGTTAGGAATCAGCCGTTTCCTCTTCCTCAGACTTTGTCTAGTTGCCCACCTGTGTGTAAAACCCACAGATAACTTCTGAGCCTCTAAAATGGTATAGAGCCAGAAGGCACTGGGGGCCTGGCTTTCCAAATTTTTTTTTCTAAATTTTATTTATGTATTTGGGAGAGAGAGCACGGGGGTGGTGGTGGCGGAAGGAGCAGAGGGAGAGGGACAGGCAGACTCCACGCTGAGCACGGAGCCTGAAGCGGGGCTCAATCCCACCACCCTGAGATCACAACCTGAGCTGAAATCAAGAGTCAGACCCTCAACCGACTAAGCCACCTAGGCGCGCCCCCCCCCCCGGCTTTCCAGCTTCTAATCCAACCCCCATATTGAGGACCCCACTCCATGTACAGCCCACCTACACAGAGTGTGGCCATGGACCACAGCCAGGGAGGTGGTGGCATCCTGGAGACAATGAGGGGGCCCGCGGTGCCCAGGGAGTGGAGTGTGTCTGCCTGGGGTGGGGGTGGGGCTGCAGCCCAGGGATCCCCTCTCTACCGCGGGGACTGCTGGCTCGGGTTTCCATGAGGCCGCCTTGCTCAGCTGCATTCAGCTGATGGCTCCGTGCCACAGACACCCCCCTTCGAGTCCTTGTGGAATATCCCCCCACCCCGAGTGCCGGGTAGCAGCACTGGGAGCTGGGGGCAAAACGGAAGTGAGCCCCCGAGGCTGGGCATTCATGGGCGGGGGTCTCTGAGTCCAGCACGAAGGATGGAGCAGTCCAGGCCCCCGGGCCTCCTGACAGCTGTGAGAGCCCAGGCTCTCCACGGCTGGCGCTGGACTGCTGGAGACGGGCCGGCAGGCGGAGCATGGGTGCGACCTTGTTGAGAGAAGCCCAGTCCAAGGGCACCGGGCCTGTTCTTTGGGCCTGTGTCTTGCTGTGGCTGTAGGAAGCTGCGTGTGGCCGTGTTCTTCCCAGGGGGTACTTCGGAGTGACCTGACCACCTGTCCCACACGCAGACTCCCCGGCTCACCTAAGGCCCACCTGTCTCTGCCGTCCAGGCCTGAAGAGAAGCACTGCTCTGCTCGTGAGCCCCTCATATCCCAACACCTTTTCACTTCAGTGTAAACGTCAAGTGTGTAACTAGCAACGTGAAGAGAAACTCAAATCTGTTTGTGTATGTGGTGTGCTTTCTCGGAGGGAAAGAGGACGTTCATAGAGCTCTTCCTGTAGGCACCTCCCACAGGCTGAGGGAAGTGGCTGGGCCTGAGACCATGGCCTTCGCCACCACACCGTGTGGCCCCTCCTTGTGAACCAGCACCACTGACTCGGTGGCTGTCATTTGTCTCAGCTCTGGCTCACTGTGGCGCCAACCCATTGCAGAGGCCAGGCAGGGGCAGTGGGAAGGCGGCACCTGGGCTAACAGACCGGCCCTCTGGCCTCTGCCCTCTGCTTGGGATGCCCTGCACCACCAGGGGGCCAAGAGCCGTGCCAGGCCTGCGAGCCAACTCCTGCCCGTGTCCAGGGTCACCTTGACCCCCACAGCCGTCAGACCCAGGCCAGCCTGCCTTGGCACTCATGGTCTTTGTACCAAGTCAAACTCAATATTTATGGTTATAACTTGGTAGAAGCCAGTTGCTTTAAAAAAAAAGAAGAAAGACATAGTGAAAATGCTTCTAAAGGTAAATAGACATCGTTTTTGTGCATTAATGTGCACTAGCTAAATTTTGCAAGTTCTACTGGGAGCCATCAAGCAGCGGGAAGGTTATATTGACATTTGTAATTATTATAGCAATAATTACCACCTGCCAGGGAACGTGTTCCTTCCTGGGGGTTCCCGTGGACCAAACTGCAGCAGGGCCTGAGCTGGAGGCTCCACCAAGTTCCAGGGCTGGCTGTGGGCGTTTAGGAGCCCATGTGAGCTTATTTTATGTGTTATCAGTGCTGCACACAGGCTTGAATAGGAAACACCCATGATGTGTTTCGGGGCGGGGGGGGAAGGGACAGCAGTGAGCAGTGTCATCAGGATGACCGGGGTGGGGGCAGTGGCAGGTGCTGGTGGTCACAGTAAGCCGCCAGCCTCAGGTCATGCTAAGGTTCACTTATTCATTCAGCAAACATTGAGCCCTACCTAGGCCCCAGGGCAGCAGGACGGGTCCTCTGCCCTGCTCTTGGAGGACTTAAGTTGTGGCTGGGGTTCTGGGGCTCTTGTAGAAGGGGCCATTCGAGAAAATAAAAGGAGCCCTTTGCTGTTGTTATCCTTTCCCCTAAAGTCTCAAAGATGACAAGAGACACATAATAAATTTTTTAAAAGGTAGGCCTCGAGGGATCTGACTAGGGGTGGCAAAGGTGTGAGTTCCGCCTTCTGCGTCTGGTCCAGGGTGTCCCACAGGCCAGCCTAGGGGGAGTGGCTGGTTCTGGGGGGCCACGCATGTGCCCCCCGGGAGGGGTGCCCAGGCCCTCCGTGAGCCTGCGGGTAGCTGCTGGTCCAGCCTCCTGGATCCCCATCCTCCTGGCACTCGCTGCCTCTGTGTGATCAGAGCCCCTCATTCACCCTGTCATACTCCTGCTGACACCTAAATCTTACCTCATTACACGGATTGCCCTTCACTCGTCGGAACGTGCGCTCTAGGCAGGCGTGAAATTGGAGGGAATGCCCGTTTTCCTGCAGCGGGCAGAAGGAGGCCCAGGAAACTGCATGTGTCCAGTTGTCTGTGTCCCTGGGCCCAGCTGTGCAGGTAGGAATGACCAAAGCCGCCATCTGGGGAGTCTTTGACCTCCAGCCTTCTCCAGCCTTCTCCAGCTGGCTGGGTGAGCGTGGTGGCCGGGCTGCCTCCCTGGGTCCGTAGCAGCAGCTGGTGGGACTCCAGTGCCTCGAGGGGAGGGCTGGCCTGGTCCAGCTGCCCCGGGAGCTCTCAGGCTGAATGCAGCTTCCTGCACCATTTCAGGGCCCCGGGGTGTCCTGGATGCTGGGCACCACGAGGGAGGGACTGTCTTACCTCGGTGACACCAGGGGTGACGTGGTCCCTTAGAGGGACTGAGGGCAGCGGACAAGGCTGAGCTTGGTGAGGGAAGCAGCTCCAAGGGCCCAGTCACACATTTACTTGGACATTGCCTCTGAGGGGGAAGTGAGAACATGTTTGCATCTGGAATCTTAATGCCCTCGTTTGCGGTAAATATGATGGAATGTCATTCGCGTATCATATGCAAAGCTCTTACAAGGCAATCAAGTCATGGAGATATGTATAAATAAATGAAAAAAGGCAAGGAATGGGCAGTTCACAGAAGGAAATACAGCTGCTGAATAGTGGCCCAAAGTCCTTAGTTTTACTGGTAAATATACTGGCAATCAAAGAAGGGGAAATTAAAACATCGGCTGGAGGGAAGGAGCAAGCCCCAGAAGGAGCCTTTCACCCAGGCGCAGCTCCCGGCCTTGGGCCGGGGAAGCCTCACCTGGCTGGCTGGCCTTTCTCTGAGGACTGTCCCAAGGAACTAAACTGACACGTGGACAGACTGCCATCCCCATCCCCGTGTGTCCAGGGAGCAGAGATGCGGGAGCCAACCCAGGGAAGCCATTCAGCAGCGCTGGCAGACCCAAGCTGGGTGCCAAAGAGCCGAGGCCCCAGAGAGCAAGAGATCCCGCAAGGCATGGAGCAAATGACCTGCTGGGGGTGTGGAAAGCACCGTGTGCGACATACAGGGTGATGTACTTGGGCGGGGGGTGCCATGGAGGCACCCATCTTCCCCCAAATCACCTGAAGAGTCCTACCTTTGTTTTTGCATAAGAGGAAAATGGTGAGGGAGAAGACTTTGCATGTTGCCTGGGTCTTGCTTCTGGCCATGTATGTCTAACCTGGACTAGAGCTGCCCTGCTTGTATGGCTAGCCACTGGGTCCCCACCCGAGCACCCATGCTGTGCCTTCCTCGGGGGCTCCAGGCCTGAGCTGGGGGGGGGGCCACACCATCTGACTGTGGGGAGACATGACTCTGCTCTGAGCACAAGGCAGCGGAACTTTGAGGGTCATGGGGTATGTCTGTCCCTCCTCCATGACCCTTATCCAGGTTGTTTACTCAGTGAGGCCCGCGTCCCGGCTGTGGCCCGTGGAGCTGACGGGGCCTACCACAGCTCTGGGGCATGGCTGCACAGAATGGTGTGCCTGGGTGGAGCTGGGCCCCCTGCCGACCTCAGGCCTCCCCCACACAGGCCCTGCCAGCACGGCTTCCAAAACACGAAGTGCCCATGGCTGCCCTTTTAGGGCTGTTTCTGACTGTTTGGGGCAGCCTCTCATTTCCTTCACTGTTCATTCCAGAAGCATCGATGGAGTGCCTTCCACAAGTTGGGCATATTCTGTCTACCCCCACTGCTGTTACTCCTTTTAAATTTATCTTCATATTCTTTAAGACCTTGGATGTGGTTAGACTGACATCTGTGAGGTGTGTGGTTACCGTGGTTACCAGGAGGCACAAGGAAACACTCCTGGCCTCCCAGGACCGGCCAGGCAGGAGTGCCGCATGGCCAGCGTCACAGCGATCGATCGCCAGGAGGTCGTGGGCCTGGCCAGCTGTTGTATGCCCTGCTCCCCAGAACCGGGAGTCTGGGGAGGAGCCTGAGGGCTCAGCTATGAGTCCTCTGCCTGCCGGGATTTTCTCGGCCCACCCAGCAGACCCCCACCAGGGCTGCCCACTGGGCCCAGCTCCTTCCTTGCTGAGGCCCAGCACCTTCCAGTCCCTTCCTAGGTGCACGAGAGCTCTCAGGCACCAGCTGGATCCCCTGCTCGGGAATCAGGCCCGGGCCCCCACGCCGCCTCCTCCAGGCAGGACACTGGCCAGTATGCCCTGTTGCGCTCTGCACGCTCATGCGTCTCCGTTCACGTGACTAGGGCCAGCATCAGTGGCATCAGGAGGCAGAGACCTCCGGAGCCTCAGGTCGCGTCGCCGGTGTCTGGTATGCTGGGCGACGGGTGTCAGCCCGCCCAGCACCTGATTCCTGCGGCCAGGAAGAGTGAAGAGGCTGGAGCCGGCTCCCCATGAACTTGAGAAGCACGGCTTAGTCGAGTCTCTGTGTTTTGACTTCCCACTCTGGGAGAGCAGCTGGAGACAAGGTTTCCCTTTCACAGGACTTGGTCTTCCAGATGTTCAGCCTGGCACCACCCACTACCCGACCTCTCGTGTATCTGAGCCACCACGAGCTGTGGGAACTGTGCCTTTGACACTGTTCATCTTTGCCTTCAGGGCATTCCAGGAGCCTCCGGGAGCCCTGAGGGGCTGCCACTGCCCTCCCAGGGCCCAGCAGGATGAGTTGCCTTTGCCACCCCTTGGCTTAGGGAGGCCACATTGTCTGAGTTAGGGGAGAAAGGGACCTCTGCTGGCAGCTCAGCTGTGACAAGGCCCAGGGATGGAAGCCTGTGAAGCCTGGCAGGGAGGCTGGTGCCGCCATGCCCAGCCCCTGCCGGCTTTGCACCCGAGAGTTGCTCATCAGGATTAGCTCAAATGACTGCATCCAAGGATGGCTATGGCGTGTGGTTTGGGCTCTGCCATTCTGTCCGTCTCTATTTCCGGCTCTAGAGGTCTCCGAGCTGGGGATGTCTGCTGGCCAGGTGCCACGAGAGGAGGAGCTAAGGGCTTGGAGTGTGGAGCTGCCCAAGGCCGGGCCTCTAGCCCCACTTGCTCATCCCCTGCGCTGGCTGCCCTGAGACCCCGAGCAGGGCGTAAGTCCGTGCATTCTCGCCGCCTGCTCTGGAGGATGTCCTGCTGCCCAGCTCTGGGGACACAAGGCCACAGCCTATTCACACAGACCCAATCTGGTGGCAGGATAGAAGTGTAAATCCACCACGAAGCACCATCCCGAGTATGAGCCTGCAGGAAGAGCAACCTGTGGGAGGGTGGGGAACCCTGGGGTCACGGACGGAGTGGGAGGGAAGGGCCATGTGGGGACTCAGCAGGCTGTCGGCTCACTTGGGGCCCACGGGCACACTCCACAGAGACTGAGACACACACATGCACACACCCCGGCGCCGCTGGAAAATGCTAGCAGAGGGCGGGAGCCACGGCTTCTGTGAGAGGCCTGGGTGGCGTATATTCCATGTCTTGCCCTCAGGGTCTGATGCCTGCAGACGCTGCAAGGCCCTGTCCTGTTCCTATCTGCAGCTGCGGCCATGGTGACCTTTGATCCTGCTCTGCTGTGTCCACAAGGCATCCAAGCCTGAAGTGGGCTGCCTCCCCAGAGCCTGGCCCCTGCGCGGGGGAAGCGTTGAGGTCACCGTCCAGGGATGGGGCGTGCATACTCTTGGGTCATCGCTACTTCTAGACATTTTCTGTGGTCAGAGCCATAGGAACTTTGTATTGAAAAAAAAAAAAGGAGGATCAATGAATTTCCGATTCAAATTTGACTTTACGGGGTTTTAACTGTCTTCTTTCCAATGGCACGTAAGATCTGTCTGCAGCTTTATTGTTAGGATATAATCGTCCCAGGACGTACGGTGGAAATATGGGTTGCCGTAGTCTCCTGAGCGAATTATCTTTGTATGTGCTGGGTTATCAAATGCATATAATTAGGCCCATTTGTTTCAGATTATTTACAAGTTACAGCGACTTTTTTTTTCCATTTTTATTTTTTTGTTGCTTGAATATATAAAACGTATATGATTTAAAAAACCAAAATTGTATCATAGGATGTATTTAGAGAAGTCTTGTCCCCTTCTCTGCTTCCTCCACCCCTTTCCCTTCCTTTCTGTTCCTCCTCATCCTGCTTCATCCTCTCGTTGATTCTTTGTGCAAATAAAGGTGTGGGGGTGTATGTGTATATGTTCGTGTGTGCGTGTGAGGCCACAGAGGCCGGGAGCCCCTAGACGTCGTTGCACTTGATGTTTTACCAATTCCAAGCGGGCATGCTGAGAAGCGTTCTGAATAAACCAAGGAATCTCAGTCGGAACTGCTAAAAGTCTTTCAGCCTTGCTGTTTATTTCCTTCAGGTCGAATTGCAGAAACCAGAAGTCTGAATCTAGAGAAGGCTGGAGTGAACATCAACCCCAACAGTCAGAAAATCCTGGTCGATGCTCAGGAAACCACCTCCGTCCCCCACATTTATGCCATCGGAGACGTAGCAGAGGTATGGCCTGCACCTGCCACCTGGCCTCATCACCCCATCCCCCGACCCCAGCTGGGCCTTGGGGCCCTAACGAGGCTCACAGAGGCTCTGGGCCAAACCCCAAGTATTGTTAGACTCAAGTTCTGGGAAGGATTGGGCACCAGCCTCTGCTTGCTCGAATGTTCCTCCTTTCTATGGGGGGTAGGGGGGTGGGGAAGGCTTAAAAACTAAAAGCGCCATCAATGAATTCCTCTTGTGAACCTCCCCATATGTCAGCTCTGAGGGAGGGACATCTGTTTGCGCACAACATGGGCCTCGACTTCCTGAAGGTGGGCTGGAGGTACAGAGCCCTAGAAATGCTGCTGCTGGGCAGAGCCTTGGGGCTATCTGGCCCTGCAGCACTGGGCCTGACCTCCTCGCCTCAGTTTACCCTCTCATCTGTGGACGGGTCAGTACTCTCCCTGACTGGGCTGTCAGACAGGGACATAGCCCCACTCACCAGGCCTCCCTGCTCCTCCCCTTGTGAGTCCCTGGCGGAAGCCCTGCCCCTGGCCTGGGACGCATCTGGTCGGCGCCCCTCCCCTCTTCATGGCCCCGTCAGGGCTGGTCAGTCGTGGGACCCCCACATTCCCAAAGCCTCAAGAGCAGTTGGCCTGTCCTGTACATGCGCAGCATGGCCTACGGAAGGTGGCTCGGGAGGGGCCCTGGCCAAAGGAGCCTGAGAGATGCACCAGGCCCCCCAGACCCCAGGAGGCCTCTTGGTGGCCAGTCCTGCCAGTGTCATGGACATATTTCCTGGGGCTGTCATTACAGATCACCATAGGCTGGGTGGCTTAGACCAACAGAAATGTATTCTATCATATTCTGGGGGCCAGAAGTCTGTGTGGGCAGGGCCGTGCTCCCTCCGAAGCCTCTAGGAGAGGACATGTCCTCATCCATCAGGCACTCCAGACTTGGAGCTGCAGCATTCTCTGCCCGTCTTCGTGTGTGTGTGTGTGTGTGTGTGTGTGTGTGTGTGTGTCCTTGTTTCTTTCTTCTCAGGACCCTCATTGGATTTAGGGCCCACCCTAAGTGACCAATCCTAAATGATCTCAGTTCTTTCCTTAATTATATCTGCAAAGAGCGTCATTTCCAAACAAGGGTCCATTCTGAGGTTCCACGCAGACGTGAATTTGGGGGATGCTGTTAAACCCACCATGATGTGTTCTGGCACCAGCCACTTTTCTGGGTTCTGTGGCCGCTGCAGGAACAGACAAAAGTCTTAGCCCTCGTGGTGACATTCTAGTTGGGGTCACAGATGACAAGTGAGTAAGTGAACTGTTTGAGGTAGATGTCAGAAGATGCTTAGTGCGGCGGTCAAGGGAGACCTGAGGGAGGAGCAGAGCAAGGCAGAGGCCCAGGCGAGCTCAGCGAGGATGCTCATGCCTACCCAAGAGTTCAAGCACTGCCCTGCCCACGCACACCCCAGACCCCACTTTGGGAAATGCCTGGGGGTAAGGGGAGCCAGTATCTACGGCAAGTGGGTCCCTGAGTGGGGCATTCCAGAGCTGAGGGGTTACAGGTGGCAGTTGTCCCCAGTGCTTCGGGACCATCCCTCCCTCAGCCTCTGCTGCAGCTCATGATGGGCGGGTCTGCCGGAGAGCTTGGCACACTCATGGAGACAGACCAGGGCAGGAAGCCGTGCAAGGCTGGGCCTTCCCTTTGTTCCTGAGGGGCCAGCCTACCCATCTGGCACAGGTCTGTCCTGCAGACACTTGACTCCATACAAACCCCTCCTGCTAGGACAACATGGCCTCTGCTGTGCCCATTGTACCAGAGGGGTCACCCACTAGCCGTGGTCAGTGCTGATATGTGAGCCGAGGGGCCGCCACTTGAGTCCCTCAGGCTGCCCGTGAACCCAGGCTCATGAAATGGTGCATGGGGAGCAGACCACCAACTGGAGGCAAGACCGCAGGGACAGCTTGCTGGGGCGTTGGTCAGAGCTCCGGCCCCTCCTCCCACTGAGTCCTCTCTGACCCATCTAGTTGACCTGCTGGTGTGGATGGAAGTGAGTGGCTTCACATGCCTGCTAGACCGGCCAGTGTTGCTGCTTGTGTGATCTCTGGCGGTGGGGACGTGGCACTCTGTGGCGGCACCTTCGGTGTTCATCCTGGGCGCTGCGCCCCGAGACAGCGCTCGTGGTCCCGGGAGAGAGTGCCGCTCGTGTTAGACCGGACTTTCTGCGCGGCCCAGGAGCCGAGCGAGACGGAGAGCCGTCGGCCGCAGGGCTCATGCCAACGTGGCGGAAACCGTAGTATTTCAGACCGTGTTGCCAGAAATAGTACACACAAAGGCGATATCTATTGAATTATTAAATCCGCTCAGTTGGAAAGGTCATTCTGGGCAGTCCAAAGAGTTAACACCCAGTGGTCCGGCGTGAGGTGCGGAAGAGTCCAGCGGGCGGGCGGGGCGGCCATTGTCTAGTGCCGTATTGTGTGCTGTGCGCATGGACATTTCCGCAGTTAGTCAGGCCCGGTGGAATGCACGGGCTGCTTTCACGAGTTTATCTCTGCGGATCTCTATTCATTTCTGGAATGTCAAACAACATCTGCATTTCCTGCTGCTGCAGACGTGATTGGCAGCCGGTCCCAGGCCGACGCGTGTAGGAACACTGGGGGCTGTGCCACCCCCCGCTCCTGGAGCGGGACACACCCTGGGACCGAGGGGCCTCCAGCAGCACGGCATTCGGAGTGCGATTTGTAATGGACTGTGACGTGCAAGCCAAGCTGCGTGTCAGGAGCACATGAAATGCTTCCAGGGTCCACTTTAGCCTGCATCCTGGTTAATGCGGACGATTGAATAGGAGCGGGATCTCCTTGGAGCTCTGTCATGAGGGCAGCTCTCCAAGGTCACCAACATGAGGAAGGGGTTCAGAGGGAAGCCACAAGCGAGGGTGGGTGGCGTGGCTGGGCTCACTGGCAGCTCGCTTGCTCTTCCAGGGAAGGGGGCTGTAACCGCAACTGTCTCCCCTGAGCAGGGCAGGGGGAAGAAGTAGAACAAGTAAACCTGCCCAGGGCCCTGGCGCCCAGAGGCAGATAGCCTTTGGGGGTTTCGGAAAGGGAGAAGCCTCGCTGGGAAGGCATGGGTGGTGGCAGGGGTCCTGCACAGACTCCCCCAGATGTGCCGAAGTAAGCCTGGGCTCCTTCCGTGCATCAGGGGCGGCCCGAGCTGACACCCACGGCTGTAATGGCAGGAAAGCTCCTGGCCCGGCGGCTGTGCGGTCAGTCCTCAGACGTGATGGACTACGACAACGTGAGTATCCTCTGCCCTCCAGCACGCTGCGTCCAGCCTGGAGACAGCTGTGGCTGGGGGGGGGGGGGCGGTGCCCCGGGGGTGTGCATGCACATGCCCCCGTGTGGGAGGGTTAGCTTTGTGGGTGTGGCCCCAGAGCAAGTGAGGGCACGCCCACCCCCTCTCGCAGGCTGCCAGCCAGCACGTCCGGGGACCTGGCCTGAGCTTGTTGCTCTCTGGGCCCCAGAGTGGGGATCTTCAGCTTTGGGTCCCCAGGGGGGTAACTCACCTGGGACCTGCTTTCCAGGTCCCCACCACAGTCTTCACCCCGCTGGAGTATGGCTGTGTGGGGCTGTCGGAGGAGGAGGCCGTGGCTCGCCACGGAGAAGAGCATGTGGAGGTACGTCAGGGCCCCGAGGACAGAGGGGTGCCAGGACGGGATGCCTGTGTGGCGCTCACGCCCTGACGACAGCCCCTCCCCGACAGAGGCCTGGCGGGCGAGTGGGAGTGTTGGCGTTTCTGCTTCCCAGGGCCTGCAGTTTGGCAGGGTGGGGCAGGGGGCCCAGAGGGATGGCTGAGATATGGCATGAAGGGACACGTGGGACGGGAGTGCTGGAGGACAGCCCCGGAAACCAGGGCCCACCTTTGTGGTGTGGCCCCTTATAGGGCCACACATCTCCCTCCACCTGGAAAGGTTTCTCCTGCCCTCCAACCTTCTCCTGCCATCAGCTTCCGCTCCCCGCACCCCACCCCCAGCCCTGCCACAGCCCAGCCCTGCCCTCAGGTACCCCCACCTCCCTGCCACCCCTGCCTCTGTTCCCAATCTGTGAGTCGTCCGGCTCTCACAGGCCCCCAACAGCCCAGACTTAGGTACTCACCCCAGAGGAAGCCTGCTTCTTGAGTCTGCTCAGCCGGCCTGCCGTGGCCCTGGGGTGGCCCCCGAGGGTACCCCTGGTGGCCCGGCAGGATGGGGGAGCTGGAAGCCTCCAGCATGGCTTCATCTTGCTACTGCCACAGCTTGCACACGGACCGGGAGAAACCAGACCCCATGTGGCCACCACCGCGGGCCTCGTGCCCTTTGAGAATGAGTCACTGGGCTCCAGGGCCTGCCCCTTGCCCCAATGCCCCGGTCCCCTCCATCAACGGGCCAGGCCTGACAGGCCAGCCTTCCCCCCAGCACTTTATTTGCTATTTTTGTTTGATTCATCACAAGTACGTGGGGACATATGTTCATGGCATTCTATAATGTTGTTTTATGTTTCACGATGTTGAATGGCCACATACCCTTTGTTTGTTTTCTTTTCAATTCTGTCTTAGTTAGAACAATATTCGCTGGAGTTCCATTAATTAATAATGGCTGTGCAGCACATGTGAGGGCCCCGCTCATTTTTTACTCGGCCACAGCCCCGAACACGCTGTCGAGCCCTTCTCGGGTGCTGAAAGCCTTTGGCCGACAGCTCCGGTGTGGGCTGGGGGCCTCCCCATGCCTGCCTCCCCCTCCTTGCTCAAATGAGGGCCCAGCCAGCACCAGGGTACCCTGGGGAGGCCAGATAGCCGCTGGGTGGGCTGGGCGCCCCCTTCCGCTGCCCACAGTCACCCCGTCCACCCCCCAGCGTCCACCTGGTGTGGACTCCTGGGGGCTGAGCCTCGGGCTCCGTGACAAGACCTACGTCTGGCTGCGCTTAGCCAATCTGGTGCCCACTCTGTTGCTGTGGTCCATCGGGGCCCTGGGGCGGGGGGGGGGCGGTTCTGTCCTGCAGACGGTGTGGCTCCAGCCCCAGGCTGGCTTTGTGTGGGAGGGAGAGTTCAGCCATGTCCTTACCGCAGACCACAACCTGTAGGCCACGTGGGCAGCTCTGGGTCCCCACCCCATCCATGCAGCCCACGAGGCTACTGACTGCGGGAATCGGTATCTTGTCACTTAGGTTTATCATGCGTATTATAAACCACTGGAGTTCACAGTGGCTCAACGGGATGCATCCCAGTGTTACATAAAGGTAAGTGTCCTCGAGGGCCCAGGGCCGGGCCATGCCGGGAGGTGAGAGGCAGGGAGTGAGCTGGCGCCCAGGGGTGGGGAAGCTCCCTGCAACCACGCAGGCCCCCTGGGGCAGGGCCGCCCGTGCAGCCCCGGGGCCCCGTCTCCAGCCAGGCTGGCCGTTGACGATGTGGCTTTCAGATGGTGTGCCTGCGGAAGCCCCCACAGCTGGTACTGGGCCTGCACTTCCTCGGCCCCAACGCAGGCGAAGTGACTCAAGGATTTGCTCTGGGGATCAAGTAAGTGCGGAGGAATGTCGGTGTGCGCGCTGCTCGGGCTCGCGTGGCTCTGACAGTTGGTGGCCCTGCACTGGGGGGTCTGCTGCTGTGCTGTGGTTCTTACGGAGCGTTCTCCGTGTGCTCAGCAGAGCACCTCCTCAGACCCGGCAGCTCCGTCACGTGAGAGGCAACTTTCTTCTCCAGCCAAATGCTCTTAGGCCGGTCATACCGTGTCGGCTGTGGCCGGGCCACCTGGGGAGCAAGGCGAGAGGCCCATGTCCCTGGCCGCCGGGGGTGGGTCACAGTTTGGGTCTTCTCTTCTTAGAATGAGCAGGGCTGGGGCCCTCCTTCACATGGCCCAGCGCCCAGGCAGTCATGAGCAGGGTCTGCGAGAGCTGCCCCAGGACCGGCGTGTGCTTTCCAGAGCTGGGTCTTGGGCATAGGCAGTGCTTTGGGGGATCCCGGGTCCCCAGGCTTGCCTGGAGCCTTTGTGGATGGAGGCTCTGGGTGGGGGTGGGTTGTCTGGGGCAGTGGGGTGTGGGGCCGTCAGAGGCAGGAGGGTGGAAGGTGAAGTGGGGCCAAGGGAGCAGAGAAGGGCTGCACGGGCCACCCCACCATGTACTTGGGGCTTGGGGCCGAGGCCAAGATCCAGCCGCAGAGGTTGGTAGAGGTAGGAAGTCAGAGGACAGGGCGGGAGCCCGAGGGGCAGGGCCCATACCGGGAAGACTGACGGGGGCTCTGGCACCCTAGGCTTCCTGGCGGGTAATGATAATAAAGATAGGACAGAGCCAAGAGAGACTTAGAGAACACGAATGGGCAATTCACAGGCAAAGAAAATTTAAATAAATAGTAGAAAGATGCTGTGCTTCATCTGGAATTTTTCATGTAATTAAAACACCAAGAAACCATCTTGGTCAGTGAGGGTTAAACGCTTTGCTACTGGCCAGTCTGGTGGTGATCGTTTCCAGCATCTGCATAGTGGAGACACTGAAGGTTTGAGCAACTCAGTGGAGTGAGGAGACCCATGTTCCGACACAGTCAGGAGGGGGGTGTGAACTGGACCCTCCCTCTGGGGGCCTTCTGCCCACAGTGTGAAACGCACACACTTGTTCGTGTCAGGAACTCACGCACCAGATACTCTAACGTGTGTGCGTAGACGGAAGAAGGGCTGTTTGTTGCAGCCTTGTCTGCGGACGGTGGCAGCGCCCTGTGGGGAGTCCTCACTCACTGTGCCTCCGAGGAGGTGACCGGTGCCCCGCGGGTGGTCGCTGCCGCAGGGGCAGGAGGCGTGTGTGTGGGCAGTGCTGGGTGCTGAGCAGAAGAGCCTGGTGAGCAGGACCAGGCAGGGGGCTGCGCAGGGGCAGGCTGCAGTAATCGAAGTGGGCTCTGTCTCACTGGGGCAGGTGGGGAGAGGGAGCAGACCCACAGAAGGAACAGCTGGAGCCGTGGGCCCAGGTGGGTCTGCGCCTGGTGGTCTGGGAGCAGCAGGAAGCCAAGACGGAGCAGATGAGGGGTCGGGGGTAGGTAGGAGGTGGGCCTGAGGGGGCGCTGCTTGGCATTTGCTGGGAGACATGTGGGACAGGTCCAGCAGAGGTGTTGGCGGTGTTCCTGGCTGCTGGCTGGAGAAGAGAGGGTAGGGCCCAGGGCTGGGGAGCAGGGAGGAGACTGTGACTTCCAAGGCCGTCCCGCGTGCCATCTTCCAGGGGATGGGATGATGTGGGCATGCCACCCTGTGCTGACTCATCGCCTGAACCCCCCTCCCCCCCGTGTGCAGGTGTGGGGCCTCCTACGTGCAGCTGATGCAGACAGTGGGCATCCACCCCACCTGCGCCGAGGAGGTGGCCAAGCTGCGTATCTCCAAGCGCTCGGGCCTAGACCCCACTGTGACAGGCTGCTGAGGCTAAGCATCCATCCCTGCCAGACCAAGGGCACGCGGCTCACCTGCAGTCCCCCACAGCCAGGTTCTTTGGAGGCTCAGAGCCAGGTACACAGCTGGGGTAGGCTCTATGTTTAAGGATGGAACCGTGGGGGGGTGATAGGGTGCCACTGTGAACAACTCTCTCCAGGTATGTGGGAGAGCACACCTGCCGTGCCACCTCATGGGAGCCCTGTGCCCAGGCTGCAGGGGCTGAAGAAACGGGGCTGGGAAGGAGGCCATGTGAGGGCCCCCCCTCCACAGGGCACCCCCAGCCGCTGGCCTGGCTGCTGGTGCTCCCCGGATGCAGGAAATGTCTTGAGGCTGGGCTCACACCACAGTGGCCTGTCCTGGGGGTGGAGGGAGGACACTGGGTGTGGAAACCATCCCCTGGCTGAGCTCAGTGGGCTGCTGGGTGGGAGGAGCGGGCCTCCCTCTCCAGCTTAGCCCCGTGCAGAGCAGCGCCGGCTCATTTCTCTGTCGCCCAGAAGGTGGACACGCTGCCTTGTGCATGGCGGCTGCCCACGCGTCTGGTTCTGTTAGAGCTTTGCAGAGTCAGGCTGGGCAGGCGGCCGGCGGAGACCTCAGGTCTGTTCATCCCAACCCTCTTCTGAGGAGGAAGAAGTTAGTGAGTCCCTCCTTGACCGCTGCCCAAAGGTTGCATGTCGTCAGGGCCTATTCAGCTGGCCCTGTGAGAGCATTCTCCAGGTTTCAGCAGCCCAGCCCGGGGGGTCCCCTGTGGCTGTCAGCCCCTGCTGGGGTTGGGGTCCTGAGGGCTGAAGAAGACTATAGACAGAGCAGTGAGCACCCCACAAGATGCCCTCAGGCAGGCCTGAGGGGCTGAATGGCAGGTGAGGGTCCCCTGGATTTGGGCACAGGCCTGGGGCTTCTCCTAGGGGCACCCTGGGCACCTGCTCTACTGTGTCCCCCGAGTCAGGGCCGCCCTTGATATGGACAAACTGAGGGCATCCTGAGGAAACTCTTATCAGAATATCACACCTAACAGCTGTTTTGTCAAGAGCCTGCTGTAAATTTTCATCCTTTCAAAATATTTGTTAATAGTGCAGCATGCGTCCCCTGAGACGCATCAATCTGGTGAGGGCGGGGCTCTCTCTGGGGCGTTTCTCATCTGTCCCTAGAGAATCCTTGTGTGAGAGCACAGGGGACATGGCCAGGCCAATGCAGGGATGGCGGGACTACCCCATGCTGACCGTCCCCCATTCTTGTAGGACGCTGGAGCCTGAGCCCAGGCAAGCCTCACCCCCGTCTGGAGAGCCCCTGAGGTAGTCGGCGTGGGTGGCCTCTGGATGGACTGGTCGCGTGCCCCCGCAGGGATGGCTCCAGGGGTTGTCAGCCCCTGCCCCTCGCACACCCTCCAGCCTGGGCCAGCCCCACCAGGCCCCTGATGCCAGAAGATGACGGTGTGCGCAGAAACCCACCCTGTGGGCTGCCCACATCCGAACCCCCCTGGCATTTCTGGAGCGTAAATAAAGAGGGTGTTTTCCTGATGTGTGCCCCCGCCTGTGCTGTCCCCAGCGCGCCCCCCAGGATGGCCCACGTCGGGGTGGGCCTGGCCTGTCGCATACCCTCCATTCCGCCTCCCCTCACAGCAGAGCCACCCCTCCCAGGACCCTCTGCCGGGTCTGTCTGCGCCTCACGGCAAGGCAGGCGCTCAGGAGGGGTGGGAAGCCACTGGCTTTGTTCCAGAGCAACCTGCCAGTGGGGTGGCCCAGTGACGGGAGCTGGCAGGGGTGTTGGAGGCTTTCCGTCCCCTGAGCGTCAGGCACCTCATTACGTTTCCATTGCGGCCCTCGCAGCCGGCGTGTCTGCTGTGCTCAGGCTAATCCTGCACATTGAGGCTTGACGGGCTGAGGGAGCGCCCCTGTCAGTCATTGCCGCGGCCGGCGCTGACGGTGACGGTGACAGGCAGGGCCCCGCATTGTGCTGGAGCTTTAGCGGTGGTTAATCTCGTGTCTTCCTTAAGAAAACATCACTTAGTCTGCCCGCCCGGGAGCCCTGGATGGGACCCTGCTTGTCGGCCAACAAAGGAATGTCTTTGCACCTAATGGGCCTGCGGGAGCCTCAGACACTCGCTTGCCCGGTGCGAAGCGTGTGCAGGAGCTCTGGGCCGCCCAGTTAAGACGCCGGGTGCAGGGCCGGGCCAGCGCCCTCTTGACAAGCGCAGCGTGACATCAGCCGTGTCCCATTTAACGCACGGTTGGCGGTGCGCCCCTGCCTTGGGAGGTGCAGGGAGGGCTCCCCTCTGTGCTGGGGGTGAGGTGTTCCCTTGCCTTGCAGGCAGAGGGCGAGGTCTGCAGAGGTCAGCTAACACAGCCGAGCCGCCGGGGGTGCCCGGAGGGGCCCCTGGAGCTGGCCTGGGCCCCTGCCATGGGGCAAACAAGGAACTTGAAGTGGTTCTGTTGCTTGTTGTGACGGTAGAAACGCTGCAGCCTGCGTGGGAGCTCTCAGCACACATCAGGCAGTGTTTGGGGCGAGGACTTTCCACCTCCCTGCCCACCCCACCGGACAGCCGGAGTGCCAGCCCCATGTCCATGACCCCACAACCCCCCCAATGGTTTTCTCCGTGCACCATTTCCCTCGGGGCGGCCCGTGCTCCAGCACGCCTGCTGAGTCCGTGAGCACTCCCGCATGGGGCTGCACAAACAGCGGGCGTTCCCAGCGGAGGCCTGCACAGAAGGCCCAGCGCTGGCGACGGCCATCACCCGGGCCACCTCCGGGGCCATACGCTGCATCAGCCTCTGCCTGCCTGGCCATGTGGTTTGGCACCCAGGATGTCCCACATGCCCCCACTGCTCTAGGTGGGGCCCCGGGGTGACAGGCCAGGGTCCCCTGCCCAGCACTCAGGCACGTCACGCACTGGGGTCTCAAGTCTGAGTAAGAGCATGGGGAGCGGGGCGGATGTGTTGGGCCACAGTGGTTTCTGTTCTGCGTGTCCCAGGGACTGCCCAGGTCCAGACTCACTGTGTGGCCTAAGGCCCCCTCCCCGGACCCTGCCCTGGCCTGTCTCCCTCCTCCCAAGGAGCTCAGGGAGGGGCCAGAGCAGCACCAGCCAGGTGCTCTCCACCTGGCTCCAGGGCTACCTTCCCGCCACCTTTGCATGTTTTTATGGTACAATGAAAATACGATTTTAGGGTGCCTGGGGGGCTCAGTCATTAAGCGTCTGCCTTCGGCTCAGGTCATGATCTCAGGGTCCTGGGATCGAGCCCCACATCGGGCTCCTTGCTTGGCGGGGTGTCTGCTTCTCCCTCTCTCTCTACCTCTCCCCCTGCTCATGCTCTCTCTCTCTCTCTCTCTCTGTCTCAAATGAATAAATAAAATATTTTAAAAAAAAATACGATTGTAATTCCTCAGATTGTTCCATGTAACCTGTAATTGCCCCGCAACGTCCTGCACGCTTCTGCTTATGACTCCAGATTTCACAGTGACGTTGGTTGAGGGGCGGGAGTGGTGCTGCTCGGGGGCCATGCTGTCCCATCCCTTGCCTCCCCCTCTGACCACCCACCACCCCTCTCCTTCTAGCCCCGTGAGGCACTGTCTCTAAAGGTCCTGAGGCCCCAAGGAAGGTGGGTGTACAGAGAAGGGTTGAGAAGTTACTATGGAGGGCTGGACCCGGACCAGCAGGGCTCAGCAAGCGAGGAGCAGGCTGGGCCTGAGGAGGGTCTCTGGGACTGATGGTGGGGCTGCAAGAGGGGGCATCAGCCCACAGGTGGCGGCCCAGATGCTCAGCCAGCAGGCCTCCAAACCCTCCACAGGTCGCTGGTGCCTGCCTCCGCCCCCATATCCCACAGCCCTGCTGGGACCACGAGCTTTGCTGGGTAGCTAGTGGGGAAGGGACCACCGTGCCCAGCCAGGGGCCCTCACAGGGGGAGTTGCCCCATGAAAAACAGCTTGGCGTCACGTGGCGCCTGCAGTTCAGGGTGTCAGTGCCTGTGGCCTCAGGTCTGGGCCTGGACCAGTCCCCAGCCTGAAGCAGGCCCCAGGGGCAGGACTGAGACCCTCACCCCCGGCTCCCTGCTGCATACAGAGCTGTCGGGAGCTGCCACAGAGCAGGCGGTCCAGGACCCTGTAAAACAGGACGCCCGAGTCAACCAGACAGTGTGCTCATCGGGAGCTGTGCCATCTCCAGAGACTTAGGGGCCACCAGGCCATGTCACTGAGCCCTCCAGACCTTGTTCAGGCTCCAGGTGCCTGGCCCATTCTGGTCAGGGGGCTCCCTTGCAGCGTGGGCTCATAGAATTCACGGGAAGTGCAGATGTAGGCATCTAGCTCCTCCAAGTCTGTCACAAGAGGCTCCTCGGTGCTGGGCTGATGGTCGGGGTCCAGGCCAGGGTGGGGGCCGGGCTGCCAGGGGCCATTCCTGTCTCCCCAAGCTGGCACACTCAGATCCAGCCAAGTCTCCCGGGTCCCAGACTTTTCCCACCCATCTCTGTGTCCCTCTGGGAGCCACTCCTTCACCCCTCTCCACTCTGGGGTCCCTGAGTGCCCCTGGCCCGGGCCATGGCCTCGTCCTGCCCAGCCTGCCCAAGCCACCACCCACTCACCTTCTTCCTTGTCAGTGCCCACTGCTCCCACCCTTGGGTGCTGGTCAGGGTGTATGCAGGGGACATTGTGGGCTGGTCACTGCCAGAGACAGGTCAGGAGCACGCCCCCCACCCCCCAGATGAGCAAGCAGCAGTAGGGTGTTCTCTGTCTGAACCAATTCTTGACCCAGATGGTGAGGGTGCTTGCATGCTTGGCAATATCTGGGCCTAAGCTGGGCCTGGCTCTGGGGGGTGGGGGGCGCCCAGCCTCAGAAGAAGATGCTTGCTTCTGGCGCCAGACTCACAGGCTGTGGATCTTCGGCCCGACATGGGGCCGTGGCTTTTCCCTCACCTCAGGCCAGGGCAGAGACAAGAACCAGGGACAGGACAGGGGATGTAGTCATCCCAGCACAGGACCAGGTGTCCCTCCAGTGGAGCCACCTGCAGGCCTGAGCCCTGCCAGCCTTCCGCCTCACACCACTAGGGACCCCACTGCCCGTCCACCCGGGGCCCTGACCCCTGTGCCTTTGCCTCCCCTTCAGCCGACAGGCCACCCAGTGTGAGAGCTGGCTGACTGGCACCAGAGGTGTCTCCCGCTCCCGCTCCAGCGTCTGCCGCCGAGCCCCAAGCCACAGCCCCAAGCCCTCTTGGTGGGGTCACCAGCACAAAAGTCCTCTGAGGCCCCCGGGCTGAGAAAGAGGCCCTTGGAGCCTGTGGGCTGGCGGTCTGCTTCTGCCTCCCCGTTTCCCTTCCCCTCGGTGCCCTCCCCCTGGCCCTCCCCATGCCCCCGTCCTCATCAGGTTTCCCTTGGTGCCAGTACCAGCAGCTGCCTCGTAGAGAAAGCCCAGAGCCAGACGACGGGCCTCGCGGGGGCCCTTTATGCCCCACCCTCGTTTCTTCCTTCCTCGGCCACCATCTTAGGCCTGGGCTTCCTTGCTGGGTACTGAGTGGTCCTGGGAGCTGCCTTAGGCCTTCCTATGCCAGGCAGGGGCATCCATGAATAAACAGAAACGCCTTGGATGCCTCCCTCCTGGAGCAGGGCGGGGACGGGGGTGGCACGGGACCCCGGCTCTGCCCACCTCGGGCCGCTCTGCGCACCCAGGCCTCGGGACGTGCTTGACGCTCCACATGAGTGGCTTCTCTGCTGGGCTTTTTCACGGGGGGGGAAGTGTTGAGGGGGGTCCTTCCCCAAAGTTGTGCACACACCAGCTCCGTGCTGCTCACCACCCAGGCCGGGCGTCCCAGCTCCAAAAGGGCTGGACCTGGGGGGAGCCATGCTGCCGGGGGCCCCCCTCAGACAAGCCGGTGAAGGAGGGAGGCGCGCAGGTGCCTTTGGGGCAGGTCCAGCCACAGGCTGTGGAGATCCCGAGGCAAGAACTGTGGCGACCGATAACTGGGAGACTAAAAGAGACGTCAGTGGGAGCCTGGGTGGCTCAGTCATTAAGCATCTGCCTTCAGCTCAGGTCAGGATCCCAGGGTCCTGGGATCGAGCCCCATGTCAGGCTTCCTTGCTCAGCGGGGAGTCTGCTTCTCCCTCTCCCACTCCCCCTGCTTGTGTTCTCTCTCTCACTGTGTCTCTGTCAAATAAATTAAAAAAAAAAAAAATCTTAAAAAAAAAAAACAAAAAAAGACGTCAGTTCGCGCGTACAGGCCGGTCACATCTGTGAGTGTGGAGGGGCCGGTGCCCGTCCCCCACCCCCCGACGCCGTGGACGGATCCCATGCCCAGCACTCCCTGGGCCTCACCTCAGCCAGCAGGGCCTGCCTCCCTGCCCCGCAGCAGAGACGGCTGTCACCACTTCCTGTTTGCAGACCCCGCGACTGGGAAAGTTCGCCAAAGGCCAAGGACGCGCAGCAGACACCCTGGGCTCCCGCCGGCCGCAGACAGCACCCACCTCAGACTAGCAACGCGATGTTCCGGGAACGGAGTGACAGTAGGTGTGCCAGGGCCCGCCAGGAGGCCATACTTGCTCGGGATCTCTGGGGCGGCGCTGGGAGGGAGGAGACGGGACTTTGGGACTGTTTTGCAGATGCTGCTTCTCGCAGTCCCCTGAAGAACCCCTCTGAGCAGGACTGACCCGCCACGCTGTCTCCCCTGTCCCACTCCTCCCCCACCCGGCGGCCCTTGCTGCACAGCGCAGCCCCTCGTGGGCTCTCGGGTTACTGGTTCCGCCACCCGAGGGCTCCGGGAGCCCTGCACGTCCTGGTGCCTGGCCAAGCACCTGTGCCTTCGAGGGCAGGGAAGCGGCCCTTGCATCAGCCCATGGGGCCCAGCAAAGCATCTTAGAGCTGAGCCCGCCTAATCCCAGCCCCAACGTGGTTTACAGTGCTTGGGTTTCCCTAATCCCGAAACCCAAGCCACGGTCCCAGCAGCCGTCCCAGAGCCATCTGAGCGGGCAGCAAGAGTGGGCACCCCCTCCCACGTGCCTGCTGTGTTTGGAGCTGACCCCCTCGGACAGGGCAGAGAGCTGGGCACCGATGAGTGAAAATCCGACCCTGATGAACCCCGGGGGAGCTCAGGAGACAGCCGAGCCCTCTGCTGCCTGGCTGGTCGTGCCCCGGCCTCTTCCCAGGCGGGAAATCCAAAGGCAGCGGCAACAACAGGAGGGACCGGCAAGGCAGGCCCAGCACAAGGCCTCTGAGCTTCTGGCCTCTAGAGTTTCACAGGACAGTGATCCGGCCTTGTGGTTCCACAAAATTACACCGGTTTTTTTTTTCCTAATAAAATCGGTATATTTGGCTTATAACTGGTGATCAAGTAACACCAAATGCTTGGGAATGAAGTGGGACCATAAACAAGAGACGGTGTGACCTTGTTACACAACAGCAGGGGGTCAAGAGCCAGCTGGACCCAGCTCCCTGCTTTCGCCACCGGCCACTAACCCAGCCAGGGCTCCCAGGCACTGGACACCAGGCATATGGGAGTGAGCACCCCAGCAGAGGGCACCCCACAGTCTCTCTTTTTATAGCTTTATTAGTGAGGCACACAAGCCACGTGTGGTGAGAACAGCTAATGGTGCCTCGTGGTCTTTAGCATCTCTGAAGAATTTTCATACCCATAAATTTCCCAAAGCAGATGTAATTAGCTCCTCAGCTACCGGGGTCAAGATATGGGACAGAATGTGAGGAGATCAAAGCAACGTCCAGATGTGCTTTGTTGGGGCCTCCCACTTGATGAGTGAGACCGATGCCTAGACCCCCCAGAAGTCCCCTTGGGGCGCAATGGTGCAGCCAGGGCACAGGCATGCCGCCGTCCTCCCCGCCGAGGCCTCAGCGCCAGGTCCCTGCCGTGGGAGAGGGTGGATAGGAGGCGAGACCTCCACGCAGCTTCAATGGCTCATTGTTCTGCCCTCAGTGGCTGGAATTGGGCCGGGTGATTATAATAATAAAGTCCTACCGATCAGCCAGTGGTTGGGTTTCCATAGCTTGGGGAGTATTTGATTTTCAAAGTCTTTGGCAGGGGAGATGGTGTATAAATGGAGTGTGTTGTTCACCTCAGCCTGTTCTTTGGAAGTCAGGGTCCCATCCAGCACCTTACTTCCTTCAAAAGATGCCTGTCAGCTCCTCAGTGCCCAGGCACGTCAGGGCGGGAAGCTGCACCAGGAGGCCCAAGCACCGCGTGAGTCCTGCCTTCACCGGCTCAGACAAGCCCTGACCCCCAGCCCAGCCTCCGAGGACTGCCGTGAAGACCAGACACCTGCTGCAGTGGAGGGGGCTCAGTGAGTTGGGGGGCTCATCTTACTCCTGCCTCGTACCCTCTCACACAACACACTTTAAGCCTTTGCCCATGCTGTCCCCTTAGCCCAAAACTGGGCCTCCACCCTTCTGTCCTGGCTGACTGCCCCCTCCTTGGTTAAGATTCAGTGCACGGATCCCCCTCCAGGAAGCCTTCCCTGACACCTGGCAAGAGGCCTGCTTAGGGCTCCCACAGAACGGTGTTTCTCTCTCACCCCAAAGGAGCCTCCCTTATTCACGTCTTTGTCCCCAGCACAATGCCTTGCCCATAATAGGTGCGCAAAACATGGCTGCCAAATGAACATTGGCATGAAATCTTTGTGTTTTCAGTACCAAAATTTCCATGATGCCCTGCTCTGCAAGATCTGAGGACGTGCGCTCCACACACACTATGCATCCTTGGAAAAGGGGTTATGGCTTAGAACCTGACCCAACTTCCTTCAGCTTACCTCCTCCTGGTTCTGACATGCCGGGGCTGCATGAGACAAGCAGAACACCAGATTTGCTCCAAGAATTTCATCAGGCACCACGTGTCCTAACCACAAAGGCAGGCACAGCAAGATTGGTGCCTATAAAATAAGTGTAAGGAGGGGCTGGTCTGAGTAATGCCTGAGCAGCTTATACAGGGCTAACTTCCCTGAGTTAGTAATGGCCAACTCTAGACAAAGTAGAAAAGAGAACTATTCGAAGGCACTAAAGGACAAATAAATAAAAGTGGTGGAAACTAGAGGGAATCTGACCTTTGAAAGGAGAGAAATGCACTGGGTGAGATCCGTGTTTGTACTGCTTTTCCCCTAAGGGCCCTCTCCACGGCATGGCATGGGTGACTGAAATGTGGCTTGATGTTCCAGAGAACAGAGTTTGGGTCAGTCAGAGCATCTGGAAATGAGGAAGAGAATCCCTGAAAATGTGCATACAAACTCCCCTCAAATCCTTGGTTGACTCCTGGACTGCTTATGTATGAGTGAGACTCAAGGGGTCCGGTAGGAAGGTAACAGCTGAGCAGAGGTTTCAGCTATTGCCTACCACAAAAGAGAGAGAGTGTGGCTCTCAAGACCTGCCAAGCTATGGGGACTGTGCAAACACCACGGGCTCCCCATTGAAACCACAGAAAGTCCATGCCTTAGGAGAAAAAAAAACAAATTATGTTCCACCATGAAAGGGTTTGTGAAATTAGGACTCAGGGCAGAACTGCAATAGATATACCCTCACTAATATAAAACTAAGCTTCCAAGAGTTCAAAATGAAACAAAAACAAAATCAACACGCTTCAGAAGAAAACGATCCAAAGCCTCTACCAAGTGCCATTTGTAACATCCAGAATGCAATAAAAAATTACTAGATGGGCAAGAGACATGAAAATGTGATTCCTAGCCAGAAAAAAAGAAAGAGAAAGCATCCCTAAGACGATTCAATTAAATTTTAAAACAGCTATTGTAAATATGTTTAAGTACTCCAAGGGGAAAAAAAAAAGGTCACAATGAATGAACAGAAGGAATTTTGGCAGAGAAATGATAACTGTAAAAGAGAACCAAATGGAAATTCTGAGCTGAGTAGTACAACAAATGAAATGTAATTAGATGGACTTTAAGTGATCTTAGGAACAGATTGGAGATGACAGAAGAAAGGGTCAATGAACTTGAAGACAGATAAAGAATTCTGTCTCTGTCTCTGTTCTGATCAAAAGAACAGAGAGTGACATGGGATTCCTGGGTGGTTCAGTTGGTTGAGCATCTGCCTTTGGCTCAGGTCATGATCCTGGGATCCTGGGGTCCTGGGATCCAGTCCCGTATTGGGCTCCTTGCTCAGTGGGGGGAGCCTGCTTCTCCCTCTGCCTGCTGCTCCCCCTGCTTGTGCTCTCTCTCTCTCTCTCCCTCCGACAAATAAATAAAATCTTAAAAATAAAAATAAAGAACAGAGAACGACAATATAAGAAATATAGACCAGAGAGAGCACACTAGAAAGTCTAATATAATCGTGGCTCAGAAGGAGAAAAAGAGAGAGAATGGGGCAGAAAAAAAAATCTGAAGAAGCGATAACCAAAAATTTAATGAATTTTGGATCAACTTACAGATGCAAGAGTATCAGCAAATCCCAAGCAGTATAAACATGAAGAAAACACACCGAGGCATATCATGGTCAAACTCTTGAAAAGACCAATGATAAAGAGAAAATCCTGAAAGATGCCAGAGGAATAAGGACACATCACATTTCTGACTTTACATTAGAAAAAATGTAGGTCAGAAGCAATGGAACAAAATTTATGTGAGAAAAAAAAAATAAAGCCAATCTAGAAAATCTATGTGCAGTAAAAATATTCAAAAATGAGGGAGAATTGAAGATATTTAAATGGTAGCTGAAATAATTCCTCAGCTGACTCACACTGCAAGAAATGCAATAGGAGGTTCTTCAGGCTGAAGGGAAATTGCACCTATTGGTGGACATTTGGGTCATTTTTGGCTGTTTTTAGTGAAGCTGCAATGAATGTTAATGAACAATTGTTTGTGTGGATATATGTTTTCATTTCTCTTGGATATGCATCTAGGAGTGAAATGGCTAGGACATATGGTAGGTATATGTTTAACATTATAAGAATGCCAGAGTTTTTCTGAAGTGATTGTACTACATTCCCACCATCATTCTTCACATTTATTTTATTCTTCACATTCTTTGCAAGTACACATGGAACTTTCACCAAGGAGATTACACACTGAGACATAACCCCACAAAAAAAAAAAAAATCACAAAAAGATATCTTGAAAATCCCTCAAATATTTAGAAATTAGACAACATACTTCTAAATAACCCAGGGATAAAAGGACTCAAAAGAGAAATTGGAAAATATTTTGAACTGACAATAATAAAAACATTAACACTTCATTGTTCTTGGGATGCAGCCAATGAAGTGATTAGAGGCAAATGTATAGCTGTAAAACATTTGTGTCAAAAAGAAAACTACTTGTATTTAAAAAAATACTTGTGTTTATGATCTCTGACCCACACAACCTCCTGAAGAAAACAGCAGAAGAAGAGCAAATTCAGATCACAGGAAAGAGGATGGAAATAATAAATATAAAAGTGGAAATCAAAAACATAAAAAGCAAGTGATAATCAATACAATAAAATATTGGTTATTAACAAAATTACCAATATCAGGGGTGAAAGAAAAGAAGAAACATTGTTACAGAGTCTACAGGCATTAAAAAGATAATAAGGCAATGGAGCCCCTGGGTGGCTCAGTCGATTAAGCATCTGACTTCAGGGGCGCCTGGGTGGCTCAGTAGTTAAGCGTCTGCCTTTGGCTCAGGTCATGATCCCAGGGTCATGGGATCGAGCCCCGCATCGGGCTCCCTGCTCAGCAGGAGGCCTGCTTCTCTCTCTCCCACTCCTCCTGCTTGTGTTTCCTCTCTCGCTGTCTCTCTGTCAGATAAATAAATAAAATCTTTAAAAAAAAAAAAAAAGCATCTGACTTCAGCTTAGGTCCTGATCTCAGGGTCCTGGGATCTAGCCCTGTGTCAGGCTCCCTGCTCAGTAGGGAGTCTGCTTTTCCCTCCTGCTCTCCCTCTACCCCTCCCCACCACTCATGCTCTGTCTCTCTCTTAAATAAAATCTTTTTTAAAAAATAAAGATTTTATTTACTAGAGAGAGAGAGCACAAGTGGATGGGGCAGAGGGAGAAGGAGGAACAGACTCCCAGCTGAGCAGGGAGCCTGACGCGGGGCTGGATCCCAGGACACTGGGATCATGACCTGAGCCGAAGGCAGATGCTTAACCGACTGAGCCACCCGGGCACCCCAATAAATAAAATCTTCTTTAAAAAAAGAGAATAAGGCAATATTATGAACAAAGTTAATTCAATAAATTTGACAATTTAGAAAGGGACAGATTCCTTAACTTACACAGGAAGAAGTAGAAAATATGAAAAGCTCCACATCTATCAAAAGAATTAAATTCTTCATTAAAAACTATTCCATAAAGAAAACTCCAGGTCCAGATAGTTTCACTGATGAATTTTATCAAACATTTAAGGAAGAAATCATGTCAATATCATACCAATGATTTCAGAAAACAGGAGGAAGAACCTCTTCCCATCACTTTATGAGGCCAGCGTTACCCTGACAAAGACATTCTAGGAAAAAAAAGTTACAAACCATTATACCTCAAGAACATAGATGCAAAGGTCCTGCACAAAATATGAGCAAGTTGAATCTAGCAATACAAACAAAGAATTGATTATGGCCAAGTGAGATCTATCCCAGGAATCCCAGGAATTACATTGATTGCATTAAACATGCAAACAATGTAATTTACCCCATTAACAGAATGAAAAAGAAAAATATTGCGATCATAGTAATAGATGGAATAAAAGCATTTAACCAAATTCAACATCCATTTATGAAAAAACAAAACTCTGAGAATTGGGACTGAAAGGAAACACCTTCAGCCTGATAAAAAAGGTGTCTATGAATAACATCTGTAGCTGACACCAGACTTCACAAAGACCAAACATTTTCCTTCTAAGATTAGGAGTAGGTCAAGGATGCCTACTCCTACCACTTTTACTGAACTTTATTACCAAAAGTCCTGGCTGCTACAACAAAGAAAAAAATCATGTAGTTATATGTACATACATGTATGTAGGTGTACACATATTATATATAGATTTAAATATATAAATGTCATATATACATAAGAAAGAAGCACAGCTGTTTTTATTTGTAGATAAGAGGGTCATGTCCATAGAAAATCCTAATGAAAGTATAAAACAATTACCAGAACTACTAAGTGAATTTAGCAAGAGCTCAACATAACATGTCAATTCTAGTTTTACATACTAGCAAAGAAAAACTGGAAACTGAAAAAATGTTAAAGTACTATTTATAATAGCATCAAAAACCATAAAATGCTTAGGGATAAATTTAACAAAATACATGCAAATCTGTGCACTAAAAACTGTAACAATTCCTGAAAGAAATTAATGAAGACCTAAATAAACAAAGAGACATAATCTGTTCGTGAACTGGAAACTTGGTATCGTTAAGAAGTGCCCTATCCCCAAATTTACTTATACAGTCAACACAATCCTAATCAAAATCTCAGTAGAAATTAACAAGCTGATTTTTCATAGAAATTGGCAAGTGGATTCTAAAACTTATATGGAAGTGTAAAAAAATCAGAGTAGCTAAAATAATTTTGAAAAGGGAACACAAAGTTGGAGGATGTAACCATCTGATTTCAAGTCTTACTCTAAAGCTACAGTAAGTAAGAGAGTATGCTTTTGCCCAAGGACAAAGATCAGTGGAACAGAGTAGAGGGTCCAGAATTAGAACCACACAAATGTGGTAACTGGATTTTAACAAAATTGCCAAGGTTAATGCAGTTGAGAAGAGGACCATTTTTATTTTAACAAATGGTGCTAGGAAATGGAATGTCCGTATGGGTAAAAATGTACTTCAACTCATAACTCATATCATACACAAAAATTGATTCAAAATACACCATAGGCCTGCATGTAAAAGCTAAGACAATAGAACTTCCAGAAGTACACATAGCAAAAAACTTCATGATGTTAGCGTAGCGAGGGTTTTTTTAGGGTACAAAAAGCACTAGCCACCAAGGTGGGAAACTTCTACTCTTCAAAGGATATCTTTAAGAAAACGAATTGGCAAGTGACAGACTGAGAGAACATATATACAATACATATATCTGACAAACACTTTTAAATTAAGAATGCATGAAAAAACTCTTGTAAATTAATAAAAGATGACAAACAACCACAAAAAAAGCATGGGCATCATTAGTTGTCAGGGAAATCGAAACCACAATGAAATACCACTCCCTTTCTGCCAGAAGGATTACAACTAAGAAGACCGACAATACCATGTGTTGGTGAGGATGTGGAGCTATTGGAATTCTCAGGCAGTGCTGGAGGAAGTGTAAAAGTTCTAGATACTTTGGAAAACTTTTGGCAGCTTCTTATAAAGTTCAATACATGCGCCTACCCCATGACCCAGCAAGTCCACTCATAGACATTTCCCCTAAAGAAATTAAACCCTATGTCTACAAAAAGAACTTTTTCAAGAATGCTCACAGCTTTATTCTTTTTTTTTAAAGATTTTATTTATTTATTTGACAGGGAGACACAGCCAGAGAGGGAACACAAGCAGGGGGAGTGGGAGAGGAAGAAGCAGGCTTCCCGCAGAGCAGGGAGCCCGATGTGGGGCTCGATCCCAGGACTCTGAGATCATGACCTGAGCTGAAGGCAGACGCTTAATGACTGAGCCACCCAGGCGCCCCCTCACAGCTTTATTCTTGATAGCTCCAAACTAAAAATCACCTGAATGTCCATTCACAGGAGACTGGATGAACCAACTGTGTAGTCATATGCAATGGGTGCCACACAACAATAACAAATGAGACACTTGCAACCACAACATAGATGAATCTTACAAATACTGGGTCAAACACAGAGTCCATGCTGTAGGATTCCATGGTTAATAAGTTCCAGAACAGGCAAAATAAAGCTATGCAGTAGAAATCAGAACAAGGCCTATGAGGGATGGAAACACTTTCTGGGTAATGGAATGTTCTATAGCTTAATTGTGTGTGGTGGTGGCTTACTGCACAAAATTTATGGAACTGTGCTCTTAAGACCTATATATTTTATTGAAGTAAATCTTACCTCAATTTAAAAAGAGAAAGAAATAATGTAAAGAAACTGACAAAGACAACAATGGTTTCCAAAAGCCTGTCTTCCTTCAGATTGCTGTAACAGAATACTATAGACTGGGTGATTTATAAGCAACAGAAATTTATTCCTCTCAGTTCTGGATGCTGGGAAGTCCAAGATCAAGGCAGCAGCAGATATGATGTCTGGTAAGAACCTACTTTCTGGTTTACAGCCAGCCAGCTTCTCCCTGGGTCCTCACGTGGCAGAAGGAATGAGGGAGCTGTGTAAGGTCTCTTTTATAAGGGCACTAATTTCATTCATGAGGGCTCTAAAAGCCACGCCTCCTAATACAATCACATTAGGAGTTAGGATTTCAACGTATGAATTTTAGGGGGATAGAAACATTCAGTCATAACAAGGCTGAAGCACAAGGAACCCCAGAGGTACCAGGGTCATGTGCCCAGCCACCTGGCTAAATTGGAAGGGTCTCTGAGGCATCCATGCTAATCACTTAGGGCACAGCCCTACCAGAAGAAGAGGAAACAGACTCTTCCTGGAAAGTGCGACCTTTGAGAAGGCACCAAAGGATTCAGCTCTGTATTTTCAGGGAAACTTTTGGTAGAAGGAGAAAGGTGTTGGCTGAACAGAGAGACCCTGGTATTCCTGGTTCTGGGCTCAGGCATCCACCAATGGGCTCTGGGGAAGGCCCCCGATGAAGGTCCAGGTGCAAGGAGCACAGACAGGCTGCAGAGGCTGACAGTCCTCAAGCAGCTGGCGTCACCTCTCTGCGTGTTCCTGCTTCCTTGTTGCCCCTTTGCTCTGGGCACACAGTGCCAACATCAACCTTGAACACTTCAGAGCTGAAGTCCTTGTTCCAGTGCCCCCTGCCTGACCACTGCCTCTGGGCCTCCTAATTCAAACACTCACATCTGGAACACAACACAAGTGGGTGCATTTCCAAAGGAGGGGCTGCAAGCTGGGTCGGAACTCTCAAGTTTATCATCCCTCAGGCAAGTCTTGGCCTTTATGAAGTCTAGCTTCTCCATATGTGAAATGGGCTGACTCCTGCTTCATCATCCAATGAGAACCTTGCATTCACATTCTGGACGCTTGGTGGGCTCAGCAGAGTAAGCTGTGAAAATATACACAGAGTAACTGGGTGAAAATGTCCTTCCCTGTTAATATATTTCAAGATCAATGTAATATACCATATCAATAGAAAGAAGGAAATAAACATGGTCACATCAATTGATATGAAAAAAGCATGACAAAATTCAATACTTTTCCATGATATAACATTCAATAAACTAAGAATAGGAGGACATTTCCTCAATATGATAAAGGCCATATGCAAAAAATCCACAGCCAACATCACACTCAATGGTGAAAAGTGAAAGCTTTGCCTCTAAGATCAGGAACAAGGCAAGGATGCCTGCTTTTGCCACTTCTATTCAACTTAGTGCTAGAAGTCCTAGCCAGAGCAATAAGACAAGAAAGAGAAATAAAGAAATTCAAATTGTAAAGGAAGAAGTAAAATTATCTCTGTTCACAGGTGACATGATCTTCTATGTAGAAAACTCTAAAGAGTCCACAAAAACCTGCTAGAGCTAATAAATACAGTCTGCAAAGTTGAGGCATATAAAACCAACACACAAAAATGGGCTGCATTTTGATACACCAACCATGAGCAATCTGAAAAGGAAATTAAGAAAACAATCCTACTTATAATAACATCAAGCAGAATAAAATATATGGGAATAAATTTAATTAAAGAAGCCAAAGACTTGCACACCAAAAACTACAAAACATCACTGAAAGAAATTATAGAATACTTAAATAAATAGAAAGACATCCCATACTCACGGACTGGAAGACTTAATATCATTGAAATATCCATACTATACCAAGTGATATACAGATTAAAGGCAATACCTATCAAAATCCCAACAGTGTTTTGTTTTGTTTTTTCAGAAATAGAGAAACCCATCCTAAAATTCATATGGAATCTCAAGGACCCCCGATAACCAAAATAATCTTGGAAAAAATGAGTGAAATTGGAGGATTCAAACTTCCTGATTTCAAAACTTATTATGAAGCTACAGTAATCAAGATTGTATGACATAGTGACAGACATAGACACCAATGGAATAAAATAGAGATCCCAGAAATAAACCAATCTTATATTGTCAATTGATCTTTGACAAGGGTGCCAAGACTATTCAATGGGAAAAGGACAGTCTTTTCAACAAATGATACTGGGAAAACTGGATATCCACATGCAAAAAAATGAAGTTGGACCCTTATCTTAAACCAAGTTGTATAAAAAATAACTCAAATGGATCAAAGACCTAAACATAAGGGTTAGAACTATAAAATTCTTAGAAAAAAAAAAAAAGGGAAAATTTCCATGACATTGGATTTGGCAATGATTTGGATATGACACCAAAATAACAAAAGAAAAAAATGGGTAATTTGACTTTATCAAAATTTAAAAGTTTTGTGCCTCAAAGGAAACCATCAAGAGACTGAAAAGATAAGCCACAGAATGAGAGAAAATATTCACAAATTATGTAATGAGGGATTAATATCCAAAATCTACAAAGAACACCTACAACTCACCAACAACAAAACAAAAAAACCCAATTAAAAAATGGGCAAAGGACGAACAGGAACTTCTCCAAAGAAGATATACAAATGGCTAATAAACACATGAAAAGATGCTGAATTTCACTCATCGCTAAAATTAAAACCATGCAATACCCCTTCACACCCATTAGGATGGCTATTATCAAAAACACACAAACAAACCAACCCAGAAAAGAATAAGTGTATATGAGGATGTGGAGAAATTGGAACCCTTGTGCATTGCTGGTGGGGACATAAGATGATGCAACTGCCTTGGAAAAATTTGGCAGTTTTTCAAAAAGTTAAACATAGGATTACCATATGATTCAGCTATTCCACTCCTAGGTATATACCTAAAAGAACTTCAAGCAGGACTCACATAGATACTTGTACACCCATATTAATAGCAGTATTAGTCACAATAGCCTAAAGATGGAAGCAACCCAAGCAGCCATCAACAGCTGAATGAATAAACAAAGTGTGGTATGTACATATTATGAATATTATTCAGCCTTAAAAGGAGCAAAAATTCTGATAGGTGCTACACCGTGAACCTCTTAAACATTATTCTAAGTGAAATGACAAATAATGTATGATTCCACTTAGATATGAGATACCTAGAATAAGTAAATTAACATAGACAAAGTGGAATAGAGGTTACCAGAGGCTGGGACAGAGGCAGCGGTGAGGAATTAGAATCGATACAATTTCTGTTTGGGGTGATGAAAAAGTTCTGGAGATGGGTGGTGGTGAAGGTTGCACAACAGTGTGAATATACTTAATGCCACTGAATTGTACACCTAGAAATGGTTTTAAAAGGGTAAATTTTTTATGTATATTTTACCACAATTAAAAAATATATATACATAGAGGATGGCCTGAGTGAAAGAAAGCAATTTGAATCAAAAACGGTGATTTCCGATAGGCTGGCCTATTAGTTTTTTACACAAGCCTGCTGCCTGCTCTCTGCTGACAGGCCTTGAGTTGGACTGAGCTGCCTAGTGCCTGAGGTAAGCCAAATTGTCGGGAACTCCCCCCTCCCTCCTTTGAGGCAGGAAGTTTAAATTATCAGGTCAATTAGGAAAGATACAACCGAAAAATACAAGTTTCATTCACACTTCAAGGAGGCGTTTCCTGGCTGGGTGCCACTTTTATTATTTTTGGCGGAGGTGGCTGAAAACCCCACAGACCCAAGTAAAGGTACAATGTGATCTTTGATTCGCGTTTCAAAGATCAAAGAGAGTGAGTTTGGGTGTAAATGCAGATAACATTTCAGAGATGGTTTCATGAAAGGAGTCACTAGACCAGGGCAGAAAGGGAGCTGGTCTCTTACGTGTGTGTTCGCCTTGAGAAACATCTTTTTCCAGTGAATTCGGCTGCTGATGGCCCTAGTAATTTCTGGCCTGCATCCAGGTCCTTGGCCCACAGGGCATTTGGTCTTTGGGCTGGGGGGCCGGCACCCCCTCCCACCTCTTGTCTAGGCACCTTAAGCACACGGAGAGGAGACATGGGGCGGTGCACGCGAGAAGCACTCAACCTCATGCTCCACTCGCTTTTGCAAAGTCTCTGGGTGCTGACTGGGCATGCCACTCCTGGGCAGCAAACTTGGCCTTGGCAGCCTGCCCTCATTGTCCTCTCTCGGTCCAGCCTCGACCGGGGTAGGCAGCACAAACCCACCCACTAGAAAACCCACAGGCTTGCCAGCCCCTAGGCACGCAGGTGGGGAGTCCTCACTGCCAGCGCTGCTCTGCCCTCCAGCTCCTGGGCCGGAGGTATGTAGAACCAGGCACTGGGTGGTGAGAAACACTTTCCATGGAAGCGCTGCTGCCTCTCTATGCCCAAACCCTCCCTGATGCTCTCTGTCCCCAATATTCCTTCTGACGTTCCGTAGCGCCCCAATGCCCAGCTGATGGAGGGCAGTGGCAATGTCTCAAACATCTGTGGGGGAGCCAGGTGGGTGCTCAGCCCCTCCCTCCAGCTATCCGTTCCTCTGCCCCAGCGCGTTTCACGTCTGCCTGCGGGGCACCGCCAATCCCGGCCGCCCCACGCTTGAGAACGCGGCCCGAAACGCTCCAGGTACATCGCGCGGACGGGTTGAGCGCGCTCCCATGACCCCCCGCGCCGCACTGCTGCGCTGGCAGGGCCTGGGAGCGCCTGCGCGGCCCTGGGCCCAAGGCTCAGGGCGCAGGCGCGGCCCTGCTGGGAGGCCAGCGTGGGACGTATGGGGCGGTGCGCGCACGCAGGGGGCGTGGCTGCATGACGTGTTCAGCCTCTGAGCGCTGTGCGGGTTCGACCGGGTGTCGCTAACTTCGGCGGGAGGGTCAGTGGGGCGGCGGGAACCCGAGCTGCCGGCTGGGGCCCCGCCCCTCCATCTCTTCCTAACTCCCTGTCCGCAGAGAAGCGCTCGGAGTCCCCGGACTGGGTCCCAGCTGTCCTCCCGAACGGCGAGCCTCAGTTTCTCGGTCGGCGCCGCAGGCTGGGGAGATCCTGAAGTCATTTTCGGGTGCTTCCCGCGGTCTTCGGAGGTCGCCCCCGCGCCCCGCCTCGCCTCACGGCGGCCGATATTGTTCTGCACTTTTTAGGTGGCACTTGGACTCTCGCCCCGGGAGGGAGACCGGTCCGCAGTCTCCAGCTGCAGATCCGTGGACCCTCTTCACAGACGCTTCGCGCAGCCTCAGGTAGGTCGGCTTCTTTTTGCAGTGGGACTTGTGAGCTCATTTCCCTGCGGTTTCCTGCATGGCGTTTGCGGGAGGGGTGGTGCAGTGGTCCACTTGCTATGAGGCTTTGGGCACGTTATTCTACCCCCGGGGCCCCTTGTCTCCAGCGTTATCGGTGCTTTTTGGCTTTGCGGAGGCAAATGCGCGTGCGTCCCGGTACGTGCTCCTTGAGTAGAGCGCTGTGCAGTCCAGGAGAAGGGCCCAAATTCCTCAGTGTTAGAGTGGGGAGAGAAGGGATAGAGGTCAACAGACTGGTAGCCAAGGCGCCAAAGTGTTAAGAGACCCAGGCTTAGGAAGGTTCAGGCCCGTCAGGGCTGGTTGGTTGGAGCAAGGGAACATTCTCCCTCAGGCTGCAGGGGGCACACAGGCATGCTGATGAGCAGGCAGCGGACAGCTAGGGTTCTGATTGGGGGTGGGATTTGGGGCTGGGAGGAAGCCAGGGCAGAGACCTGGGTAGTGTGCACTGTCTCCTGGGCATGGGATGTGGGTTTTGCATGCAGCCTGGCACCTAACCTCAGATTGGTGGCAGGAGCTGGGGTGTGGTTTGCAGTCACTGGTTTTCAGAATTCGATGAGGGACTGAACTGGACTCACAAGTGGACTGCATTTGTGTGCTGCCCCTTGGGCTACTGCCGCCGGCAGGCTCTGGCATATTCTTTTACTGTGTTAGGATGGGAAGGGCTTTCAGGTGGAAGAACCCCCCACAGAGTGAGGGCTGTACCTGAGAGATTCCAGAATGCTTGGGTGGCAAAGGTAGGTGCTCTTGACCCTAGCAGCTTCGAGTGCTGCAGGCTACCCTGGAAGGTGCTCAGCAGAAAGACCAGCAGAGCTGTGTCTCCCTGGAGGAACTCATTCTGATGGGGATAGGAGAGATAAACACATGGGCAACTATGCACAAAGGTGTGTGCAGGCCGTGGTGGCCCGACGTGAGTTGATGGAGCATTAGGGTTGGTGTGGAGGGGTTGCAGAGTGTGTTCTGTGGTGGCTATGAGTGGACCTCCCTTTGCAGAGAGACTGAGGAGGTGGCCACTATCAGGCTGGGCAGTGTGAGAGCCCTGGGAGAGGGCTCCTAGCTTTAGAAGGGAACTGTATCTGGTGATGGTTGCAGCCTCCTTTTCCACTGTGGGGCTCTTTGGGCTGCTCAGGGTTGATGACCACTGCTCTCCAGGCCCTTTATAGCAGTGACTTTGGGGTGGTGAAAGAAGACGTAGCAAGTGGAATTAAACTTGGGGTTTGGATGCTGGGCTGTCGACAGGAATGGGGATGCAAGGAGGTGTGTTCGGGGTGGGGTGGCGTTGCCAGCAGGCTACACTCTTGAGTGGTGAGGTGAGTCTGGAAGGCACGGGTGGGGAGGCTGGAGGGCACAGAGAATAACGGGTCCCTAGGCTTCTGTTGGCAGAAAGGTAGCACCTTCCAAGCTCCTAGTGCTTTGATGTTAAAGGATCTTGTGACACTGTCTACTTACATAGCAGTCACAGTGTTTGGGGTGACTAGGTGACTCCTTTTTGGTGGATTGAAAGGTAGTTCATAACCAGCATGGTGATGTATGGTGGTTAAGCTGTGGTCTTTAGAGCCAGGTTCAGCTGCCTCCATCACTTACTGGTGGTTGGTGTGTGGCCGCAGACAAGTGACTTCACTCACCACTCTGCCTCTGGTACGATGAGAGTACCAGCCTCATCAGGGGGTCAGTGTTTGGCACAGATAGAGCACTCAGTAAAAGGTAGCTACTGTCGTTCTCCTGAAACTCCCTGACAGCCAGCCAGGCCATCCAAGGAAACCCTGGGGGTTCCGATCTGGCCCCCTTTCCTTCTCCTGAGACTGACAGCATCTGCCATCATGCCTTGCCCATGAAACATCACAGGTGGCATTTGCCCACCTCAGACCTCCCAGGACTGCCTCCTGGGCCCTCCTTCCACTCAGAGCTCCTGGTTGGGTACTTGGGGTTTGCCTGCTTAGTGCCTCCTCCTGCTGCCCAGTGGAGGTGGTTGGGCCTGGTTCCCGCTCTTCCCCACCTTGTTTTTGGACAGATTGCCTTGGATGGTGGCCTGCGTCTGACAGTCCCGTCAGCTCTTCTCAGCGCTCCTGAGGCCACAGCTGTCAGCTCCTCTGACCCTCAGCACTTGCCTGGAACGCCTGGGTTTGCCGCACCCCTTTTCAGCCCATCTCTGTCCTGTTGTGTCATGCCCACCCTCCCTGCTGCGCTGTCTCTTCCTTTCTTCCTCCTTCCTCTTATAGTCGATGTGGCAACTCCCCTCTGTTCCCAGCATGCCTCTTGGCCGGCACCATTGGCAGGGCCCTTGCAATCCCATCTGGGCAGCAGCCAATTACACCAACGCACACCCTTGGCAGCAGATGGACCAGGTCTCTCCTGGCGTCACATATGCCCCCCCCAGTGGATCCCTGGATTGAGCGGCCCTGCTATGGGGACCCTGTGTGTGCACGCACAACCTTGGAGCAGAAGAGCATGGCCATGAGTGCTCCCGGCGGTAAGCCCACAGAAAGGGGGCCCCCGGCTCTGCACATGCCTGGCCCATGGCCCCCAGGGTGGACTTCCACTGGGTGCCAGTCTCGTACCCACACACCTTTGATGGCTCCCCAGGGCTTCTGGACCGATATGTCCTTTTGCTTTGAGCACTATCAGGACAACCTCACCTGCATCTTCGAGATCCTAGGGCAACTGATGGACTGAGCCAGGTGTGGGCAGCCCCCTATGTCGATGGGGACGTGCCCCTTCCTGACGATTATGAGCTCTTCTGCCAGGATTTCAAGGAAGTTGTTCAAGACCCGAACAGTTTCACTGAGTACCGTGCTGTAGCACCTTGCTTCCTGCCTCGAGCCAGCCACCAGTGGCCCCTGGAGCTGCCTGTGGTGAAGCAGTACTTAGCTAAGTACTCAGAGGCCCTGGCACTCAACATGGGTGCTGTCCCAGTTGCTGTGGCCACCCCTGCTGTTTGTAGTTCCAACTCTACATCCAGAAATACTCTCCCTGAACAGCAGTGGGCCAAGGAGAACAGCCCTGGGTCTGTGGAATCCCCCACCTTGTCTACTTTGGCATGCAGCACTGATCCTGGTCCTGTGGGGCCAACCTCGTCCCAGCCAGGGGAGGTGACCGCTACATCTGTCCCTGTACTTTCAGGATCTGCTAACCCGCCTGCTCAGAAACCAGATCCAGTTCCACCAGGGGGTCCAGAACCCCAGAAGACAGAGGAGGAGGTTTCTAAGACAGAGGTAGACCAGGAGACATCCTTAGGTACCCCACAGTGGGTGGCGGACACCTCAGAGGCCCCAGGAGACCTAACAGTTTCCCCACTCCCCACCCCACAGCCCTGGATTCTGGGCACAGCCCAGGCAGATGCAGATGCAGATGCAGCAGTGCTCCTTGTGATGAAGTGGCCTACATAGCTGAGGAACCCCATAGCCCTCCAACAGGACGGGGTGGCTTTCCCAGATATTGCCGTATCCACTTGTTTTATTGCTGGGCAGGAGGTGCACCTGTTTGGGCTCTGCTCTGAGCCCTTGTCTCCTTCACCACCCCACCACCTGTTATAGCAGAATATTGGGCTCTACGCTGTGCCTGTCATCCTCTGACTTCCCCAGTGGCCCAGAAGCTGCCTCCTCAGCTGTATTTCCACTGGTTGGACAGTTTCATACAGCAGTCCTCATCAGATATTTCTATGTCTTTATAACCGCTCCACTCCCCAGACCCCTTTGTTCAATGTTGGCTGGACTAAACTAGGTCTGCCATGTCAGCCCTGTTTGGATCTGTCCCTGGATGGTGTCTCTGCTTTGGCCCCCTTGCCCATCTTGGCTCCCTGTGACCTCTTTCCTCTTGGCTGGAATTTAAGGAAGGCTGCATGGAGGAAGCAGCCACTTTGATCATTTAGTATGAGTGGGATGGCAGAGAAAGATGCTTCCCTATGGGTTTACCAGCAGTCTTGGCCAGCTAGGGAGGTGAGATACAGGCCTCCTTGCCAGTCTAATTCAGTGTCAGGCATTATTCCCTTTTGTATATTAAGATTGTAGTTATGCCTGGTTTTCTTCAGAAGTTGACATGAATTTCTGTGTCTCAGTGCCTTTGCCCATGTTGCCCTCCCACTTTTTGCTCTTCAGCAGTCCCTGCCTCCTTGCCCACTCTTACACATTGCTGACTCAGCACTTAAACCATAACACTATAAATGACTTGTATCTTTGGATAGGCTATGAGCCTCTAGGGCAGGGGCTCCATCTTGATCAGCTTTGCATCCCTGGTACACAATTTGGTACTCATTAAACATATGTTGAATTTATGGCTCAGCTTGTGGTGTGGTGGCTGCTGACAAGCAGAGCCCTTATTTTGTTAGCCGGAACACTGTTGCCTGTTCTGTTGGGAACCGGCTAGGCCCTAGCCATGAGTACTCTAGGTCGGTGTTGGAGGTGTGGTTTCTGGTGGGGGCTTTGCGAATTGAAGGGTCTGGCTGAAGGATGGAGTTAGGACTGGCAGGTAGAGTGTGGTTTTGAGAACTGACTTCCTAGAGCTGGAGGTGAAGTGAGGAGCAGGCAGCAGACCAGAGCTATGAGGCCCAGGGGCCAGAGGATTGGAATGAAGAAAGACCTGTTCTGTACAAGGATGGGTTTTCTAATAATGAGAACTGAGCTCAGAAGCTCCCTTAAGCCAAATTTAACACAGGATGGGTACAGTGTACCTACCCAGAGGAACAGTTAGACAAGAATGTCAAGTCCCTTCAGTTTTATAATTGTGGAAACAACACTTTCCTGGAAACTAGGAAGAAAAAATAAATGGAAATGTGAACTGCTACTAAAACTAGTTATTTTAGAGAAAAATTAGTAGTAAGCAAACATCTGGTAAAAATTTTTAAAATAGACGGGTTGGGATTATTTAGTAATTGTTAACTTTAAAAGGCTCTGGGTTCAGATGGTTTTATGTGTGAGCTATTTTAAGGCACAGATGCCTTGTAAATAAAACAGTTGCAAGTCTTAGAAATAAGTGGGAAGGTGATATAACCCTAAAAGCAAACAAGCAAGCTAACAGAAGAAATCACTATGCAGCCTTGATTCTGATCAAGTGTGGGAAATCCCTGCACATTGTAACTCAGCTCCAGATGCATTGCTGCCCCTCCACACTATTGCTCAGTTCTGGACCCTCCTTTTTCAAACCCAGCTCAGACTGCGTCCCACCCCCACCCACTGGCCTGCCAGTGGGTCTGATATTGTTGGCCATATCTTTTGAGTTGGTAAGATGTCTCTGACAAGAGAACCTGGGGTTACTCACTGGGGTGATGGCCCAGTCACTTAGTTGACATCCCCACTGTTGCTGGCATCTGCGCAGGACACCTTTCTCATCTACATTTAGTGGACTGGAAGTGAATCCCTTTCAGCTCAAGATTGCCATCTTCCCTTCTGACCCCCCTCCCCCGCCCCCGCCGCCATTACCATCTCCCTTGGGCCCCAGACAGCTCCTGCCAGCTTGGTTTGTAGTCTGGCATACCTCTCCTCAGGGCCAGTTCTCCCAAGGCAGGCCCAAGAGGATCTGCGGAGAGGCCAGATGACCTGTCTTTTAATTTGGAAAATGGGCCCTATTGTGGTTGGGCTCTCATCACAAAGGAAAAGAAACAAGGGCAGGGCCTTAGCAGCAAAGGCAAGGTTGCCAGTTCCTGGGTGCCCTTGCAGGTGGGATCAGGAGAGGATGGGAGGGCTCTGGCATGACCTTGCAGATAGGCAGTGCATATGGTGTTGCAGAGCGACAGTTTCCTCGGCAGCCGTTGCTGTGCCCTGTCTTTGGGCAGATGCAATGACCTAGCTGCTTTCCTGTTCTGAGGGGGGAGAAGGAACAGAGAGACAGCAGAGGAGGCCCTGCCATGCATGACGGGAGGAGGATCCTTGGGTCATTCGCCACTCCCAGCTCTTCACACACAGGTGGGCTAGAGGAGGCTACTCCTGGGAGCAGGACAGTCTGGCAGGGTTTGCTGGCTGTGCTCAGGGTCTGGCTGATGTGCTGGGGTCTGCCTACCGGATCATCGTGCCTATCCCATACTTGGCCTTGGAAATAACCTGGAGATTTTATTTCCTAAAGGTATGACACAGTGGGCACTATGGGAGGATTTTTAAAGTACACGTCTCCAAGGAAAATTTAACACCAGAAGTATTATGGATACGGTCCTATGAGAGAACTTTTTATAAAGCTGCAACAATGAAAGTACTTGGAATTGGTGTGGATGGATGAACAGAGGAGAATAGAAAACTTTGAAATAAAGCCAATAAATGCAGGAATTTAGTTCATGCTGAAGGTATTGTTTCAAATTAATGGGGGTGAAATGGATTATTTAGTAAAAGGAGTTGGAACAACTGGTTAGCCATCTGGAAAATAGTAAAACTGGATACCCACCTCACTCTGTGCCAGGCTCCACTCCAGATGGATTAAAGATTTCAATATTTAAAAACATAAAAGTACTACAGGGAAGTATGGGTGATTTTTTTTTTCTGCCTGTGATCCCAGAACTTTAAAAGTTCTAGGTATCCAGAATTGCTGAAGGTATGGAGAAAGAGGCTTTTTCTTGCTCTTGATGGGAATATCAAATACTACAATTCACCCACATAACGTTTCTAAGCACACATACCCTGACCACTTGCCTATGGGCAGATGGCTGTTGTTCTTCTTCAGTGTGGGGCTTCAGAGCATGGACTTGAGCTTGGTCACACCTTGCCTCCACTTGCAAGCTCATGGTCTGTGGTGTCACCTGACCTCATAAGGTGGTGGGAAGATCGAATGAGATAAGGCCTGTGTAGTGGCCGGAGCCCTGTCAAGTGCCTAGTGGGCACTCACTGCATTAACAGCAAAGCTGGAGACAGCCCAAAGGCCCTGTAGTATGGAGTGAGGTAAATAGAGCTGTTCTGTCACATCAGTCAGGATGAGCCAGATTGTGCTGTAGTCAAAACCTCCCACGTCTCACTACTCATCTGTCACAGACCAGCTGGGGTGGCCCTTGCCCATTGCAGAGGACCTGTGCTGACAGGAGTTCACTGGACGCATTCTCCGTAACCACAGAGGCAGGAGAAAGATCACAGTGAACCACAAGTGATACTTACATCCCTCCTTTTCCAGTACGGTGGCCAAAAGAAGCTGCCAAACCACACCTGAGTTCTGAGGGATGAGCGGCTAATCCTCCAGTGGGGTGGGGCTGTCAGCATGGAGAAGGTGAACCTGATGCTCAGTAGTGACCCTAACCGATCGCCAAAGTGGGGGCAGGCCTGCATCAATACCCGTGGAAAGATGCCTGTGAGCTTACTAAGGCCGCGGGGCTTAAACAACAGAGTGTATTTCTCCCAGTTCTGGAGGCTGGAAGTCCAAGATCAAGGTGCTGGCAGGGTTGTTTCTCCTGCGGTCTGTCCCCTTGGCTTGTGATGGCCATCTGCTCCCTGTCTCCTCACATGGTTGTCTCTCTGTGCCTGTCCTAATTTCCTCTTATAAGGACACTAGTCCTATTGGATTAGGGGCCACCCATATGACCTCATTTAACATTAATTTCTTCTTTAGAGGCCCTGTCTCCAAATAGAGTCACATTCTGAGAGGGTAGGGGCTAGAACTTCCAACAGGTGAATTGGAGGGGGGGGGGGAGACACAATTTGCCCATAATAATGCCCAAGATGGATTTCTTGTTTTTCATTTTTGCAATTTCCAATAATGTTATGGTGAGCACTCTTGGGGGTGCAGAGCCTCTCCAGGCCACGGCAGCAGAACATGCTAGGAACGCTTATTTCAGAAATCTTTGCCTGCCTGAGGGTACAAAGACATTACCCTGTATTTCCCAGTTTTAATGTTTTGCCTTTTACATTGACTCTCAAGTCAGCTTGACTAATGGCGTGGCGTGCAGAGGGCTCTGCCGTGGTCATCAGATAGCCAGTGACGGGCACGGGCCCCTCCACCTACCTGCGCCAGACATGTAATAGGAGTGGGAATCGGTTTGAGATGTGGAGCCGCTGAGTTTGGGGGCTTGTGTATCCCACAGCGTGACCTATCCTACCCTAGTGAGTAGAGGCCCCTTTCCCCACAGGGCACGGACCTTCCCACCCCAGGTTAAGGATGCCAAGCTGACCCAGCCTGTCCATGGTGCCATCCTTCTCATACATGCCTAGCTCTCTGGTCTGGTCTGTCCTCACCAATGATCTATCTAGCTTTATAGTGAGTCTTTATAGCGAGTCTTCATTATTTGGTAGAGAAATGTTCCCACCTCCCCCACCCCTCCACCCACACCTTGTTCTTTAAGTCGTCTTGGCTAGTTTTAAGAACACATCATCATAAGCACAGGATGGTACAGTGGACCATGGTGTTCCGTTGCTTGCCTCCAGCGGTGGTCAGTCCTTAACCTGGGGGCGCCATGTTGGTGGACAGCTGGCCGAGTGAGCAGTGCCAGACAGTGGGAGTCCTGAGCTCACTTTCTCTTGGGGCTGTGGCGTCCTCATTTGTAAATGGGCAACATGATCTCTCTGTTACAAGGGTGTTGATGGTGAGCCTGGGAGGAGTCCCTGGCCTTTGGGGTGCCCTTGGCAGCCCATTCCTTCTCTCCTGGCCTCAAGGCTGCACAGCCAGGGCTGGGGCCTGTGGGTGGTGCGTGCTCATCCACTTGCCAGGTGGGGCCACCAGATGGTGGAGAGGAACATTCTGGGCTGCTCACCTGTGTGCCTGAGCAGCACGGGGCCTGGGCTGACAGCCCACACTCTGCCATACAGCTGGCGAAGTGCAGGTCCTGCATGGTCAGTGTAGGGACGCTTGGCCCTGGGAGTGCCACATCTCATGCCCCATGGGGTCCTCAGTGCCGAGCGTCGTTCACCTTGACACTTCTGCACCATAGCCAAGGTTTTCTGAAGGCCATGGGTGGGGAGATGGGCAGCCCGTGAGAGCCTGCAGGGCAGGGGAATCCAGGAAGCATGGGGTGGCCAGGTACCTGATCCAGTGTGCTGTCCCCTAGGGCGTGGCAGCCTTCCCACCACCAAGACCCTGTGTTCCTCCCCCTGAAAATCAGGGTGCAAATGGGAGCCATGGATGGTGACGGCCAGGAGGGTAACCCTGAGGCCAGTGCAGCTCTGCCCGTGTTCCCACCCCGCTCCAGGTGCCCACTTCACAAAGCCCACCGTGGCCTCCTGGTCCCTATCATCATGTCCCCTGCCTCCATCCCCCTCCATCCCCCTCTACCCCCCACAAGTTGCTGAACTTTTGCAAGGCTCCCTTTGCTGCCTGTGTAAGGGAGAGAATTTCTGCCTTGCATGTGCTTGGAGGCAGCCGGCAGGGCCCTCAGGGCTACCATCACTGTCCCTGACCCTTCCCTCCCCCAAGGCTGCAATCAGGCGCTGCCAGTGGCTGTTAGTGCCCGTGCACACATGTGAATGTGTGCACCTCGACACGTGTGTGTGCACAGACCGCACAGCCCATTGTGAACATGCGGTGTCTCGGTGGGCACGTAATTTGCACATCTGTGAGTGTGTGTTAGGTGGGTGGGGGGCCTCCCCTGCCCGAGGTAGCCCCTGTCACAGGAGCAAACACATGCATCCCTGTCAGAAAGTGTATCACCACCACCATGGTTACAGACCCCCTCTCCAACTGGGATCAGGTTCCCAGGAGCTGCCTGGGCACTAGCCCATGGGGACTGGCCCACTCCGTGCCCAAGGTGAGAGTGGTCTGGGTGCTGTCAGCATTGGGTAGCTGGCCGCCGTGGACCAGAGCTCATGGTGGATGTGGGCCCCAGAAGCTGGTGCATGGGAATGGTCACGCTTCCTGTAAAACAGCGAGCTTTTCCGTGTGTTCACCAGGGACAAAAATGCTGCTGGCCTGGCTGGCGTCCCACCCCTGCCTGTAAGTCTGTGGGGGCAGGCTGGCTGAAAATGCTCCCGAGTTGGACTTCCTTCCTGCCGTCTTGCCAGGCTCCCTGGACCTGCTCCTGGGGGTGATGGGCGTCCTAGCTGCAGCTTGAGGCGCCTATTTGTGGGGTGGCCCTGCCTGCCCAGCCTGCCTGCCTCTGCCACCCAGCAGCCCCTCTCCCTGGCCTTTCCTTTCAGTCTAGCAAGATTGGCCTGTCCCCCCGTCCCAAGCAGAAGTCTCAGTGGCCCAGCTCCGAAGCCCCTGCTGGCCGTGGGGTACACGGCCGCACCTCACACACTGCAGCTGCTAGTTTGTCAGACATCACTGTGCCTTTGTCCATGAGGCTCCGTCCTGCTGCCCCAGTGCAGTCTAACCCTGCCAGGCAAAGCACCGAGCAGGGACTTGGCTGTGGTATGGCAGGGCAGGACAGGCACGCTGGTGGGAGGGCTGTGCTCCCCTCTGCCTGGGCACCCATCGTACCACATGGGCCTTGACCCCTGCAGAGGAGCCAGGTCCCAGGGCATGTGGCTGTAACTTTGCCTCCATTGCCCTCTCCTCAAACACAGTGGAGCCCTTCCAGAAGGGGTGCTCGCACACCTGGTGGGGTGAATGTCTAGACACGGTGTGGGGCACTGCTGGGTTTACTGCAGGCAAGGAGTTCCTATGGGGCCTGGGACAGTCCTGTCTGAGGTCGTGAATCTTCCTGGACGGGGCACCTTCCCCCTCAGAGGAGCCAGGAATGCGTGAGCTTTGCAGGAGCAGAAGGTCTCCACGTTACGGAGCAAGTGACTTGCTGCTCTTGGGCAGAACACGAAGCTTCAGGCCAAGGATGGAGGTGGCTGTCAGTCTGTCCCCCAAGGGCCTTTAGGAGTGCAGCACTCTTGACTACCACAGAAGCCTGTTGTTCCTACAGCTGTCCCCCAGATCTGCTTTGCAGCCTTTCTGGCCCATGGGGAGATGCCCTGCCCGTCCTCGAAGCTTGGAGGGGGCTCCTGGCAGCTGGGCTCTACGGTTTTCTCGGTACACTCAACAAACAGCCAGCACAGGACCCTGTGGAGCCTCAGGCCGCCATCACCTGCTGCTCCTGGGACACGGCTGTGCCAGAGGCAGGCAGGCCTGGGACTGGCCTTCAGTGCCCTAGGGGAAGGGCTGCTGGAGGGCATTCTTTACACCCTCTCACCCCCACGCTGTACACACAGAGTTCCATCAGTCACCGGGAGAGTTGGGGATGGCTACAGTTGGGGTGTGCCCTTGCCGCCCAGGGGGAAGGCGGGTGCAGGGATGGTGCCAGGCTCCCACCTCCCCACCGGACTCTGGGGCCTGCGGTGCGCAGGGCTGCTCGTAGCACTGTCCTCCCTCCGCTCGGCCTCCGTCCCAGGCGGGGCTGGCCGCGCGCGTCCCCGGAACCCCTCCCTGGGATCTGCATCTTTGAAGCCATGGATACTGACAGAGGATTCAATGAATCCAAGGTCGCCAGTCGGGCGTTGACAGATGCCCGGCCGCGATACTCTTTCTGATTTAATAACCGAATGGGAGGCTGGCCCTTGGTAATAATTAGGGCTAATTACTGAGGAGGTGTTGACAGACGGGCTGAGAGGAAACAAACTACCTTTATCCCCGGGCTTAGAGTCAGATTACCGGCCCAGTGCTATCTGCCCCTCAGAAAGTAGACGCTTCAATCACTCACCGAGGCTTCAAAGGGGAAAGGGCCTGACAATGCACGGCGTTTGGAAGGGAGCTATGAAGTGCGCCTTTGACTCCGAATCGCCAAACGGAGCCCCATTCCAGAAATGGTTTCTTTGTGAAGTTTGAGTTACCCCCGGCAAAGCTGCCTCCCTGGCTCGGGGCCGGGGAGGGGTGCAGTGGGCGCAGGCTGGGCTGGGGCTGGGGCTGGGACGGGCCCGCGCTGTCCCGATCCCTCCTAGGCTGGGCCTGTGCCTGGCAGCCCACGGGGCCTGAGCAGGGAGGTGCAGCATGCTTTCCTTGGCCCAGGGACTGTGTCCAGTTCTTTGTGGCTGTGAGCTGCTGGTAACGGGATAGGGATCTTACTATCCCTGAAGGGCTTGTTCCTTCCCTTGTCTCATCCGGGCGTGCTTTCTTTTCTTTCTTTCTTTTTTTTTTTTTTTAAGATTTTATTTATTTATTTGACAGATAGAGACATAGCGAGAGAGGGAGCACAAGCAGGGGGAGTGGGAGAGGGAGAAGCAGGGTTCCCGCCGAGTTGGGAACCTGGTGTGGGGCTCGATCCCAGGACCCTGGGATCAGACCTGAGCCAAAGGCAGACACTTAACGACTGAGCCACCCAGGCATCCCTGGACATGCTTTCTAAAGCTGTTGTGGGCAGGTCTAAGCTCTCTGGTTTGGTTTGGTTTGGTTTTCTAAGGGGTCTAGCATGCTAGACTCCAGCGGTGGTCAGTCCTTATCCTGGGGGCGCCATGTTGGTGGACTGCTGGCCAAGTGAGCAGAGGGAGAGGGAGAGAGAATCTCAAGCAGGCTTCATGCCCAGTGCAGAGCTTGATTTCACAACCCTGATCATGACCTGAGCCGAAATCAAGAGTCAAGATGCTTAACCGACTGAGCCACCCAGGTGCCCTGTAGTCTGGGCTCTCTGGAAGGGACTGTGCCCTTGGCCTTACTTATGGCAGGACCACCCCTCTGGGGCCTGGGCATCACTCACAGGGCTGCCCCCACCCCTGGCTTGAGTGATGAGCCATGCTGTAGATGGGACACTGACCCCCAGGGGCCTCAGCGATAGGGTGAAGACTTGGAACAGTGTTGTCCTAAGTTGTAGGCTGGTTTCTGATGCCTGTATGTGTACCTGCTGACTTCCCTGGGACTCCCTGCATTTCAAAGACCATGGAGGGCAGTGGTCAGACCTCCATTCCCCTGGTGGGAAGCAGGAGCCCTGGGAAGTTTCCCAGTGACCTGGCCTGGACCGCCCAGGTCGCTGTGTCTGTGATGTGGCTTCGAAGGGCCAGTTCTGGGACTCTTGCTGTAGTCTGTCCTGACCACAAAGGCAGGAGGGTGATGAAGCAGTACTCAGGACAGGACTGTCCAGAGAGCGTCTTTCCGGTTTCAGGTGTAGCCTGGGAGGCACAAAGTAAGTGGGTCTCTGTTCCTGCCAGCCTGGAGGACCAGCCACTTCAGAGGCTTCCCACTAGGATGGCTGTATACTTTAAGGAGAGAATGAGCTGGTCTGGCTGGTGGAGAGCAGTCTTGTTAGATCAGCATTCTGCCTTTCCCTGGCATGCTGCTCTGCTTCTGGAAGTGACCATGGTGGTGATGATGATGATGGTAAAAATCATCAGCTAGTTTGCTTAGCTATTAGGGGCACTATTGATGAATTTAAGTCTACTTCTGTGAGGGCAAAAATAGGATGGTGAATTATTTTAAATGGGATAAGCCCTTAAAAATTGGCATTAAATCTGTTTAAAGTCACCTAAGTAGAATTAGAAATTGTCTCTAAGCCAGAAAAGTCTAAACAGGAAACTGGGTTTTCATAATGTGTTAGCAGTAACTCCAACTGACTGTAGCTTGAGAAAAAAATAGCACAATATTGTCTAATATATTTTATTTGAAAAACAGCATCCCAGAAAATGGCCAAGAGAGCAGTGGCCCAGTGCGTTAACTTGTGCACAGAAGCGTGCTTGAGCCCTTTTCTCTTCTCATTAACGTCTTATGTGATTAGCATTGTACGGTTGTCTCAGTCGTGAACCAACACTGGTACATCATTACTGACTTAAGTCCATATTTATTCAGATTTCTTGAGTTTTTACCTAATGTCCCCCTTCTGTCCCAGGATGCCATCCAGGGCATCACATTACATTTAGTTGTCAGGTGTCCTTAGTCTCCTCTGGGCTGTGAGGAGACTAAGGCTTCCCCTATTTGTATAGCCTTGACAGTTTTATGGGGTACCAGTCAGGTCTTTTGTAGAATGTTCCTCAGCTAGGATATGTCACGTGTTTTTCTCATGATTAGACTGGGGCTGTGGGTTTCCGGGAGCCAGCCCTCAAAGACAAAGCACCATCTCATCACATATTAATGGTACATGCTGTCAAAATGACATTACTGCCTTGGTCACCTGGATGAGGTAGTGGTTGTCAGGTTTCCTCTCTGTGAAGTTAGTCTTTTCTTTCCCTTTCAGACTGTCCTCTTAGGAAGGAAATCAGTATGGGCAGCCCCTCACGAGGGGTGGAAGTTCTGCTGTACATCATTGAGGGCTGAGTATCTACACAAATTATTTGGAATTTTCCTGCATGCAAGACTTGTCTACTCTCCCCCATTTATTTATTTCTTCAATCATTTTATTATATCAGTATGAACTCATGAATACCTTATTAATATGATCATTACTATGAAATGTACTTAGAGTGAGTACTTAACACCTGTCTACAACAGCACCACCACAGTCCCAACATAGAAACTGATCCATTACCTCAGAACTTTCCTCCTGCTCCCCCTTGGTGGTCAGCCTCTCCTTCCACCCCTGACCCCCAGCCACTGCCCACCTGTGCTCTCTACCTAGTTGGGCCGGAATGCCATATAACTAGGCTCATATTGTGTGTAACCTTTCACTCACCATAATTCTCTGGAGATCCATCCATGTTGCATTTTTCAATAGTTAGTTCCTTATTATTGCTCAAGAGTATTCCATTCACCTGTGGATGTTCATTTGGGGCAATGTGAACAGAATTGCTGTACACATTCATGTATAGGTTTTTGTTTGCACATCTATTTTCATTTGTCTAGAATAAATATCTAGGGGTAGGATTGCCAGGCAATATGATACATGTATATTTCATTCAATAAGAAACTACCCAACTGTTTTCCAGAATGCTTGTACCATTTTGCATTCTTACGAACAGTGTATGAGAATTCTGTGCTCCACGTTTCCATCACCAAAACTTGGATTTATTCTTTTTTTTTTTTAAGCCATTCTAATATTTGTGTTCAGTTCCATTTCATTTAAACTGTCAAGCTTATGTGCACTGAGTTGTTTATAGCATTTCCTTAATGTTTGTTGTGTCTCGAGTGATAATCCTTCTTTCATGAGGATTGTTTGTTTCTTCTCCCTTTTTTTTGTAGTTCTTTGTCTAGAGATTTATCAATTTTATGAATCTTTCTAAAGAACCAATCTTGTTTTGTTGATATTCTTTATTGCTTTACTATTCTCTATTTCATTTGTTTCTGCTCTATCCTTATCATTTCCTTCCTTTAGCTTGCTTTGGGGCTTATTTTGCACCTCTTTTTCTAGTTTTTTAAGGTGCAGACTACATCATTGATTTGAGACCTTTCTTTTTCTAATGTAGGCATTTTTTTTTTTTTTTAAGTAATCTCTACACCCAGCATGGGGCTTGAACTCATGACCCTGAGATCCAAGAGTCTTATGCCCTACTGACTGAGCCAGCCAGGTACCCTGAATGTAGGCATTTAATGCTGTGTGTTTTCCTCCATGCCTCCCTTTAGCTGCATCCTACAAATTTTGATTATTTTGTTTTTCATTTTTATTAAGTGCAAAATATTTTCTGATTTCTCTTGGGATTACTTACCTCTTTGACCATTTGAGTATTTCAAAGTATATTGTTCATTTTCCAAATATTTGGAGACTTGCCAGTTACCTTTCCATTATTGATTTCCAGGTTAATTCCATAACGTTAGTGAACATATTTTGTATGCTTTTGTTTCTTCTTCATTTTTTAAGGTTTTGTTTTATGACCCAGGATATGGTCTATCTTGATGAATATTCCATGTGCATTTGAGAAGAATGTGTTCTTTTCTGTTGGGTAGAGTATTCGCTTAATGTCAACGAAGTCAAGTAGGTAGATAGTATTAGGATTCTGTATGACTTTTTGGCCACTTATTCAACTAATTACTAAGGAGGAGTTTAAGTCTTAGCTATAATTATGTATTTGTTTATTTCTGCTTTCAGTTCCGTCAGTTTTTCCTTCATGACTTTTGAAGTTCTGTTGTTAGCTGAATATATATTTAAGACTCTTATGTCTTTTTGATGAATTGATACATTTTTTTATTTTGTATCTTTCTTATCCCTGGTAATATTCCTTTCTCTGAGGTCTACTTTCTGTGACATTAACATATCCTTTCCAGCCAACTTTCTTTTATTGTATGTATAGTAATTCTTTTTCATCTTTTTACTTTTAATCTGTGTTTTTATATTTAAAGTGAGTTTCTGCCAGATAACTTACATTTGGGCCTTTTTAAAAAAAAATAGGTTATAATTGTTAGATCTGATAATTAACATGTTGAGAGCATTTACATTTATTATAATCATTGATATGATTCTATTTTGGTCTACCATTTTGTTGTTTTCTCTTTTTCCTCTGATTTTTTTGGTTCCTCTCTCTCCTCTTTCCTGTCTTCTTTTGATTTATTTAAATATTTTCAAATGCTGTGTTTAAATTTTTCTATTGGCTTTTCAGCTATATCTCTTTGTATTATATGTTTTTAATGGTTCCTCTAGAGATTGCAGTGTACGTTCTCAACCTTTCACAGTTTTCTTAGGGTTAATATTATTTTTCATTTCAAGTAAAATATAGAAGCCTTACAATCATATAGGTCCCCTTACCCTCCTGACTTCATGTGATAGCTGTTGTATTGAAAACCCTACCAGACAGTGTTATCGTTTTAACAATATACGTGTTCACTTAAGAGGTGAACATTGTCTTTTATATTTACCTGGATATTTACTATTTCTCTTCCTCTGCCTTCTTGAAGTTCCACATTCCCTTCTGAGTATCATTATTTTTGAGCTGTAGAACCTACTTTAGTATTTCCTTTAGGCCACATCTGCTGGCAAGAAAGTCTCTTAGTTTTCCTTCATCTGAGAATGTCTATTTTTGCCTTCATTCCCAAAAGAGAATTTACTGGATATAGAGTTTTTTTCTTTCAATACTTTAAAGATGTTCCACTGTCTGCTGGTTTCCATAGTTTCTGATGAGAAATCCACATTAATTCAGATTATTATTTCCCTATGTATGTGTCATCATTGTCCAGATTTTTTTCTTTATTATTTTTCAGCAGTTTAATTGTGATGTGTTTGTTTGTTTTTAAAGATTTTATTCATTTATTTGACAGAGAGAGACACAGCGAGAGAGGGAACACAAGCAGGGGGAGTGGGAGAGGGAGAAGCAGGCTTTCTGCTGAGCAGAGAGCCTGACACGGGGCTCGATCCCAGGACTCTGGGATCATGACCTGAGCCGAAGGTAGACGCTTAATGACTGAGCCACCCAAGCACTCCTAATTATGATGTGTTTAAATATGGTTTTATCCTGCTTATGGTTCACTGAGTCCTTAAATCTATAAATTTTTGTCTCTTCCCAAATTTGTGAAATTTCAGGCAGTTATTTATTCAAGTAATTTTCCTGCTCCATTTCTTTCTCTTCTTCTCAGACTCCAGTTACACGACCTCAGACCTTTTACTGTTATTCCACAAGTCCCTGATGTTCTAATCATTTATTTTAATTTTTTTCTTTCTGATTTTATATTAGATAATTTCTGTTGACCAATCTTCATGTTCATTGGCTCTTTCCTTTATCATCTCCCATTCCATTATTGAATTTTTTTTTGTTTTGGATATTGTATTACTCAGTTTTGAAATTTCCTTTTTAAAAAAATTAACTTATGTTTCTCTGCTGAGAGCTTTCCTTCTGTTCATTTCAAGTATGTTTACCTTTGCCTCATGGAGCATAATTATAAAAGTTGCTTTAGAATCCTTATCTGAGGGGTGCCTGGGTGGCTCAGTCATTAAGCGTCTGCCTTTGGCTCGGGTCATGATCCCAGGGTCCTGGGATCGAGCCCCACATCGGGCTCCCCACTCAGCAGGAAGCCTGCTTCTCCCTCTCCCACTCCCCCTGCTTGTGTTCCCTCTCTCGCTGTATCTCTCTCTGTCAAATAAATAAAATCTTAAAAAAAAAAAAAAAAGAATCCTTATCTGATATCCCCAACATCTGAATAGTCTCAAGGTTGGCATCTATAGGGTGACTTTTCCCTTGAGAACTGCTCTCATTTTCTGGTTCTTGGTATGTTGAATAATTTTGTATTATTTCCCAGACATATCCTAGTTGAGTGTTACTTGGGGTCCTCTGGAGAATGTTGAATTTTGTATTAGCAGGCAGTCAACCCAGTTAGAATTGCCACACAAGTTCTGTCTTGCCCTTTGTGGGCTATGGTTTTAATCTCTTTTCAGTTTTCAACGCTTTTGAGAGGCTCCTTTGGGTCTATCCCAGGCTTATAAAACTCAGTAGTGAGCGTGGGACTTTTATGGGTTCATTCACAGAATTAAGAAACCTTTTTCTTTAGCTCTTTCCTCTCTGCAATTCTCCCGTTAACTCCACACACTCATTCCAGCAGGATCCCCTTTTCTTGGTTCCTCTGGCCAAAAAGACAGAGGTTTCTCTCAGAGCCACTTCTCCCACACAGTTCTGTGTCTAGGGCCCATTCTTGGGGCAGTGCTCAGAGAGAAGAGAAAAAAAAAAACCATCAGGAATTTCCTCTCACATTCTTTAGACTTTTTCTCTGTAAAGTTGTGCAGAAACTAGTCTAAGTTTTAGCCACTGCTGCCTTGCAGCTATGCAAGCTGGGCCTACCCCAAGGCAATGCCCCAAGATATACTAATAAAAATGGGAAACTCATTCCCATACAGGTCACTTCTCCAAGGTTTTGCTTGCCTCCAAAATCTGCCTGTTATTGTTCACTTTTCAGAGTTTTTAGGTAATTGGTTTTTATATTTTGTCTAGAGTTTTTAGTTGCAGTCAGCCAGAGAGAGAGAGAGAGGCTATAGTGAACTTATTTCATCCTGGGCAGATCCAGAAGCCTGTCAATGTAGTTTTAAATTACATTTCTCCATGAGTCATGTTAAGCATCTTTTTATACGTTTAAGGGCCATTTTCATTTTTTGTGACTGTGAATTCATGTCTTTTGCCCATTTTCTGTTTGGTCTTTAGACTTTCCTTAATTTTGAAGATTTCTGTATATTCTAAAGTTATTAGAATTTTATCTCTTTTGACATGCAAAAGTTTAAAAATGTCTTAGGTATTTTATCTTCTAATTGGTATTGTGAATGGAGGTTTCTCTAACAGGTTGTTGTTTGTGCATATGGAAGCTATTAAGTTCTCTTTGTTAGTCCCCCACCCTGCTACATTACTAATTTTTTTTTTAATGCTTGAATTTGATTTATTATTGATTATCTAAGGCTCTCATGTATATCATCATGTCATCTGGAAAATAATTTAATGTTTTATTTTCCAAGTCATATGCCTTCAGTTGATTTTTCTTATTTAATTGCATTGGCTTAGACCTCCAGTACAGTTTTGAATAGTAGTATAGATATTGGGTATTCTGATCTTAGAGGAAATACCTCTGATATTTCTTCATAAAGTAATGTGTTGACCTTAGAAGGAGGGGTGTGTGTGTGTGTGTGTGTGTGAGTATTTTAATAATTTTAAGAAACCCATCAGTTTCTCTTTGGTTAGTTGGGGTTTGTTTTGTTTGATTTTGTTTTAAGATTTTATTTATTTATTTTGAGAGAGTGAGAGAGAGACAGCACGAGTGAGGGGGAGGGGCAGAGGGAGAGGGAGAAGCAGATTCCCCACTGAGCAGGGAGCCAGGTTAAGTGTTTTAATAAAAACCTAGGTGCCCTGGTTAAGTGTTTTAATAAAAAGTGGGTATCGAGAGGGGCACCTGGGTGGCTTAGCCAGTTAAGCATCTGCCTTCAGCTCAGGTCATGAGCCCAGGGTCCTGGGATTCAACCCTGGGTTGGGCTCCCTGTTCAGTCGGGAGCCTGCTTCTCCCACTCCCTCTGCCGCTCCCCTGGCTAATGCTCTCTCGCTCTCTCTGTCAAATAAATAAATAAAATCTTAAAAAAAAGGGTATTGAGGGGCAACTGGGTGGCTCAGTCGGTTAAGCATCCAACTCTTGATTTTAGCTCAGGTCATGAACTCAAGGTTGTAAGATTGAGCCCCGTGTTGGGCCCCATGCTGGGCATGGAGCCTGCTTAAGAATCTCTCTTTTCTGTCTCCCTCTACCCCTCCCCTCCCCTCTAAAAAAAAAAAATGGGTATTGAATGTTGTCAAAAGTTTGTTTGTGTTTTTTTTTGGCATCTATGGAGATAAATTATATGACTTTTCTCCATAGATTTATTAATATGGTGTATGACATTAATGGATTTCCTAATTAAACTGACCTTATGGGCGCCTGGTTGGCTCAGTTGGTTAAATGTCTGCCTTCGGCTCAGGTCATGAGGGTCCTGTGTTGGGCTCCCTGCTCAGTAGGGAGCCTGCTTCTCCCTCTCCCTCTGCCCACCCCTCTTGCTCTCTCTCACTCACGTCTCTCTCTCTCACACAAACATGCTCTCTCTCTCAAATAAATAAATAAAATCTTAAGAAAAAAAAAAAACAACTACCCTTGCATTCCAAGGATAAATTCCACTTGGTCATCATGTATTATTTCTTTAATTTGATGTTGTATTTTGTTTGCTTAATATTTTATTTACTATTTTTTATATGATATTCATAAGTGATTCTGGTCTCTACTTTCCATCTGGTCAAAGCTTTAAATATATGTCATGAATTCTGGCTTGTAGTGTTTTTCATTGTCGTTTTTAAAATTTGTGGATGAAAAACATAATAATAAAATAAAATTTGTGGATTAAGTACTTCCCCTTTCACCTAAAATTTGTTGTTTAATAAATGGTTTTAATTTTTAGTTGGGAGGACACTTTAGTTTTTATTTTGTTAATTTCTGATTTAACTGCACTGTGGTCATTGTATATGTTTATAATATTTCCTTATGGAACTTACTGATGTTTTCTTTGTGACCCAGTATATAATTTTTACACATGTTCACATGCACTTGAGAAGAAGGTGTCATCTCTGTTATCAGAGTGTAAAGTTCCATGTGGATCCATAATATTTACCCCATGGAGTCTTCTATTTCCTTACTATTATTATCCACTTGACTTGTACTGAGAGCAGTAGTCTATCATGTTCTCCAATTATTGGTGAGTTTTTTCTGTGATCCCTTGAATTTCCTGTAGTTTCTGTTTTATAAAGGTGGTGTTTCTGTCATTTAAGACATAGGTATTCAAAACAATCATATATTCATTGTGAATTGCAGCTTTCAGTATTGCAAAGTGTGTGGGTTTGTTAATTCTAATACTTTTTGGCTAGAATTCAACTTTGTTGACATCTGTATTTCACTGCTCTTTTATTGTTTCTATTTGTCTGAAATACCTTTGTCCATCTCTAGTTTTAGCCTTTTGGAATCACTTTAACGTTTTTTTTTTTTAAAAAGATTTATTTATTTATTTTAGAGAGAGAGAGAGCATGAGTGGGGGGGGGTGCACCGAGGGAGAGGGAAAGAAGTCCCAAGTAGACTCTGCGCTGAGCACAGAGCCCGACATGGGGCTCAATCTCAGGACCCCGAGACCACAACCTGAGCCCAAACCAATCAGACACATAACTGACTGCACCACCCAGGCGCGCCCCCCCCTTTTCATATTAACTTTATATTTTAAGTATTCTGTGTATGGTCTTTCATCAGATATATGTGTCATGAATATTTTCTCCCGTCTACAGCCTCATTTTTTACATCCTTAATGTCTCTTAATGAGAATTATGATTTTGAGTTTCATCCATGTGAGACTGGAGTTTATACATTTTCAGTTTTGTGGAATATCCTATTATATGAATGTTTTATTCTTTTCTACAGTTGATGGTCATTTGGGTTGTTTCTAGTTTTTATTAGCATGCATAATATTGCTATAACATTCTTGTACAAATTTCTTCTTGTACAGATATGAGAATTTCTGTAAGGTATTTATCTAATAAAGGGGTTGCTGCATCATAAGGTGTGTGAACTAGTCCCAGATTGTGTTCCAAAGTGATTTTTTCAATTTATGCTCCCTCTAGCATGGTAAAGGGTTCAAGTTGTCCCACATTGTAGTCAACATTTGACAGATTGTTTAATCTTTTGCTAATTTGCTAGGAGTGTAATTATATCACATTGTGGTTTTGACAGCCATTTCCAAGATTATTAATTAGGTTAAATACCTTTTCATATGTGTATTCGTCATTTATGTTTCTTGTGATATATCTGTTCAAATCTTTTGTTTATTTTCCTTTTTGGTGTTTGCTTTCTTATTGTATTGATCTGTATGTTGTTTATTCTGGATATGAGTCCAGGGTGGGTTTGTCTTCCTCCCCCTCCTCTAGAATGCTTTTATAATTTCAAGCTTACAGAAAAGTTGCAAGTATAGCATAGTAAATACTTATATATTCTTCACTTATGTTCTTCAGTTGTTAGCATTTTGCCACATTTGCTTTACCTTTACATATCTACTATATGTAGATAGAGATTGAAATTTCTTTTTCTGAAACATTTGAAAACTGTACAGACATCATGACATTTCACCCCTAAAACACTGTAGCCTGTGAATAAGGGCATTTTTCTAGGCAAAATACCATTATCCTGCCCAATAAAATTAACAATAATTTCATATTTTAAAAAATATGTATTTAGAGAGAGAGTGAGCATGAGCAGGCGGAGGGGCAGAGGGAGAGGGGGAGAGAGAATCCCAAGCCTACTCTGCACTGATGCCGGGATCCCGACCTGAGCTGAAATCAAGAGTCGGATGCTCAACTGACTGAGCCACCCAGGTGCCCCACAATAATTCCATATTATCTACAGTCCATATTCAGAAATTCCCCAGTTGTCCCCCCCCACTTTTTGATCCAATCAAGGTTCATGTGTTAGATCTGGTCACAATGCCTCTTTAGTCTCTCAATTTAGAACCCTCACCCTGCTTTTTGCTCTTGTTTTTTCTCTTGATCTTGACTTTTTGATAAGTCTGAGCTAGTTGCCTTGTCCAGTATCCTGTAATCTGGATGTGTCTGATTGTTTTCAGCAAGTTGTTGGCACAGATGTACAAGGATGGTGCCGTGTTTTCTGGCCTCACCTCAGGAGATAAGTGATGCCAGTTTGTTTACTATTGGCGGTGCCAGCTTCAATCTCATGGTGAAGGTGGTGACAGCCAGATGTCTCCATCATTAAGGAACATTCTCCTTCGGTGATCAGTCAATAATCTGTAGTGTAATACCTTGGCACAGTGCAAATCTCCTGTTTCCCAACAGCCTTTCACCCGGTTGGGTCCTTTTTCAAATCTGAGTGGTGATTTTTATGATCTCTTGCTCTCCAATTGTGATTTTACTGCCCTCTTTTTATTTCTTTAAAAGCATTAAACATCTTGGGGCGCCTGGGTGGCTCAGTTGGTTGAGCGACTGCCTTCGGCTCAGGTCATGATCCTGGAGTCCTGGGATCGAGTCCCGCATCGGGCTCCCTGCTTGGCAGGGAGTCTGCTTCTCCCTCTGACCCTCCTCCCTCTCATGCTCTCTGTCTCTCATTCTCTCTCTCTCAAATAAATAAATAAAATCTTTAAAAAAAATAATAAAAGCATTAAACATCTTTATTTTATATGCCTGAATGCTTTGCACTCTAGGGGTCTAGTTCTGCCTTTTGTTGTTTCTCATGGCTCTCATTCATGGTGCCATGTTTCCTTTTTTGTTTCTAAGAGTTTTGACTACTTGCATTTCATAGGGCTTTATCGGTGAATTCATTCAGGCCTGCGTTGAACATGGGCTCCTATGAGAGACATTCACAGACTGAAGTTTTGGAGACCTCCTAAGGTGGTGTAAATTAGGACTAAAGCCCGAAGGCTGGCATCATGCGGGCACCTCTGGGTGTAGGTGTACTTCTGGTTCAGTCTAACACTGAGCATTTAGTCTTGTGGGGTCTCATCTTTATGGAGATGCTCCTATGAGATTGTCCACTTTGGGAGGGCCCTAAACTTTGTCTTTCATAGACTCAGAGGCCTTGCTTAAGAACCAGAATTCTAGGTCACTAATGTAGCAGATGGCCTTAGGGCAGGTGCCAACTGGGGGCTCCGTAGACCTCACTACATTTGACTTCCACTTAGTGTTTGTTCTCTGAAGGTTCTAGACTTTTTTTTTTTTTTTTTTTTTTGACAGCTTAGTGATGTACTGAAGATTTTCGGTCTTTATTTTAGTTGTTTTGTGGGCATCTATCCTGCTACAAAGTGGTGCCTCCCTAGTCTGTGCTGGTTATGGAATTCTTAGGTGCCTTATGGGGCTGCTGGAAACCATTCTGTGCTCTTGTGGGGCTCACTTATGGAGGGCGGGGAGGGCGGGGCCAGTACCTCATGGGGCCCCGCTCCCCAGCCCTGGAGGTACTCGCAGCATCCCGTGCAGCCTGTCCTTGCACTCCCAGACATAGGCAGTCAGTGAGGCAGGACCCAGTGGGCTGGAGCTGGCAGGAAGAGTGCTTGGCTGACTCTGGTTGTGGCTTCCCCGCTTTGGCTCACTTCTCAGTGCTCCTTGTTGATTCCAAGCTTCTTTAAGGACCAGTGGTCCTGTTGCGGTAAAAGGAAAGGGTTCTGTGACTGAGTGCACGGTGGGTGCTCAGGGCTGACTCATGGGTCAGGCTGTGGTCTCTGGGTACCAGCTTCTCCCTTGGCCCTGCCTCCTCTGCGTTTGCCAGTCTTTGGTGGTTTGCCTGCCTTCCCCATGAGGGGCACCCTTGGGGCCCATGGCTGCCCTGCCTGCCTCAGGTGTGTGTGGCTTGGTGGGAGGGTGAGAGCCAGCTGTAGCCTGGTCCCAGCCACCCATGTGCCTTCCCACAGGGGACCCTGCTTGCCTGCTGCTCCTCATGCCAGGAGGAGAGCTCCAGGCCCCTCTCTGTGGGGATGACCCTGAGGCCTGCCAGGCTGCTGCTTCTGAGGCAGGACGCAGGGGGGCACTGTCGTCCTCCATCCAGAGGCCGAGGGCCTGAGGGGCTTTCGGGGTTCAAGCATCAGTTGGAAAGGCTGTCAGGGTTGCGCAAATTTTGTCAGATTGTCCTTCTTTTTAATTTTGAAAAGAATGTGTCTCTCTTTGACATCTCGAAGAGCAGGCAGAATCCGAAGTTGTGCTCGGTGGATTGAGTTTCATGTTCCTTTGCCCTCTGGGAGGAAAAGACGAGTGACAGAACAGGGAAACGAGGCAGCGGCGGGCGGCTGGTACCTTGCACTGGTGTTGCACAAGGGGCTGCGGCCTCCGCTCCGGGCGGCCCACTGCCAGGGGAGATAGGATAACGCAATTATTCTCAATTAGATTAATAAAGAATAATTAGATGTCATAAATCAAGTAATCATACGATATTGTCATGGGAAAAATATGTAGCTAGAATTAATTAGTTTTCAAATAAAGCGTTTATTTTAATTGCTTGAAATGATGGAGCCCTTAATTGCCAGTGCATCATTTTGGCCTGAACATTTTGGTTGTTGTAACAACGTGACGGGTTTGTTCCCTGCGGTTCTGGGGAAACAATAGAGGAGAACTTGATTTCATCACCTCAGACCGAGCCTTGTGCTAGTGAGGTTCTGGAAACTCCCATCAGGCCGCAGGCAAGTGCCAAGTGTGGGCTGTGCTTCGGCTGGTGCTGCCCAAGGCCCCCATGCTGCCTGTGCGTGTGTGTGTGTGTGTGCATGCATGTGCGTGCGTGTGTATGCATGTGCGTGCCCTCTGTCCGTGTGCGCATGCGTGTGCATGAACGCCGCGTGTGCGCGCGTCAGCACCGCACCGTGGGAGGCTGTGCGGAAGTGGTCTGTAGGGCTCCGAGGCCCAGACCGTGGGAGTGGGATGCCCCCCGCTCCCCAGCCCTGGAGACCGGGGCTTTTCTGATGGGTTGAGGTGCTTTAGCGGGGTTCTGCATTCTTGGGTTTCTCCAGATCTGGGGCCCTGGAGCTGACCAGCTGTTCTGATAGCACAGACAGCCAGTAGCTTCGGAGGGCCCTATAGCTGATCCTCTGAATTTTGTTCCAAGCCTGCCTGCCGGAGGGCAGCCTTGCAGGGTTCACAGCCCCGGCTGAGCAGTGTCTCCTGGCCGCTCACCTGTCCCAGGCCAGAGCAGGGGCCATGGGTCATGGAGCAGTATGGAGTCAGGTCTCTGTGCACAGGAGGCCGTCCTTGTGTCTGGGAAGAGTCAGTTGGTTTTTAGCGAAAGGTGAGAGAGGCTTTTACAGTAAAAACCCTAAAAAAAGAAAGAAACAAACAGGGACTTGGCCATTTGTAAGCTCCATTCCCAGGGACCCCTTCCTTCTCTTTGAAACCCCTCGACAGAGGCGGGATCAAGCAGTAGAGCGGCTGCCTATGATCTCTCACCAGTAAATGTGAGCATCTGCCCCTTCCTGGCCCTAGCCCTGCAGTGCCTGCTTTGGGTCGTTAGGATCTCAGCCCCAACCCCACTTCCAGCCCTCACGTGGGCCAGGCCTCAGCTAGCCTGGTGCTGGCAGTGGCCTTCTGCCGGGTCTCTGCAGCATTTCCCTGACTCTGGTGGTCTCCAGAGTCTCAGGTCACTGCCTGTCCCTGTTCCCTCCCACCCCCCGCCCTGCTATCTAGGTGACTCAGAGCCCCCTGGCTTACAAGGCCCCAGCTGCCTTGACAGTGGCATTTCTCAGGTGCTTTGAACCTTTCACTCTAGTGAAGCTACTCCGGGCTCTCTTCTGAAGAGAGAGAGAAGGAAAGGGTCTGGGATGGTTTCAACGAGGGGAGGTACAGGGCTTCCCGGTTGAGAGTGTGGCTGAAACGGTGCCTGGACTGGTCTCCTGCTGGAGAAACCCACGCCTCTCCTGCCTCTGCGCCTGCCTGTCTCGGCCTCAGCACTCCTTCTGCGTGGGCCTCCGTGCTTGGCCTGGAACCCCCTCCAACCTCTGGCATCAGCCAAGGCTCCCTCCTGGAAGAATGCTATCTTCTCTGCTCCTGTTCTTTGCCCTGCCCAGTTCCTCTGGTGGCTGTGGCTCCCTCAGTGGCCGGGCAGCCTCCTCCCTGCTCTGTGTCCAGGCTGGAGAGGGGCAGGTGGGGAAGGGCCTCAGAGCCCAGCAGGAGAGGCCCTCCTGATGAAGTTGCTGCAGCTCCCCAGCAGTCTGCTCCTGGCCTTTCCCTCTGTACCCTCAGCCTGGCCTGGGACCTGCAGGGTGACAGATGTGCCCCCGTGGTCATTGGAGCAGGTCACTTCTGGTCTGGCAACCATCCCTGTCCCGTTGCTGGGGTGGGCTCAGTGAGGACACTGGGAGGCTTCTCCTTTCAGGTGGGTGGCCCCACAGGGCCAGTGATTTGAGGAAGGGTCACTCATCTGTGATATCAGTCCTCCTGGGGAGTGGCAAGGTAACTCAGTCCCTGCCCCTTGCCCACACACTAGTGCACCGGCCTCTCTGCCTCTTGGTGGCAGCGTGCAGACTTCAGGCCTGAGTCTGAGGGGCCTGGGGTAGCTCACCAGACCATCCCCTGCCTCCTGTTTCTCCAACAGTAAGTGTGGTGTTGCCTTCTCTAAGGGTGGAGGAACAGGCCCTCAGGACCCAGCAGGTGGTGTTTGCAGCACATGTGAGAGAGAGCCTCCTCTTCATCTTTGGGTCCTGCTCGCTCTTCCAGCCCCCAGGGACCCCGCACACCTCTTGTCTGTCCATTGGTTCATCCCTTCAGTATGCACTTGCTGAGCAGCTGCTTTGTGCCTGATGCCAGTGGCCAGGCCTGTGGTCTGGGGGGAGCAGGCCAGTGTGGGCCCTGTTCCCCGAGCTTGCTACAGGGCCAGAGTGGACAGCATGTCCTGGCATGTCATTGCTCCCCTGCAGGGAGGAGAGGAGATGGGCATCAGGAGGGAGGAAGGAGGCTGAATTTGCAGTACTCAGCCAGGCCCAGAGGCAGGACAGGCACCCAGGGTGTGTGGAAAGCCCAGGCGAGGAGAAGGCAAACCGAGTGAGGAGGAGTCACTCCACCTGCTGCTGCGGCCAGTGGGATTCAGGGAGTCAGAGGGTATAGCTGGTGGGTGGACAGCAAGCCCTGGAGGCCAGGGGTGGGCTCTACGCAGGGCGCTGAAGGTGAGAGTGACCTCAGAAGGGTGTGGGCGCCACTGTGCCTACCCAGAGATGGTGCAGGTTGGGGCCACGGTGATGCCATTTGGGTGTAGAGGCCAATAGGCAGGATGGAAGACAGGCTGAAGGGGGTGGGTAGCATCCAGGGAGGCTCCGACTGCCTTCCTGAAGGATGACAGTGGGTCACTCACACCCTTCCTTGGTCCCCAGGTGACTGCACCCCCACCCAGTATGGCAGCCTCCCCGCTCCCACCGCCAGACCCCCAGTTTGTCCTCCGAGGTACCCAGTCGGCGGTGCATGCGCTGCATTTCTTCGGAGGAGCCCAAGGACAGGGGCGCCCACTCCTCCTCTCAGGGTGAGTAGCTACGACCCCAACCCAACCCCGGGGGTTAGCCCAGGGTGAATTTAGGGGGCGGTGGGCTAGCAATGAGCCCGGGGCTCATTTGGGGATCCTAGTGACGGGCTCAGGCTGCCCATCACTCGGGCGGGCACACTGACTTTTCAGAACCCACTCGACAAGCTGTCCCTTGGGCCTGGCCCCCTCGGAGGAGGCAGGGAGCACGCCCTGATAGACACCATCCGGTTTACAGTGTCAGCGGCAGCCCCCTGTCCCTCTGCCTGAGGTGTCCTCAGAGGCTCCTGAGGGCCCTCTGCCCGCCATCCCTGGAAAAGGAGCACTGTGCCACTTTTACCCGTAGTTCACATGGACAGCCGTCACCTCCACGAAAAGCCCCCGAATGAAATGCCCGGTCCACTGCTGTGGGGTTGCCAGGCCAGCCCTGCAGAGCATGCTGGGAATGTTCTCTGACACCTCTGCCTGAGCCGGTGCTTGCGCTTGTCAGAACAGGTCCCTGAGCGGGCTGGTGCACATCTGGAGCCTGCAGACGCGGAGGGCGGTTGCTACGCTGGACGGCCATGGGGGCCAGTGTGTGACCTGGCTGCAGACACTGCCCCAGGGGCACCGGCTCCTCAGGTGGGTCTTTTTTTTTTTAAGATTTTATTTATTCACTTGAGACACAGAGATACAGAGGGAGAGAGCATGAGCAGGGAGAGAGGCAGAGGGAGAGGGAGAAGCAGGCTCCCCTCTGAGCCAGGAGCCTGATGTGGGGCTCGATCCCAGGACCCTGGGATCATGACCTGAGCTGAAGGCAGACGCTTAACCATCTGAGCCACCCAGGCGCCCCTCCTCAGGTGGGTCTTGGTGGCAGCGAGCCAAGAGGGGCGAAGAGCTTGCCACTGGAGGCTCTCGGGGTCTCCCCCAGCTGCCGGGGCAGCCCCTCCCCATGGCAGAGCAGTGTGATCTCTGCCCTTGGCCCGTCCGGAGGCCATGTCCGGGGACACTGGGTGCCCGGCACTGCAGCCTCTGTGACCACTGCTCTGTCCAGGCGGGTGCCCACCGAGAAAAGCCTGAAGAACGCACAAAACAACTCCGTCTGCAGCCCCACACGCCACCTGTGGCCTGAGTAGAGCCCTCCCTGGCCCGCCAGGGCTCTCCAGTGGCAAGAGCTAGGCGTCCATGGCTGAGCTCAGGGCTTCTCCTTAAAGGAGCCTCAGCTTCCCTCCTGGGGACCCCAGGGCTCTGGTGTTGCAACACCTGCTCTGATGGACGGGTGGCTCCCTTCCCATGAGGTGGCAAGGACTGGTCACCAGGGTGGTGCAGAGCCTGCGCCTAAAGCCCACCCACTGATTGGGCTTGTGCTCCAGACCCCGAGTGCAGCCACCCCCCGGGGCACCGGCTGGGCCACACAGGTGCCCGGGTCCATGGCATTTGGGCTGACTGGTGCAGGGAGAGCAGGAGATGGTGAGAGCAAGGTGGGGGTCTGGCACCCCTGACAGAGGATGCTGCACGTGCCAAGCCACGGCGGACCCAGCTGTGAGCGGCTGTGAGCAGAGCCCAGAGGGGTCTGGCACTGCCACCATGGCCTTGTAGAGGTGCCAGGCTGGGGACGCCAGGCGAGAGGTGGGCCAGGAGGCAGCAGGAAGGGGCAGATGGGTGGGAGAATGAGTTTCTGTCTACCAAGTTTAAGTGAAACTTTCCTGAAAGCCCTGCAAGGCAGGTCTGTCTTCCTGCTGTGGACTCGGAGCCTGGACATCTAGGCACCATGGTTCCCGATCCCCAAAGGACGAGGCCTGTCAGGGACCCACCCTTCTTCAAAGCACTTTTGTGCTAGACATGCCGCTCCCACCACCCTGAAGGTGGCTCGCAGGTGATCAAAGGACCAGAGGTATCCAGGAGGGCGGTGGCCCTGGACACGTGTGCTTGCAGAGCCCCAAACTGGCCCCCTTCTCCCCCAAATGGTGTGGAAGGCCCTCCCTATGGTTGTGGATTTTCCCTGATGTTTAGAATAGAGGTTGCATCCAAATACCCCACTAAACCGCTTGCACTGGGGGCTGCTCTTTGTAAACATTCCTCCTGAGTTCTCAGCCAAAAGGTCTTGGGCCCTTTGGTGCCTCCTGCCCCTCCAGGGCCCAGATGCCCTGGGCTGTTCTCAGGGAACTCCCAGCCCTGCGGTCTGCTCCTCAGAGAGCTGGCCTGACGTGTGGGGAGGCAAGCGGCAAGGGCAACCGGTGAATGAATGTTTGCTGGGCCTCCCCTTTCCAAGCTGGATGCCACTGTGGTAGCCCTGCTGCAGGCAGGGGCCCGTGGGTCAGGAGGTCTGCGGCGCAGACCGTGCAGGGACTTGGAATGCCCAGGTGCGTTTACGTTGCACTAGAGGCTGTGCGCCCAGCTGTGTTTGGAAGCCAGGTCTCTGCAAAGTGGCCCTTGAGAAAGGAAGGTACGCTTTCATGTCAAGGGGAGGCTGGAGGACAGAAAGCTGGGAGTCAGGCTGAGCCTTAGGCGCCGCCCTCATGCCCGAGGGCACACCTGTGTCCAGTGACAGCCACCCAGGTGCTGTGTTTTATTGTGGCCTGTAGCCCCCTTGCAGAAAAGTGCACGGACCAAGTTTACAGACTGTTGTATTATCAGAGTGAGCACCTGGGTAACCACTCCAAGTCAGGAGGCAGAACACTGATGTCTGCTCCGTTCTTGTCCCCAGGAGGCAGCCCCCTGCACCTCGTTCTTGCCTTACGACTTGGAATGTGCATCTCCAAAAAGCATAGACTTGTTAGGTCTGGTTTTTTTCTTACTTAAAAAAAAGGGGCCATGCAGAACAGCTTCCTTTGTACGTGACTTCTTCCACTCAGCTGTACTTTGTGAGGTCCACGATGGTGTGTGTAGCCATAGGGCATTGTGTGGGATTTTTCTGTGTGGTATTCCACTGGATGTGTATGTATACCCAAATTATTTCTAATTCTACCTTCAGTGGAGATCTGGGTTGTCCACCTGGGGCTGAGAAGCTTAAGAAGACCCCCGTCTGGGTCTCCGGGTGCCTGGTGCACACGTGTCTGCAGGTTGGACCCTGGACCCAGAGGTGGGGCGTCTGGGCCACAGGGTGTGCACACGTTGGGCAGCTCAGAGGGTGCCAGGCTGTCCCCAGTGCGAGTGCCCCCCCACCCTGCACTGCTCTCTGGGGCCTGGGCACTTCTGGGTGCAGCCTCATTTGCACTTTCCTGACCACTTAATGAGCCAGCCCTCTTCTGCGTTTGTTATCCCCTGGGATAAAGTCTCCCTTCAATCCACATTTCTCTATCGGATTGACTACCTTTTTCTTATTGAGTTACAGGAGTTCTTTTTATATTCTAGAAATGGCTGATATTTTTATATCACCAGGTACTGCTCCCACAAAGTGGCTTATCGTTCTCACTCCTTAAGGATGTGTTAATGAGCAGAAGTTAGCCATTTAAATGGGGTCAGGTCTGCCATCTTTCCCTTTTGGCTGGTGCTTCTGTGTCGTGTGAAGGAGTCCCAGCCACAGGTCGTCAAGACCTTCCTGATCTCCCAGGGGCTTCAGTCTTGTTCCTTTTGAGCCCACACTGCATCTGGAATTGACTGTTGGTGAGGAGGAGCGTTCTTTGTTTCTGTATGGATACCCAGTGGTCCCGTCCTCCCTGCTCTCATTTCCCCTCCAAGTTCAGGGATGTGGGCAGCTGAGGAAGTGGACAGTAGGGGGTGGCTTCCAGGCAGAGGTGTCGGAGCAGCGTGCCCAGCGGCCAGAGAACCAGGGTGATGGGGCGAGGTCTCAGAGGCAGCTGGGGAGGTTGGGAGATTGGCTGCTTCATGCAAGCAAGTTTGTCGGTGGAGCGTGGCAGTAAATATCTTGAGGAAGATGGGAGGCAGGTTTGTCCCAGTCAGAGAATAGAGTCACAAACCTGAGAAGGAGGAAGGAGAGGAAGAAGCCTTGGGGGCATCAGCATGAACTTGTGAGGTGTTGAAAATATATACACAAAGGTATACAGAAATACTTGTGTATGTGTGTTTGCATGTGTGAGTGTGTGTGTGTGAAGCTTGTGTGTGTGAGTGAGGAGTGTGTGTGTATAGGGTATGTTTGCATGTGTGAGGTGTGTGTGAAGTATGTGAGTGTGAATGTGTGCATGAGGTGTTTGTGTGTCTGAGGTATGTTTGTGTGTGTGACTGTGTGTGTGAGGTGTGTTTGTGTGTGAGTGAGCTGTGTGTATGTGAGGTGTGTTTGTGTGTGTGTGAGGGAGGTGTGTTTGTGTGTGTGACTGAGCTGTGTTTGAGCTGTATGAGGTGTGTTTGCATGTGTGTGTGTGAGAGAGGTGTGTTTGTGTGTGTGACTGTGTGTGAGGTGTGTTTGTGAGTGAGCTGTGTATGTGAGGTGTGTTTGCGTGTGTGTGTGAGAGAGGTGCATTTGTGTGTGTGTGTGTGAGGTGTGTTTGTGTGTGTGTGAGGGAGGTGTGTTTGTGTGTGTGACTGTGTGAGCTG
>NW_023270773.1:680644-731997 GCF_011800145.1 Mirounga leonina | reverse complement strand
GTGTGTTTGCGTGTGTGTGTGAGAGAGGTGCGTTTGTGTGAGTGTGTGTGTGAGGTGTGTTTGCGTGTGAGTGAGCCGTGTCTGTATGTGAGGTGTGTTTGCGTGTATGTGTGAGAGAGAGGTGCGTTTATGCGAGTGTGTATGTGAGGTGTGTTTGCGTGCGTGTGTGTGAGAGAGGTGCGTGCGTGTGTGTGACTGTGTGTGTGTATTTCCTGGCTCTGGCGAGAGGGCCTGGCGGCAGCAGCACCCCCCAAGAGTGAGCACACCAGCACCCAGATCTTGGTTTGCAAATCTCTCTCTGCACCGGAAGGAACAAGGATTCCTTGGAGAAATGATTCCGGGTCTGGACTTTCTTGCTGATGGGCACGTGTCAGAAGGACTCCGAGCCAGCTCGAAGGGGGTCCCGTTGGCCAATCTGGGATGGTTTGAGCACAAAAATAAATAATATGAAGTGTAGATGACAACCCACTGAGTAATAGAGGAACACGTTAAGTCCAAACTGATGGAAACAGAGAGAACAGAAGGAGAGGGAAACGTCCATTCTTCCTGTAGGATAGCATCTCGTAAATGGAGGAGCTGGTGGGCTTGGGAGTCCCCTGCCAGTGGCTGGGAAGGCCTAGTGGTCAGGTGGGCAGCATCTCTGTGTGCCAAGGCTGAGCCGTTTGAGGGTTAGGGTACAGACTGACCACCCGGGGTCTGATGTCTCTTAAAGGTATTTTGCTTTTAACTTGGCAGTATCGGGTGAACACACTTTTTCTTTCTTTTTTTTTTTTTTTTAAGATTTTATTTATTTATTTGACAGAGAGAGAGTACAGGAAGGCAGAGAGGCAGGCAGAGGGAGAGGGAGAAGCAGGCTCCCCGCTGAGCAGGGAGCCTGATGCGGGACTCGATCCCAGGACCCTGGGATCATGACCTGAGCCGAAGGCAGACGCTCAACCGACTGAGCCACCCAGGCGCCCCTGAACACACTTTTTCACAATACCGCAGGTCAGCTCCTATCTGCCCTCCCTTTGGGTGCAGTGTGCCAGACATTTGTCACAGTCTGCAGTACATCTTGGGAGCCTGACACCCTGATTGTTTTCTTAAAGTATACACACTAAAGTTTGCTCTTTGTGTGGTGGTTCTGTGGGCTTGATGATGTCCACCATCACGTCAATGCTGCCCCAGGGCCACACAGGGCAGTCAGCACCCTGCAGAGCCTCTGTGCTGCCCCCTGTAGGCGACGACCCCAGTCCTCCCCGTGCCATCATGCCGCCCCCGGATGTCCCACCAGGGGAATCATGCCATTGGTGGCCTTTTGGCTCTGGCTTCCCTCGCTTAGCAGAACGCATCTGATATTCCTGCGGGTTGTAGCATGCGTCCCAGTTTGTCCCTCTCTACTGCTGAGTGGAATTCTGTGGTGCAGATGCACAACGGCTGGTTCCCCAGCTTGCTGCTAAAGAGTCGCGTCCAGTTTGGTTTGGGCGGTTAGGAACAGAGCTGCTGTAAACATTTGTGTACGGGCTTTTGTGTGAATATAGGTTTTAAATTCACTTGGGAAAATGTGTGAGGGTGGGATTGCTGGGCTGTCACAGTTAAATCACAGAGGGAAGGAGGAGGGTGAGCTCACACTTTGGCAGCATGGGGAGTGGCAGGAGGAGCACAGGAGGCTGGTCATGGGGCGTGTGTCGCAAAGCTCCCTGGAACCTGGTTGACGTTGCCCCCTTGGGATAGCCCATGAATGTGTCAGGCATCAGGCATCTTGGATGCAAAGCCCTTCCTTGGCTGAGGTGTGCCAGCCAGGTAAGCAATACCATCTGGGTCCCTCTCTGGACGGTGTCCCCTGCCTTCCTTGGTGTCAGGCTGGCCCAGCCGGCATGCCAGCATTTGTCCAGGTGGGACACCCAGTCTGCTCACCTGGGAGGCTCACGGCCTGTCTCCTCTTGGTTTGGCAGTCAGGGCCGGGACCTGAAGCTGCGCCTATGGGACCTGGCAGAGGGCAGAAATGCCATCGTGGACTCTGTGCCCCTGGAGAGCATGGGCTTCTGCAGGAGCTCTGTCCTAGCCGGGGGTCAGGAGCGCTGGATGCTGGCCATGCCAGGGAGAGGTAATGACGAGGTGAGTGCCAGCCCGCGTGGTGCCTGGTTCCACGAGCTGCTTGCACTTGGTTCCCCTAGATGGGCATGCTCATCCTAAGCACCTGTTACAGGAACACTGTGCCCACCACAGGAGCCCCACAGAGTGCCGGATTGCAACTCCAGGGGCCTTGGTCTGGCCACCTGTGGGGTGCCTGGTGGCGAGAGTCAGGAAGGAAGGCCCCAGCACCCAGTACTGCATGGCCTGAGGAGTGCAGGGGGAAAGACTGCCTGGAGAGGTCCTCTGAGGACTTAGGAGCAGGCATGCATGGAGGGAAGTCCCGGGCAGGCCAGCAGGAGGTGGTGGGAGAGAAATCAAGGCCTTGTGGAAGTCTGGGCAGCAGGGGCAGCCTTTTGGGGAGCTGAACTGGGTTCTGGCATGAGAGGCCTCAGTCAGACCTGGGATGCTGGGGCTAAAGGCTGCCACTGGGGTAGTAAGCGCAGAAAAGAGGGGGCAGGTGGGCGTGATGGAGCCTCGGAGGTGATCGTCAGATGGAGCTCAGGCCAGAGTGGCCAGCAGTGGTTGGTGACGGGGATCTGGTCAGGCTGGACAGCGTGTCCACATCCCCAGAGGCAGAAGAGGCAGAGTCCACCAAGGGAAGTGGTGCCCAGGACATGGGAACCGGTGGTGGGAAGCAAGGGTGGAGGGTAAGGTAGAGGGTGACAGTGTGGCAGGAGGGGCCAGCGCTTGGGGAGCTGAAGGGAAATTGAAGAAGAAACCCAGGAGCAGCGATTGGACAGGCCCGGTGAGTGCGGGAGCATAGCTGCTCAGGGTCTGGGCCGAGTTGGGGGGGGGCGGGCAGGGGCTCTGAGCGTGGGGCAGGGAGGGCTGGGGGCACACACATGCAGGGAGAGCGAGCCTCCTGTCTGCCACGCACGCCCACGGCTCCCCGTGCTCCCTGCTGGCCCCAAGAGGCTGTGCAGCAGGCGGCGCTGGGCAAGGACACGGGGCCCCATGTGCACAGCGAGGTTTGGCCCCTACCCAAGAAGACTCGTTTGTCTTAAAGCAGATTCAGTTCATAAATAATGAGAGAGGAACAGGCATTTATTTGTTCATGATTGCGTTTAAATCACCAATTAGGAGCTACATACGCTTTTCTTGCCAATTTGCCAAAAACCTGTTAGAAGTTTTATTAATGTGAAAAGAGAGGGGTGTGCTTCCTCCCGGACAGCCGGGGCCAGGCAGCACCAAGCCTTGCCCCTGCGCTGCCCGCCACGGAGCCTGGCCCTTCCTACGGACGTGGGGGTGCCGTGTGCGGCCCTCCCCTTCTCGGCCACTCCAGGCCTTCCTGGCTCCCCCGGGGCCTGGCCCCGGACACCCCCATGTGCTGCTCGAGGTGTTCCGACCTGCCTTGCTGGCTCCCTATCCACCAGTGCAGGCGCCATCTGTGTTTTTCAGGAGCAGCCAGTCCGAGGACCTGGGATATCCTGGGAAAATGGTGGTTTTCCATGTTCCCACCTGGAATCTGCCTGGACTGAATCTGCTTGGAAAAGCATCGCTGGCCTGTGCCCAGACAATGCCCGGGGAGGACATGCTCCCACCCCGCTTGGCCATCTGGGTGGCCACACTTGCCCAAACCAAACATTTTACCTTCTGGAAACAGAGGTTGCAACTGAATGCCAGATGGAAAGCACACTGGTGTCTGTAGGAGGCTGCGAGCACAGGCATCCAGGGCCTTGCCAGAGCCCAGAGGTCTTCCTCGGACCCACAGCGGCCCCTGGGCTTGCCCTGGTCCTCAGGCCCTGGGTTCCCCACTCTCCTGCACCCAGGATGTGGCTGTGGGTGCCACCACTCACACTTCCTCCCACAGTGTCTGGCTCAGGCTTCAGGCTGTCCTGGTTTTCCCCCTCTCCTTCCCGAGCTGCCTTGCAAGGTGACTCACCCCTACCTGATCCCCTTGCCTTCACCCTCCTCCTCACTCACACCACCAGAGGGATCTTCCTGGGCCCACAGATCGGGAGAGGCCATTCCTCACTGTACCCGTGCGCCCTTGTGTCAGGCCATCCAGGGTGTGGGCCTGTGCACACTGTGTCCAGTGACGTCTGTTTCTTCTGGTATCCCTCCCCCCACCAGTGCATGCAAGCAGTCAGGGTGGCTTCTCCCCCCAGCCCCCCAACCACCCAGTCAACATCTTTTTTTTATATCTTAAATTTTTATATTAAAAAAATTTTTTTGAATTTTTTAGCAGGGGGAGGGGCAGAAGAGAGAGAGAATCTTTTTTATTTTTGAATTTAATTTTTTAAAAAGATTTTATTTATTTATTTGAGAGAGCGAGAGAGAGAGAGCACAAGTCGTGGGCAGAGGCAGAGGCGGAGGAAGAAGCAGACACCCCGCTGAGCAGGGAGCCCGATGCGGGGCTCCATCCCAGGACCCCGAGATCATGACCCGAGCCGAAGGCAGACGCCTAATCGACTGAGCCACCCAGGCGCCCCTATTTAAAAAAAATTTTTTTAAAGATTTTATTTATTCATTTGACAGAACGAGAGCACAAGCAAGGGGAGCAGAGGCAGAGGGAGAAGCAGGCTCCCCGCTGAGCCCGATGTAGGACTCGATCTCAGGACCCTGGGATCATGACCTGAGCCAGAGGCAGATGCTTAACTGCTCTGAGAGAATCTTAAGAGAGGAGCATTTCTTTTTCTGTTCTGTGGGGCGTCTGGCGTCTGGGGTGAGCATGCCCTGGCTGGGGCTCACAGGCTTCCCATAGTGTCTACAGCCGATTCTCAAGCAATAAGCCTGAAACTGAGCCACTGTGCCAAGGACACAAGGGCTCCGAAAGCCCCCTCCCCTTCTCCTGGATTTTCCCCTTACTTCTGGGCCATTCTTAGGTACCACTGTGTCTTGGTTGTCACATGACTTTTCTTGCATTTCTTTTTATTTCGCTAGAGCTTCTCCTTGAGCATTTTTGTTGTTTCAGGGGCTCCTTCTTCTAGCAGCCTCTTATTTCATGACAGTAATAACCGCTCACGTCACTGAGGGTCTTTTCTGTCTCCTTTGTGGGCAGTGGGGGCTGCAGTGGCTGGCATGGACACTGATCCTGCAGGCCCAGCAGACGGTCGGGGGGCCTGTCTACATATGCTTACATATGTGCGTGCTTGTTTGTGGGGATGTGTACGTACTCTGCAGTGAGCCCCTGCCCTACAATACTGTGTGGGCCTCTGGTGAGAGCCCTGTCCAGAAGGGCCTCACAGTCTCAGCCTGTGGGGGTGCCGCCCCCACGCAGGCCCGCAGCTGAGAGGACCAGGCCGTGACACTGGCTTTCTACCCTGCCTGCCATGTGCCCTCAGACGGACCCAGCGTGCAGGTAGCAGATCTGGGACTCCCACTCAGGACTTAATCTCAGGCCTTGGGCCGGTTCTCCCACATGGGGTAGTTAAGAGCAGCCCAGCTCAGACCCACATGCCTTCAGTTCACTGGGCGGCAGACAGCACCTATCCCCTCTGCACCTCAGACTTCCTCTGCAAACCGGAGGATGTCCCCTTGTTGGCCAGGGATGATGTTGGCTCCACAATGGCTGCACATTGTGTGACATTATCAGTACAGCCTCTCTCGCCCGTATCCAAGGGCGCCAAGGGCTTGTTGAGCCTCCCCCTCATGGAGCGGTAGAGCTGCTTCACACGGAATCCCCTCCACCTCCAAGCACCACAGGAGGGGGCGCCCTTGTCCCTGCTCAGTGGATGAGGGAGATGAGGCAGTAGGGATGCAGATGGCTGGGGGCCCAGTTTCTGGTCTGCAGTGCTCTGGTGCCCGAGCCTGCTCCTTGTGGCTGCAGCTGTCCCCTGCAGATGGCGTGGGGCAGAGCTGGGCCCAGCTCGGGTAGACAGGCCTGAGTGTGACCTGGCTGTGTGGACCAGAAAGGCACATCTTCCAGCCCGGGCGCAGGAGGGCCTGCACCTGCATTCAGGTGACACAAAACACTGTGGGGTGCTGGGACCAGTCAGGCCCCAAACAGAGTTCCGCTTGGGTGCATACCATGTTCATTTCCTAGGCTTGCTGGTGGTCCCCAGGGGTTCCCTGTGCAATTCTTTTTTTTTTTTTTTTTCAAAGATTATTTATTTGTTTGTCAGAGAGAGCACAGGCAGAGGGAGAGGGAGAAGCAGGCTCTCTGCTGGACAAGGAGCCCGACGCGGGGCTCCATCCCAGGACCCTGGGATCATGACCTGAGCCGAAGGCAGACGCTTAATTGATGGAGCCTCGCAGGGCCCCCCCCATGCACTTCTGTAAACCATTTGATACACCTGAGATAGTTCAGAGTTGTTCACATGAAAGCCCACATTAGGAAAGAGGAGGCAGAGATCAGGAGGATGGACAAACTGAGTCTGTGCCAAGCCAACCTCCTGCTCAGTGAAGAGGTAAAATCAGGAGGGGCCAGAGGCGGCTGCCAGCCAGGTGGTGATGCTGGTTAGAGGGACATGCCGGTCACTCAGTAATGACATGTGAGTTTCACAACGCCCAGCAGCGCCTGAGCCCACGAGCCTGTGCGGCCTAATTAGGAGGCTCAGCTCCCAGGTTCCTCCGGGGAGCAGACAGAAACTCGCAGCAGCCTTGGCTAATCACCTTAAAAGTCTCTTGTTTGTATAGCACAGGCTCGACTTGGCGCCGGCCCAAATAAACTTGTTTTCTTACTGTCAGGTTCAGATTCTGGAGATGCCATCCAAGACGTCAGTGTGCACCCTGAAGCCGGAGGCAGATGCCAAGCCGGGCATGCCCATGTGCCTGGAGCTGTGGCAGGTAAGGCCCAGCGCACGCCAACCACGCCCTGCTGGCCACGCCTTCTGGGCTGTGAATCATGCCCCATTCAGGATTTGATTTTTCGTCAAATCAAAGGACAATTAGCCCCCTGGGAATCCATGTGCACGCTGCCTTCCGCAGCCTCGGTGTCCCCGCCGGCTCCCACTGCTGTCCTACAAACTGCCTGGGGCAGGCCTGGCTTATGCTGTCCCCTGCATGGCGCCCCCCTGCCGGTGCAGTGAGGAGGGACAGCTGGGTCAGCGGAGGGCTGCGAACTCTGCTCCCTCTCTGCACATCGGCGTGCTGGGGCTAGGAGGGAAATGCTGACACCCTGCAAGCCAGCCCGGCCCCTGCTTTGCTTGGGATTACTTTCTTTTACTTCTTTGCCTCAGAGGCAGGAGTGGGCTTAACATGCTGACTTTCCCTACGGCCACACTTGGCGTTTCTTTCTTTCTTTCTTTTTTTTTAAAAGATTTTACTTATTTATTTGACAGAGAGAGACACAGCGAGAGAGGGAACACAAGCAGGGGGAGTGGAAGAGGGAGAAGCAGACCTTCCACAGAGCAGGGAGCCCGATGGAGGGCTTGATCCCAGGACTCTGGGATCATGACCTGAGCCGAAGGCAGATGCTTAACGACTGAGCCACCCAGGCGCCCCTGGCATTTCTGATTCATAGCCATTTTCTTCTTTCTTGTCTATTCTTTCTTTTTTTTTTTTTTTTTAAAGATTTTTTATTTATTTATTTGAGAGAGAGAGAACACATGAGAGGGGATAGGGTCAGAGGACGAAGCAGACTCCCTGCCGAGCAGGGAGCCCGATGCGGGACTCAATCCAGGGACTCCAGGATCATGACCTGAGCCGAAGGCAGTCGTTTAACCAACTGAGCCACCCAGGCGCCCTTGTCTATTCTTTCTGATTAGAGAGGGTCAGAAGACATCTCCTGGGGCTGGCAGCTGAAGCCTGGGACCAGGGAGTGGGCCACACACCTGAGTCCTGGCAGGATGGGTTTCGGCTCCAAGGCCAAGTGTGAGGCCTTGGGAGGGATCCTCCTGGGCCCACCCACTTGCCTCTACTAGAAGCCCCATCCCTCCTCAAGGCACAGCCTCCTCCCGGCCACAGGGAACAGCACTGGCTCAAAGCATACGCTTCTGCTTCTCAGGGCTGCTAGTGTTTAGGGCAACAAAGCAAATGGTCTGGTGTGTTCACTTGGAAAGAACCGTAGGCAGCATCTCAGCCGTGGCGGAGACCGTGGTGGACAGGTCATTGACCAGTGCCTGCCCTGGGGAGCGCTGCTTATAGGCCGTTTTCCCAGCACTGTTCAGTTCACCAGCACCTTCTGGCAGCTACACTGAGCCTGCCTGAGATCGGAGGAGGTGATCCTGCCTCTTGCCACACTGCTTGTTTGAACTCTTTACAAGATGGGCTTGGGCGCTTTAGAGATGTCTATGGGGCCAACAGGACCCACAGGGCCAGGCACCCCCAGAGACCTTGCCCCACACTTTTTGTCCCTCCAGGGACCTGGGCCTTCTTGCCATTGGTTTCCCCCTATGCAATTTCTTAACTGAGAACATTCCAATTGGAATTCGTTTCCAGTTGGAAATTCTTATAAGCTGATTGTGTGGCGTCCTAGTGCTGCCCACGGGGAGCTGAGTGGGCGGGGGCTCTAAGAGAGGCGCCTGAATGGCAGTGCTCCTGGCACCTGCAGGTCTGTGGCGGGGAACAGCCTGAGGCTGGGACGCCTGGGGCTGAGGCGTGGTGCTCACACTCCCGGGCAGGGCATCCCGGCTGCATCCGCTCCCACTCTGCTCCCTGGAAACACTGTCGTTGCGTAATCTTGTAAAAATTCCAGCAGAAAAATGTGTAGAAACGGGATGTACAAACTTGTTAAGGTAATTAATATAGTTGACAGAAGGACAAATCAAGTTTTTGTTAGTTGATACAGATCCAACGCAAAGCCTTCTGTTAAAAAAGAGTCAACATTAATTTGAAATGTCCTTTTTTTCTCTCCAAACCTGAAGGTCCAGGTTGTAGTTTATTAATTTGAGTGTGGCAGAGGGGCCTGACGTGGTATTTCTCACTGAAACATTCAGATGTATTCTTTTTTCATCTTTTTTTAAAAGATTTTATTTAGGGCGCCTGGGTGGCTCAGTTGGTTAAGCGACTGCCTTCGGCTCGGGTCATGGTCCCAGAGTCCTGGGATCAAGTCCCACGTCGGGCTCCTGGTTCAGTGGGGAGCCTGCTTCTCCCTCTAACCCTCTCTCCTCTTGTGCTGTTTTTCTCTCTCTCTCTCTCTCTCAAATAAATAAATAAAATCTTAAAAAAAAAAAAAGCTTGGTTTAAAAAAAAAGATTTTATTTATTTGAGAGAGGGAGAGAGAGGGAGAGAACATGAACAGGGGGAGGGGCAGAGGGAGAAGGAGAAGCAGAGTCCGTGCTGAGCAGGGAGCCTGATGATGTGGGGCTCAATCCCGGGACTCTGGGATCATGACTTGAGCCAAAGGCAGATGCTTAACTGCCTGAGCCACCCAGGCGCCCCATATTCTTTTTTATGTATTTATGTATTTATGTATTTATTTTTTTAAATATATATATTTTTAAGATTTTATTTATTTATCAGAGAGAGAGAGAGACAGAGGCAGGCAGAGGGAGAAGCAGGCTCCTTGCTGAGCAAGGAGCCCGATGTGGGACTCGATCCCAGGACCCTGGGATCATGACTTGAGCCAAAGGCAGACGCTTAACTGACTGAGCCACCCAGGCGTCCCTTTTTTTTAGATTTTTAAAAAACAGAGCGTGCGCACATAAGTGGTGGGGAGGGGCAGAGGGAGGAGAGGAGAAAGTAGACTCCCCGCTGAGCACCACACCAAGGGGATCGACCTCAGGACTCAAGGATGAAGACCTGAGCTGAAGGCAGGCAGACTGAGCCACCCAAGCACCCCATATTCTTGTTTTGCTCTTCAAAGTGGCTGACTTGCATTGTTAGGATGATTATCACATAAAAGGTCAGGAATATCGATCACAGCAGCCCTGAGAACGGGCTTTCAGACCCTAGGCCTAGGGTCCCCTCTAGTGAGCTGGGAGCTCCTCCCAAAGGACTGGTCCCAGGAGGTGCTGTAGGCGGGACCTGCCTGCTGGGGGCCCTCCCAGTCAGCATGCCCAGAGACAGGAGAAGACACAAAGCGAGTCCTTGTGGCAACTTCAGGTCCTCACCCCATGGAGATCAGCCTGTTACCAAAGGCCTGAGGCCATAAGACCACTGTTCTGCCTGTGCCGCATGTTACTGGGGGCCACAGGGGCCCTGCAGCACAGATGGGGAGCAGCAACCATCAGGGCTGCAGCTCAGCACTTGGTCACCCTTGGCAACAGTGAGGTGGGCCCCTGCAGGTCAGTCTGGCTCCTGATCTGGCCACCCTGTGGCACTTTGATAGGTGGGTGAGTAGCATGCAGCCCCTGAACGAGCCGAGATGCTCAGAACCCAGAGACCACAGGCATGATGCAGACTTGGGCTACAGAGACAGACCAAAACCAATGTGTTGGCACTGGGAGGAGCCCCAGATGTGGGAGGAATGTGCCCAGGGGATGGGAGAGGAGCAGGGCCCTGGGGGCAGGGGGTCGGGGAGAGGCTGGGCAGAGGCAGGGTGGATGGCAAGCAGGTGACAAGACAGATCACTGCCCTGAAGGGAAGAGACCCAAGTGGGCCCCAGGTGAGTTCCTCAGAGCTGACCTCTAAGGTGGGGCCCAGCAGGTCTGGCCTAGGGGGTTGGCCTGGTCAGCCGACAGACAGAGCATTGGGCTGTTCTCACCTGGCTCTCACCCTCCCAGCAGAGTCCAGATACGGCTGCTCAAGGGGGAGGCCCCTTCTGGAGAGGCACAGCTGCCTGAGAGGAGGTACCCGAGCAGAGGGCCTGACCACTTCTTAAAGCAGTCTGTACGTGTCTGGAGAAAAGCCATATAAATAATTTTATACCGCACAAATAGTTTCCAATTGGGTGACTTGAAAGATACCAAAATGGAGCTCTTCCCCATTACAAAACTACAGAGAAAGCATACCAACAGTGATGGCTTCGCACAGGAGACCAGACGGAGGCAGTGGCCACGCTCAGCTGCTCGCAGCCTTGGCCCCTCCATGGCAGGCCTCAGCAGGAGCTGTGCACACACAGGGTTCATGGTCACAGGACCCATATCCTGACTGCTTGCCCAGTCGGGCCCAAGGAAGTGGGGGGGGGGGGGCAGTCAGCCTGCAAGAGGCCCCAGGGAGGGGCACAGGCTGCCAGAGGCTAAGTGGAGCTAAGGAGCCTTTCTTTGTATGAACATCTATTACCATCAGAAAAGGTGTAGAAGGGGCACCTGGGTGGCTCAGTCCTTAAGCGTCTGCCTTCGGCTCAGGTCATGATCCCAGGGTCCTGGGATGGAGTCCCACATCGGGCTCCCTGCTCGGCAGGAAGCCTGCTTCTCCCTCCCCCACTCCCCCTGCTTGTGTTCCCCCTCTCGCTGTGTCACTCTGTCAAATAAATAAATTTAAAAGAAAAAAAAGAAAAGGTGTAGAAGCCGTTTCCGGGGATGTGCAGGAGGCGTCTTCCAGGCTAGCTCTGGCCTGCGAGGATTCCCTGGGCTGTGGGTAGGTCTTGGTGACTGTGTCCTCCCCATCATCTGGCCCACCATCTCCTTCTGATCAAAGAGCTAGTCTGCATCAGGCTCCCCCTGGCTCCCTTCACTAACCGGGGCCCCGGTGACACCACACCCTAAAGCCTGTTTCCCCTTCTGATGCACAGAGAGAGCCCTGCTTCCATGTGTGGAGGATGTAGTATCCACTTATTAGATACATGACCTGTTGCTTTCTGGCTAAACCCGGTCACCTTGCTTAGCTGAGCAAAAAGGTTCTTTCTGGGCGCTCTTGAATATTGTGGAGAGGCACTCTGTGTGATGTGTACAGCATCTGGACCTGGAGCCCCTCTGGGCAGACGGAAGCACCCACACAGCTCATAACAGGAGCTCCAGCAGGTGGGTGAGGAGGGCCTCCATGATGCTGTCAGTCCCTGTCAGCCCACGACCAGTGAGGCCCAGGCACCCTGCTCAGTGCCAGCCTTGCCGCCAGCAGGGGACTGTTCTGGGAGTTGCCGGTGACCCAAGAGGCAGCCTCGATGACCAGCCTCCCCCTCCCCACCCCCCGCCGCCAGGATCCATTCTTACCATTGACCATCCAGAGGCTGGGGGCCAGGCCCAGAATTCCCCGAGGCTCAGCTGAGCTCCTGGCTCTTGGAAAATTCACTGGGGAGGGGATGTGCTCAGTTATTTCTGACACTTGAGTGACGCCAACCCCAGGCAGCTCAGCAGGAAATTCAGAGGCGAGTGAAGAGCAAAAGGCATCTGCTGGCGTGTGCTTTGCCCCAGAAGCAACCTGGGTCCCTGTCTTGGAGCCTGGGCACCAAGCATGGGGCTGCCGCTCTCAGTGCTGGGGTGACACGGAATCCCGCTGTGCTCCCCTGGAGTGGTTGCCGAGGCTAGATAAACGAGGCGTCTGTCCCGGGTGCGGAGCCCTCTGACCCGCATCCTCATTCATCACAATAACTCAGGGCCGGCAGAGCTCGGCTCACACCAGTCAGCGCCCTGGCGACTCACCAGGCCTGGGGGGGTGGGGGGCTTCCGCGGCGACGTTGACAAAGCACAGAAAGTTCATTTTTCATGGAGATGGAGCTCGCGATTTCCTTTGGCTGGCAGTTCTAGACAGGTGACCGGCCTCACGAAGGGGTGGCCGCAAGTCTCCGCCTGCAGAAAGGAGGCAGGAAGAAGCAGCAGCGCCCGGCCAGGCTGGTGAGCAGCGGCATGGCAGTGTGAGGCGGGGGGCTGCACAGGGCGACCTCGGGCTCCATGGCCTCCAGTCTCAGTCCTCGGAGCGCCCCCAACGCTGGCCCGTGCCAGCCCGGTGCCACTGGCGTCCGCTATCGGGGGGCACGCAGAGCCTCTGAACTGTTAACTGCCATGCGGGAAGCACGGGGAATAGCTCCCTGGCTGGGCCACCCCCACTCCCACCCCAGCAGGAGAGGCCGCCCCTCTCTGGAGCCCCTTCTCTCCCCAAAACCTACCAGGAGCCTTCGGGTGCTGACTGCTGTGCTGTCCCCGCAGGCCGACTCCAGTGCCCGCCCACTCCTCCTGGCTGGCTATGAGGACGGATCGGTGGCCCTGTGGGACGTCTCTGAGCGGAAGGTGTGCAGCCGCGTCGCCTGCCACACGGAGCCCGTCATGGGCTTTGACTTTGACTCCCAGAAGGCCAGGGGCGTCTCGGGCTCCGCGGAGAAGGCGCTGGCTGTCTGGAGCCTGGATGAGCAGCAGGCCCTGCAGGTCAGTGCGCCAGACCCGAGGTGTCATTTATCCTGCTTTGCACTAACAGTCTGATAGGCTGAAACAATATTTAGGCATGAAGAGGAGTTGTTGCAGATCCCTGGCTAATTAATCACTGCGAGGCGGGGTGCAGGCCAGCCTGTCCGCGGGGCCGGTGCAGGAAGAAGGGGGCGTGGGCGTTTGTGAACCGTTCACATGGTTTGGGTTTCTCTCAGACCTCGGGTTAACAGCAGTCACGTCTTGTCCATCTAGAGAAAAGGCATGTAGAGTCCGGGAGTAGGCAAGTCCATTTGCAAAAACTCAGAGGAATTCGGTCAGTAAGGAACTGATTAATCAACAAAAACCGACCCAGTGTGGAGAAATCCACAGAGGCACGCCCCCAGGGCAGTCTGCAGGCCAACCCCAGGAAAGTGGTTCCTCTCTGCCCACCACAGTGGGGAAGGGGTGTGAGGCCTCTGGCTGGAGTGGGGTGTTGCTAGAAACCTTCCCATGAGGTCTCAGTGGACTCTCCCTTCCCACATGGCTCGTGGAGCACTTGGGGGCCAGGTCTGGGCCTGTGGCTGGTGCTCAGCATGTGGTGGCCCAGCCTGCACCCTCAGCCCTGTTTTGGACTTGGGGGGTAAAGTTGCGGGGGGAGCCTCCTGTCCAGGCCTCACACTAGGGCAGGTCCCTGGGGGGCTGCAGGTCACAAGGGATGAGACGTGTGATGCCTCTTGGCCCCCAGAGGGTGGCCTGGGTGCACTCTGGTGTCTTGGGGTGGCCAAAGAGTCCCCATTAGCCAGGAAGCCTTGGAAGGCTGAGACTTGGCCACTTGACTAGCGAGTGGAAGCTGCATGGGAGGGCAGCGCTGTAAACCTGGGTCTGGTCGGGGAACAGGGCCCCGGTTGGGAAATGTGTGGCCCTCAGGGAGACTGGCAGCAGAAGCAGCAGAGGCTTGGCGCCTGGCCTCACCTGGAGTGCTGGAGGGCAGTACCGCCCTTCTCTGCAGGAGCTGTGGTGGAGAAGGCATCTCCCCTCGCCAGGTGGTAAAGCCTTGCCTACTAGCCTGGCAAGCCTGCCTCACCCCACACTTGCCCAGCCTGGACCCTCACAGCCAGAGGAAGAAGCCCTGGGCAGGCACCACCAAGCCCCTGAGGCACATGGGTTGGAGAGGGGAGAGGCGGGCGCCCAGGGAAAATCAGGGCATGCTGCGGTGCCTAGCAGGCATCACACGTCCTGGGTGCCATGCAGGGGTGGGGCCTCACCACCCGGTCATCCCGAAAGAGGGACAGAGCGAGGACAGCTAGGGCAGGTGTCTCATGGGGTGGGTGAGGAGTCCTGGGGAAGATGGAGGCTGAGAAGGAGCCAGGCGGCAGGGTGCTGGAGGGAACGGTGACGGACGTGGAGGCCCAGAGACGGACACAGCTCGGGCAGAGGGAGACCTGGGAGGGGCCCTTTCATGTTGAAGCTGGAGTTGGGACTGGCATCCTAAGAAGAAGGATCCTGTCCGAGAACAAAGGTGAAAACCAGAGCAAGTGGCCAGCAGCAGCAGGGCGGAACTGCCTACTGTCCTGGTGTGAGGCTGCCTGGTGTCTCTCCAGGTGGGATCCGAGCAGGAACCTGAGGGTGGGGAGCAGCCGTCCAGAGCCCAGCAAGAGAAAGGAAGGAGGGGATCACAGGTCACATTTGGGGATAGGGTACACATTTATGCTTCCTTAGCATTGCTCCTTTCCAGCAGATCAGCTTGTGCCAGTACATGGCTGACTACAGTAAAGCCAACGACCCATCTGTCCTTCTGTTGTCTTAGAGAGCCCATGGAGGCCCCAGGGGAAGGGGGGTTAGACAGGCTTCCAAATGAGGCCAGGCCTGGCTGTGGTGGGTCAGAGCTTCTCATGCCTCTGTCCCGGCGGAAGGGTCCCAAGGCCTTGGAATGGTGGACCTGAGTGGGGATGGGAGTGAATGTCGTCATGATGGCTGTCATCTTTAAGACTGGGGCAGAGCCAGTCTTCATGTCCTCAGCAGAGGAGGGCACCTCACTGGGTGTCGAGCCCAGCCAGGTAGGCCTTGGAGTTCTCTCTTGCACCCCTCCTTCCTGCTCCTCGAGCCTGGTGGGGACCAGGCAGGGCCTCCACCTTCCCACTGTGGGGTCCAGTGCTCCATCCCGCTATGGCTTGAATTTCATATGGCCTGACCTTGCAAAAGGCTGAAGACTCAGTTGGCTCCCCTGAGAACCCCACCCTGGACTGCAGTACCCCCAGGGGTACTGGGCGCTCTTGAATATTGTGGAGAGGACCCTGGAAGGGTCCCCTCCTGCCGACCTGGCCCAGATCTGCCTGCTCTCTGCCAGCTTGTTCAGGAAACAGCTGCTGGAACTTAAGACTTAAATTTATGGGGCATGTTCCAGTCCAGAGATGAACTTTTACTTTTACTGATGAACTGAAAAGTTAAAGCACAGAGGATTATTAATGAACTTGAAAGTTAAAGCAGAAGGGGAGCCAGGCATTGCGGAGTGGACGTGGTGGTTACGTGATGGTGTTATGCTGGGCTCGGGGCCCCACTCATCAGTGCACATCAAAGCAGGAGGACAGTGCTCCTCCTGCTGAGTGCGGCCACTGAAAACGGCTGCGTGTCAGGTTCAGAGTTGGCCCCAGAGGCCCTGGAGATTTTCAGGTTGTGACGCAAGGCCTCTGAGGAGGACGTATCAGGGGCCGGCGCCCACCGGCATCCACAGGCATCCTCGCCCCGAGGCCCCCGGTGCACCGTGCTGGCCTGCTGACGCGGCCGCCCGCCCTGGCCCTCGAGCCACGTGGGCACAGATGTGCCTCACCTCGCAGCCTGCTGCCGGAGTCTCTAATGAGCCCAAATCAATCTCTCCCGGGCGGGCGCTGGGAGCAGAGACGCAGATGAGGTTTCCCGCAGCAGAGCGTGGGTAATGGGAACCAGATGGCGACCGCGCCGCGTGCACATTCCTGGCACCTGAGGTCATGTGCTGTGAGAGCCACTAGTGGCCAGGGATCCCTCCCAGAGGGTCCTTATCCAGGATGGGTGCGGCCAGGGGCCATGGCAGTGACCGGGAGCCTGTGGCCACCCTCCTCAGGACACCGTGGCCTCAGGGGCACGTGGCAATGCTGGGCCACTCGCTTGCCTTCCAGAGGTGGCTTTCCCTCCAGCCTCCAGGGGATTGGGCCTTGGCTGTCGTCAGACACAGGTGGTGTGCAGACCTGCTCCTTCCTCCTACACTTGGGCAGAGCCCATGGCCTTGAAGCAGGGGCTGATTTACGGCCAGCAGTATTTTTAGGCCTTTAAGTAATATTGAGGCCCCCCACCCCAGCCAGCCTGGGCTGGGAATAGGACCAACCACGCTTCCCCGAGTTGCGCCCATGGCTGGTTGGCCAGGCATCCCCTTGTCCCGCTGTGTGTCTGCTGCCCTCTTTCTCCCAGGCTCCACCCTCTAAAGGGTCAGTAGCAGGACCTGTGGGACAGGTAGGAAGGAGACTACAGGGCCCTGAGACCAAGCAAATTGTGGACACAACTCAACCCCCAGTATGCATCTCAGGAACACAGCAGAACAAGCAAGGCTCTGGGCCGCCGTGACCATGAACAGACGCTGTTGGACCCTCCTCCTCCTCCTCGGGAATACAAGCCCAGGACAGGGACGGGCCTCTTTGGGTTTAGGTCCCCATCAAAGCTTCTGTTGCTGCTTCTCTTCATTCCAGCCAGGGGAGCCCGCTTCGTCCTTTGCTTCAGGACCAGAGTCACTCCTGCCCCCATGGGCAGCGCTGGGCATCTTAGCCCCTCCCAGGTGGCGACACTGGTGTGGAAGGCGTTCTGTGCCCTGGACTCACCTTCCAGTGTGTGAAGACCACGGTTCAGGGGCCGCTATGGAAATTCACATTCCTCTTCCACTTGCCTTGGGTTCTCGGTGATCATCAGCAGAGAGCAGACTGGAAAGCAGCCCTTTTCTCCCTGTTAACAAATCCACATAAAGATGGAACATGAAGGAGGTGACCCTGAAGCAGGGCCCCACATGGGTTCCAGGGAGTCCATGGCTCCGAGCCCAGGGGTCCCCTAGCTACCCCTGGGCTTGGGGCATAGTCCACAGAAGAGAAAAGGAGGAGGGATGGTGAAGGTCATCAGTCCTCATTCCCAGTACCCCCGTTCTGGTCCATGAGAATGGAGAGGGGTTCAGGCAGGTGCACACCCTTACATGAGAGCACATGCACAGTGGTCTCGGCTCCCACAGTCCTTCTCCAGCATGTGCCACTTGGTGGCCTGAGCATCGTGGTCCACCAATTGGTAGAGCCAGGTACTGGCCAGAGCCCTGGAAGAGTAGGAGGGGGTCCCTGACCATGAGATGCAGGGTGGGTGTGGAGGGTGCCTGGGCGGGTCACTGCGGGGCTGCCCAAGTGCTGATTGCACTGGCCAGGAATCCAGGCCATGCCTCACGGAGGCAGGGGCTGTAGCAAGCCTCCCGCGCATGCTACAGGTTGGACAGCATGTGAGTTTGCTGCCAGGTTTTGGTCTCATCATATTTTGCTGTCTCATCATATTAGATCCTCCTTCTACTCCTAGTGGGGAAAGAATCTGGATCGTGAATAGGCGTTGAGCTGTCAGACTCATGGCTTTCATTCTCAAATCAGTTAATTTAATGAATTGCATTATTTGGCTTTTATGATATCAAAACAACCATATAGTCTTAAAATAACCTGTTACAGAGCTTGTCCATTTCCGTGTGGTGGGGCTCGTCAGAGTTGTTCAGGGCCATCGGTCTGTCAATAAACTAAGCTGCACCACCTCCCCTGTTACCCAGCTCTGTTTATGGTGCTGGGGTATTCGGAGCCCTAGAATCAAGGCAGGCATCCCCTCCTCTCCTGATCTCTGGATAAGCTGGCAGGGGTCTGTTTTGTGAGTGGCCATGGGTCGCTCTTTCCCGCTGGGGCAGGTGTTTCCTCTGCAAGGAAGGCTTGATTTTCTTCTTGGACTGATTTAGGTTTCTTGATTTTTTTTTTTTTTTATGGTAAGTTGCCTTTTTCTAAGAATTTGTCTCTGGGCATAAAAACCTTCAAGGTATTTCCATACTACCCTTTTTTTAGTAGTTTGAAATGATTGTGTAGACTCTGCTGTATTTACAAAACTGTCCCATTTTTATCCCCAATCAATCTTACCTTTGTTGATCTTTAAAAATCTTTTTCTATCCTTAAGAGTCTCTTATGGTTTGAAAGGAGAAAAAAAGAAAAGAAAAAGAATCCTTTTCTGTTTCATCATTTCTGCTCTGATCTTTCCCTTCCTTCCTCCCGTGTTCTGTGGGCTTGGTCTGCTGCTCTGACTTGAACTGGATACGGAGCCCACTTGTTCTCTGCCGACCGGCCCCCCCAGTGGCAGCTGCAGCCTGGCTTCAGCCCTCTAGCTGCATCCCACGTTGGGACATGTCACCATCTTCATTCTGGGGGGGGACCTGGTCTTTGTTTGTTCTCTGACTGCCGAACTGATCAGAGTGTTTTTATGTTTCCAAATGCTTGATTTTTTTTCTCCCCAGTGTTTTTTTTTTTTTTTTTTTTTTTTTTCATTTTTGAATTTCTAACTCAATGCTGTTGTGGTCGGAGAATAAGGTCTGAATGATATCAGCTCTTTGAAATGTGGAGGCCAGTCCAGTTGACATAAGTATTCCACATGTGTGTGGGAAGGAAGTGCTTCTCGTTGCTGGCTGCATGGCCCCACCTGCACACGCTCGGGCAGCCGTGGGGGCCGTGCAGTCCCGACACCGTGTGTGTGACTGGGCGCCTTGGGAAGGGGCAGGGAGAGCCCGGTGCCGAGGCACATTTTGGCAACTTCTTCTGCACCCTGTGTGTTCTTGCCTCTGCATTTTGAAGCTGGCTTAGGAACATACAGGTTTAGAATGGTCATCTTCCTGGGGAATTGAACCTTTATACTTTAGTGACTCTTGTTACCCCTGAGAAAGATTTTTGCCTACAAACCTATTTGCCAACTATTAATATGGTTCATGCCAGCTTTCTTCTGATTATACTACTACTTTTTATAGCTTTTTTAAAAAAATCTTTTGCCTTCAGCTTGTCTTCAGACATAGGTATCTCGCTCACAGAGCTGGTTTTGCACACGGATTGCATCTCATCACTGCCCTTTTGTACCGTAGCTGTTTCCCGGGCATTCTTACTCCTCAGGCACTCTTTCCAGAAGCCGAAAAGGCCGCCCGTTAGGGAACATCAAGTGGGGGCCTCCAAGTGTGTGAGTCTGCACATTGATGGTGCCCACAGTTCTAGGTGCTTCTCTGGGTTTGTCCTGGCCCTCCACTGGGCTGTGGGGGAGCCAGCTCCCAGCCAAATCACCAGCCTGTGTGGGTCTGGCCACAAATTTTGATTTCTGTGTCTTCATTTTTATTCAGTTCAAAATACTTGCTATTTTCCCTGATGATTTCTTCTTTGATCCAGTTGTTCCTTAGAAGCAAATTATTTAATTTCCAAATATTTGTTGATTTTGTAGATATCTTTAATCTAGCTTAATTCTGCTGTCAGTGAAGGAACCTGCACAATGTCAGCCTTTAGATATTTATTGAAGCTTGTGTTTGGCCCAGCACATGCTACATTACATATTGGTGAACGCGTGTGTTACGCAGTTGTTGGGGGGAGTGTGCCGTCAGCACGACCTCGGTCAAGGTGGTTGGTAGCATTCACGTCTTCCATATCCCTACCGATCTTTTCATCCAGTTTTTTGCCAGTTACTGAGCGAGGTCTTTGAATCTTTGAGTGGTTGTGAATGTGCCTATTTCCCCCTTTCTGTCTGTTTTGCTTCATGAATTTTGAAGCGCTGTCATTATGCGCATTTAAGGTGGTGACCACATCCTGCCGAATGGTCATCATGAAATATCCCTCTGTAGCTTCTGTCACGTCTTTTTTTTTTTAATTGTAGTAATTTAATTTTTTTAAATTGAAGTGTAGTTGACACACAATGAATGTTACATTAGTTTTGGGTGTAACACATCCTTTGCCTTGGGGTCAGCTTGGTCTGACGCTAATACGCAGAGCCAAGTTTCTCAGGTTTCCTCTTTTCGGGGCATGTCTCCCTCATTTTCAACCTATGTCCATCTCTTTATATTTAAAAAGCATCTTTGGCAGTCTTGCTTTTTAATCCTTTCTGGCAATCTCTGCCTTCTAATTGGAGCACTTAATCTGTTTGCACTTACTATAATTATTGATGTGCCTGGCATTACGTCTGCCATCTTGATATTGGTTTCCCACTTGTCACTTCTGTTTTTGACCCTCTTGTACTCCTTTCCTGCCTTCTTGTGTGTTAATCAAATATTCATTTTTTAGTTTTCCATTTTATTTCCTCTCTTGGTTTCTTTGATATAGCTCTTGTCATTTTCTTCTGAGTGGCTACTTGCAGGCTCACAGTACCCATCATCAACGTACCCAGCCCTACTCAGTCAGTGTTGCCACACCGTTTCCCCCAAAGTGTGTCATAACTCCATGCTAGAAGGATTCCATTTACCACCCTCCCACCCTTTCTCTAGCTGCTGTTATACATTTTACTTCTACACACCTTATAAACTTTACAATGTTATTGGTTTCGCATTAAATTATCAGTTATTAAACCTAAGATCAAGACCTGAGCTGAAATCGAGAACCAGACGCTTAACCGACTAAGCCACCCGGGCACCCTCAGATTTTTTTTAATACATGAGGAATAGTACTATAAATGTGTTTTCTCTTCCTTAAGATTTTGTTAATATTTTCTTTTCTCTAGCTTATTGTAAGAATATACAGTATATAATACATATAACATACAAAATATGTGTTAACTATTCATGTTATCAGTAAGGCTTCCAGTCAATAGTAGGCTATTGGTAGTTTTGGGGGAATCAGAAGTGATAAATGGATTTTCAACTGCATGGGGAGTCAGCACCCCTAACCTGCGTGTTGTTCAACTAGAGCTTATATTTACCCATCTGTTACCATTTCTGGTGCTCTTCCTGTAGATCCGAGTTTCTGTCTGGTTTTATTTCCCTTTATCTGGAAGAATACCCTTTAGCATTTCTTGAAGTGTAGTTCTTTTGGCAAAAGATTCTCTAGCTTCTGTTTATGAACAATGTCTATTTCACCCTCTTTTTAAAAAAGAATCTAGGGATGATGGTTTTGTTTTCCTTCATGTGCTTTAAATCTTTTTTTTTTTTTTAAAGATTTTATTTATTTATTTGAGAGAGAGAATGAGAGAGAGAGCACATGAGAGGGGGAGGGTCAGAGGGAGAAGCAGACTCCCTGCTGAGCAGGGAGCCTGATGCGGGACTCGATCCCTGGACTCCAGGATCATGACCTGAGCTGAAGGCAGTCGCTTAACCAACTGAGCCACCCAGGCGCCCTCCTTCATGCGCTTTAAAGGTGTTATTCCATTGTCATCTGGTGTCCATAGTTTCGAATAAGAATTCATCGTATCTTATCATTATTCCCAGACACACCATGTGTCTCACTCCATGGTGGCTTTCAAGGTTTTGTTCATCTGTGGTTTTCAGTAGTCTGACTCTCCTGGAACTTCTTCCATAAGTTAGACAGTTGGATATCATTCCATACTCCCTGAGGCTCTGTTCCGTTTTCTTCAATCATGTTCTTCTCTCTGTTCTTTAGATTGAATAATGTCTATTGATATGTCCTCTAGTTTGCTGACTTTTTTAAATGATTTACATTCTGCCATTAAGCCTATCCTACAAGTTTTTCATTTCAGTTACCGAGCTGCTCAGTTCTACATTTTCTATTGTGGTTTTTTTGCGTTTTGTTTGTTTGTTTGTTTTTTATGATTTTATTTATTTATTTGAGAGAGAGAGAGAACACGAGCAGGGTGAGGGACAGAGGGAGAAGCAGGCTGCCCAACTGAGCAGGGAGCCCAATGCAGGCTCAATCCTGGGACTCCAGGATCATGACCTGAGCTGAAGAGAGATGCTTAAATGACTGAGCCACCCAGGCACCCCTCTTCTTTTTTTTCAGATAAAAGACTATTTTTTTAGAACAGTTTTAGGTTCATAGCAAAATTGAGAGGAAGGTACAGACATATCCCACATGCCCCTTGCCCCTAATCCCATACATACACAGTCTCCCCCATTATTGACAGCCCACCAGAGTGGGACAACTGGTACACCAGGCAGATCTACACTGAAACATTATCACCCAGAGTCTACAGTTCACAGTAAGTTCACTCTTGGTGGTGTGCATTCTGTGGGTTTGGACAAAGGTATAATGACATGTATCCACCATTATAATATTACACACAGTGTTTTCACTGCCCTAAAAATCCTCTGTGCTCTGCTCAGTCATTCCTCCTCTAGTACTGACCCTTGACAACCACTGATTTTTTTTTTTTTTTTTTGCTGTCTCTGTGGTTTGCCTTTTCCAGAACGTCATATGGCTGGAATCATACAGTATGTTGCCTTTTTGGATTGGCTTCTTTCAGTGAGTAATACGCATTTAAGGTTCTTCTGTGTCTTTTATAGTTTGATGGCTCATTTCTTTTTAGCACTGAATAATATTCCATTGTCTGGATGCATCACAGTTTATTTATCCATTCACCTATTAAAAGACATCTTGGTTGCTTCCAAGTTTTGGCAATTACGAATAAAGCTGCTATAAATACGGATGTACAGGGGTGCCTGGGTGGCTCAGTCGTTAAGCGTCTGCCTTCAGCTCAGGTCATGGTCCCAGGGTCCTGGGATCGAGCCCCGCTTTGGGCTCCCTGCTCGGCAGGAAGCCTGCTTCTCCCTCTCCCTCTCCCCCTGCTTGTGATCCCTCTCTCGCTGTGTCTCTGTCAAATAAATACATAAAATCTTAAAAAAAAAAAATACGGATGTACAGTATTTTGGGAGGAAGGTGGAAAGGGAGAAGAGAGAATCTTAAGCAGGTTCCACACCCAGCACAGAGACTGACGCGGGGCTTGAGATCATGACCTGAGCTGAAAGCAAGTGTTGGATGCTTAACTGACTGAGCCATCCAGGCACCCCACGGTTTTTTGTATAGATATAAATTTTCATCTCCTTTGGGTAAATACCAAAGCATGCAATTTCTAGAACACATGGAAAGAGTATGTTTAGTTTTGTTAAAATACCACCAAGCTGTCTTCCAAAGTGGCTATAGGGTATTGCATTCCCGCCAGCAGTGAATAGAGTTCCTGTGGCTCCACATCCTTGCCAGCATTTGGTATTATCAGTGTTCTGGACTTTGGCCATTCTAACAAGTGTATAGTGGGTATCTGTTTTATTCTTTATTATTATTATTGAAGTATAGTTGACATACAGTATTATCTTAGTATTGTTCTAATTTGCATTTCCCTGATAACATATGACAGAAGCACTTTTCATGTGCTTACCTGCCATGTGTTGATCTTCTTTGGTGAAGTGTGTGTTAAGGTCTTTTGCTCATTTTTTAATTAGGTCGTTTGTTTTCTTACTGTTGAGTTTTAAGAGTTCTTTGTACATTTTGGTTAATAGTCCTTTACCAGATGTGTGTTCTGCACATATTTTCTTCTGTTCTGTGGCTTGTCTTTTCATTATCTTGCCAGTGTCTTTCACAGAGCAGAAAATTTTAATTTTAGTGAAGCTTAGCTTATCAATTCTTTCTTTCATGGATCGTGCCTTTGGTGTTGTGTCTGAAATGTCATTGCTGGGTGCCTGAGTGGCTCAGTCAGTTAAGCATCTGCCTTCAGCTCAGGTCATGATCCCAGGGTCCTGGGATCAAGTCCTGCATCAGGCTCCCTGCTCAGTGGGGAGTCTGCTTCTCCCTCTGCCCCTCCCACTGCCCCTGCTCACATGTATGCTCTCTCTTTCTCACAAAAATAAATAAAATCTTTAAAAAAAAACTAAAAAAACTAAATAAAATGTGATTGCCAAGCCCAAAGTCATCTAGGTTTTTGTCTTGTGTTATCTTTTTATGATTTTTATAGTGTTGTGTTTTATATTCAGGTCTGTGATTCATTTTGAGTTATTTTTTGTGAATTAGAGGTGTGAGGTCTTTGTCTAGATTCATATTTTTGCACGTGGATGTCCAATTTTTCCAGCACTGCTTGATAAAAGGAGTATCTTTTCCTTCATTATGTTTCCTTTGCTCCTTTGTCAAAGATGAGTTGACTCTCTTTATGTGGGGTCTATTTCTGGGCTCTCTATGCTGTTTCTTTGATCTGTCTCTTCTTTCATCAATACCACACTGTCTTGACCACTATAGTTTTATAGTAGGTCCTGAAGTCAGGTAGCATCAGGCCTCAGACTTTGTTCTTCTCCTTTAACATAATATGTTGGCTGTTCTGGGTTGGTTCTTTTTTATAATCTCCATTTTTCTGCTAGTAATTCCTGTCTGTTCACTCATCAGGGAAGTTGTTCTTTATAATTATTTGAATGTGTTTTCTTTCTTTCTTTTTTTTTTTTACTTAAATAGCTGCTTTAAAGTTTTTATCTGATATGTTCAACATCTGTGCCATTCTGGGTCAGTTTCTGTTTACTGCTTTTTTCCCAGTTGACTGTGGATCCTATATTCCTGCTTCTTTGCATGTCTAATAATTTTTTTGTTTGTGTGCTCAACATTGTAAGTGATACATGATGGAGACTCAGAATTCTAATCTTTTGCTCTGAAGAATATTTACTTTTGTTCTTGTAGGCAGTTAGTTCAGTTACTGGCTGTTCACCTTGAACTTGTGGAGGCTTGGCTTTATGCTCTGTCAGGGCAGATACGTGGAGAGCCCAGGGTCCTTCCCAGGCTCCTCTAATGTGGTAAGACTCATCTTCTGAACTCTGCCTCTCCTTCAGACCGTGTAGAGCTCCGTCTCTAGCATTGTTGCAGTAGGTCCAGGGTAGGCCCTACCCACAGGTGTGATCCTTCTTCCTGAAGCAAGACCATTGTGGCATCTCACCTGGTGTTGGGTTGTCAGGTGGTGTTTGTGCTTTGGCTGGCTGGACCCCAGATCATGGTTGATCTCCCCTATCTATTCCATCTAACCCTGCTATAGTCACTCTGGTAAACCTCGTGTGGTGTCCTGACCATGCACAGCCCAGCCTTCACACAAGGACTGATGGGGAGCCCAGACGCAGCCTTCAGGCCCTCCCCCAGTTAACCTCCATGCTGCTGGCTCACCCCACAGATGCAGCTGCCCTAGCTGCCCCCACGCTCTGATCTCTGCCTCCTCAGCTTCATGTGGCCTCTAGGCACCACCTAGATTTCATGGCTGGGACCTTTCCCAGGGCAGATTGCTGCCAGAGTATTTGGGAGGCTCCCCTCATCAGCTGCCCCTCCCCACCTGTTGTCCACTGCCTGCCCAGACATGGTTGCTTGGTATCTTTTGTCCAGTTTGATGGTTGTTTATAGCATGAGGACTGTTCTGGTACCAGTTACTCCATCATAGCCACAGTCCTATTGTTCTCGCTTCATGAATGATACGCCCGTTTATCTCTAGAACAGACAGTCATAGCTCTTCATTGCAAATTGTACCCTTTATTATTGCTAAGTATGGTACATAGTCTGTCTTCATGCTTTTTCCTCTGAATTCAACGTTTCCTATTACTGACATTGGACCCCTGTTTCTCTTGTCTGCACTCTCCTGGTATATCTTTGCCAATCATTCTTTCGGTGTCTCTCTTACACATAGCACAGATTTGGATTTAACTTTGGAACCTAATTATAAATCTGTTGAGTATATTTTTATGGAGAAATACAAGAGCAAATGCTAGGAAAACATGGCACCTAGTGTCAGGGACGGGGAAGGAAGTCACGTTGTTTTTGTCATTACTTAGTGGATTGTCAGATAATCTCTCAAGTATGAGGTTGACTATTGTATCTTAGGCCCCAAATGACAAAAGATGAGCAAATCAGTGAATTTAACAAACATCCCATCTCTCTCACTATCCCCCCATATTTCAGTTAGTTACATAACCGGTTCTAGAGCCATAATCTATGTATTGTTTTAGGTCTAATCCTACTGGTAAGTAGATTCCTTGCTTTCTGCCAGATGATCTGCTAAAGTTCCCTGGTTATCTCTTATGAGACCAGAGTTAATCTTCCAGTCCTTCAAGAAGAGCTTATGGCTGAAGAAGATATACAAATGGCTAACAGACACATGAAAAAATGTTCATCATGATTAGCCATCAGGGATGGGTTAGCCCGGTGATGGGTCTTAAGGAGGGCATGTGCTGCATGGAGCACTGGGTGTTATACGAAAACAATGGATCGTGGATCACCACATCAAAAACCAATTATTTATTGTATGGTGACTAACATAACATAATAAAATTTAAAAAAAAAAGGGCTTATGGGAGCAAATTCTTTAAGTTCTTACATGTTCAAAAATGCTTGTCTATTGTTTTTATACTTGAGCAGCAGTATGGCTGGATATAAAATGCTTGGACCATGTCTGTCTTCGCAGCCTCTACTGTCTGCTGACACAGATGTGGCCGTGGAACATTTTGAGGACAGCCTAACTTACTTCACCATTGACATGATCTTTTTGCCTGACCACCAAAAGGACTTTTTAAGCTGTTAAGTCCAGTGATTTTCCTAAGGTGTACCTTAACGTTGACCATCCTATAGCCTGTCTTTGGATCTGGATCATAAGGCTTCAATTTTTCTAAAAATTAAAATTGATTTTCTAGGGGCGCCTGGGTGGCTCAGTCGTTAAGCATCTGCCTTTGACTCAGGTCATGATCCCAGGGTCATGGGATCGAGCCCCGCATCAGGCTCCCTGCTTGGTGGGCAGCCTGCTTCTCCCTCTCCCACTCCCCCTGCTTGCGTTCCCTCTCTCACTGTGTCTCTCTCTGTCAAATATATAAATAAAATCTTTAAAAAAAAATTGATTTTCTAAATCACTGAATGTTAGAGACCCTCTGCCTGTCTTCCATATCTGCTGTTTTCTCTCCAATCCATTGTAACTCTTTGTTTCCCTTTCATTTCACTCACTTTGTATCATTCCTGCTCTTACTGTCTTGTTCCAGTCTCCTTCTGCCATTTCCCATTCCCCTCCATTTCTTTGAGGTCTTCCTTCCTTTTCTTTCCTGTGCTCTGTCAGTTCAGTTTTCCTCCTCTGTGTTTTGCTACTTCAGATTCTTGTTTTATAGAGGAAACTGCTTCATGAGTTTTGTTTTATTAAATTATGGCAAAAAATCCTTGGTGACAATTTCTGGTTGCTTCCAAGGAATGTTGGCTTTTCTGTGTTTCTTCCTTTTCTCTTGTGTTATCTTTGCAGAGATGAGTGATTCTTAACCAAGACTACCATGGCCCCATTAGGAAGTGAATTAGGAGAAAAGGGTGTGCTGGTAAGGGACAGCAAAGACAACTTCAGGGCAACAAGAGCTCATGGTGCACAGGGCTAGGCCAAACACAGGATCAGTAGAAGGAAGTGGCTACTGTGTATTGTCACAATGATGGCAAAGTGCCTTTGTCATTTAGTGCATGGGGACAGAGACGCCAGATTGCAATGCATGAGACAGTGCCATGTAACCATGAATAGCTGTGACCACAAAGACAGCTCTGATTCCTTACCTGCTGCAGGAGGTGCGTGTTGGCGAGGGGTCATCACCCAGCACTGACTATGGGAGTGCTCTGCCTCCAGAAAGAGGTTGGCTCCCAGTGTCTCCATGGAGATAGAACACACCTGTGCAACTCCTTGTTTTGTTTTCCCTGCCCTTCTCCCAGAACCAAGCTAGGGACTAAGGTTTTGGCCATGGCCAGTGTGGCAGGCTCTGCAGGTGCTCCTGCGGCTTGCACCTTCGGTGTTGTCCCCCACTGGTCCTGCCTGCACCCACTGGCTCCCCCACTTGGTGGCCCTTCAACCCTCCCGTTGAAGATGGACTTAGCATCTCTCATCCTCCTCCTGCTGTGGGTGGGTGTGAGGTTTCCTCAGAAGGGGAAACATGCAGACTTTATGCTATCAAACTGGAGATGCGTCTTGCGTGGACGCTAGAGTGCAGTGTATTTCCGTGGTGAGGGGCCCCAAGACCCAGCCCACTGAGGTCTTTCCTGAGGGCCTGATAGGCAGAGAAACAGAGCAGCCCGTGAGTTGCTCCGAGACCTTGTATAGGGGAGCAGCTCTGCGGGACCTCAGGGGCTCTCTGAGAGAAGGGCCTGAAGTCTTCTGTCATAACCCAAGGGCTTGGCCAAGGGCAGCAGTCAGGCTGCTCCCCTCAGCAGCTCTGTGCCTGGCTCCTGGGAGGTAGGGGGGTAAAGTTTGCAGGAGCATACAACCATCTTGGCGGCCTAGATGGGGCTGTCCAGGGGTGGGAGCCCCTGGGATGGGTCTAAGAAGCCACTTCATGGTTCTCTTGATCTTATAGGTATGCAGAACTCATGAACTCACCAATCCTGGGATCGCTGATGTCAAGATCCGGCCAGACCGCAAGATCCTGGTCACTGCGGGCTGGGACCATCGTGTCCGTGTGTTTCACTGGTGGACGATGAAGCCACTGGCCGTACTGTCCTTCCACAGCGCCACCGTCCACTGCGTTGCCTTTGCCACTGATGGCTTATTGGCCGCAGGGTCCGGGGATCAGCGCATTAGCATCTGGTCGCTCTACCCGATCCGCAGCAATGCGTCCACTCCCTCGTTGGGACATGCAGAGGGCAGGGAGGTGGGCACCCAGACTTTGGCCTAACCCAGGCATGTGGAAACCGTGCATCGGGACCCCTGAGGACAGCCAGTCGCGGTTCTCCTCCTCCAGTTACAAGAGGGGCTTGGTCCATGGAGTCGTTTTCTGCACAGGCTTGTGTTTCCTTCTGTGAAATACAGCATCTGTATGACAGTGACTCTGCAGTTCACAAAGAGTAACTGGGCCAGACACCTGGGCAGCTGTGGCCCAAGTGGGAGGCCAACCTGGGGCTGCTTTACAATCAACCTCTATTGCAAACCCGCAGGCTCAAGGTATACATTCTCCGAGGTGACACCCTGGATTACTCCTTAGGGTCAGCTCCAAGAGCTCTCCTCAGACCTTCCACTGGGCAGGGCAGTTGACCCCTGTCCAGTGGGAGACACCAAATGTGGCCCCCAGGTCCTGCTGACTCTGTGTGGCTCCTCACCCCAAGGATGACCAGGAGCTCCTGATGCTCAGGGCGGAAGCCAGAACCTGTATAAAGAAGTGAGCAGACCCCTCAAGGGAGCAAGGCAGGAGGAGGGTGGGCTGTGGATGACGGCAAAGGCAGAGAGAGCTCATGGTTCAGGTCCAGGCCAAGCTCCCTGAATCCATGGGAGGAAGTGCCCCACAGAGAGGAAGACCAAAGATGGCAAGGTGCCATCTTCGGGGTGGAAAGCACAGCAGAATTAAGTGTGGCCGACACAGTCACCAACAACACAGAGCCAACAGTGTTCACACAGGGCAACTGGGAATGAGCAGCCGAAGCAGCGAGTATGTCCAGAGTCTCCTTCCATGCATGTCTGGGCCCAGCTGTCAGGGCATCTTTTAAAGCTGGGCTATTGATTGGGAAGGAATGGGACCCTGGAAATTGGGGTGGAGGCTGTGGGCAGTCATTGAGGAAGCTGGGGGCCTCAAACCCCTTTGTTCCGCTGCCTTTTTTGCCAGAAGAGCGCCCTTCGGTCTCTGCCTGAAGAGGTCAGTCCTCCTTTACCTGAAGGACCCGGAATGGCTCCCCCTGGGGCGGGGTCCTTGTGGGACACTCAGGACCACCTCCCCCCACCCCAGCTTTGTTTATAACTAGACTCAGGCCGCAGGAGGCCCCAAAGGGTGAGGTACAAAGTGTGGCCCATGATGAGGTGGCTACGCTCCAGAAGAACTTTGTGCAGATAGAAATCTGGAGAACACGTGTGGGATCCAGGTGACAGGAATATGAAATGCATCAGGCCAGATCCATGGAAACAGGGCCACTAACAGAGGGTCTGGACTTGTTGCAGCCCGAGGAGTTAGAAAGGGCCCCCGGGTGCAGTTGCTTGGTTGAAACATGGACCACAAGGCAGGTTCGCTGAGTACGGTTGAAATGCCAGAACCACCTCAGTGTACTGCAGAGGGGGTGACCCGAGGGTTCGGGGAGATTGGGGTACTCGAGGGGACTTAGCACATGAGAGCTGCTCACCCTCCATAAGAGGGGCGGAGCCTTTTCCCAAGACTTTGAGGAGTACGTTCGCAAGGGGAGCCCAGCATCCTTGGAGAGCTCTGTGGTTTCTCTTCTCTGCAGGTCAGCTGGAGCCACTGCCACAGAGCAAGGTTCTCTAAAGGCAGCGGAGTCACTGAATCTCAGAATGGCAAGGCCTAGTAGTGGCACTTAACTGTCCAAGACGGAATAGGCGTGCTTGTGTGGTGGGCAGCCTCAGCCACAAGCAGCCAGACTGGCAGAGATGTGGGCATGGGCTGGTGTCCTTGGGGCCCTGGAAGTGGAGCTGACAGGCAGCTGGATCGAGTCTAGCTTGGTCTGCTTGAGCGGAAGTGTTCTGGATTGAGCAGACAGATGTCTGACCCGGGCCACCGAAATAGGTTTACAAACCCCCAGTCACCGCCCCAGGCCCCTTAAGGAAAGACCCCACTACACTGCCAACAATGTATACTGCTGGTCTCCTGTCCAGCCTCCCCAGCGACCTACGGCCACTCCCTAGGGGACTGTATACCGTTGGAGCTCATGGAAGGCCCATCCTGGGGACTGGCCTACCCACATGGGCCCTGTTGGACAGAGGTGCTGGCGAGTGTCCCCCAGCACCTCTGGGAGGGACCACGCTGGCCCCTGAGTATCCTGTAGCCACGTCACCGGATGGTGGGGGACACATCCAGAAAGATTTCCACATGATGAATGTCAGAAGGAGAGGCTCTGTTTAGGCTGCAGGCACTCGAACCTCACAGAGGAAAACTGCCAAGTAAGCCACCCTCGGGGTGCTCCTCACAGGGAGGCTGTCAGGTCAGAGACAATGGAGAGTGGCCTCGCCAAGCCACAGCCCTGCATGGCTCCCACGAGAGGCCACACGCTGAGGGTGTTCTCCTAGAACACGGCTGTATAGGCCTTCGGTAGAACCACCGTATTTACGAAAACAGCCATGGAGGTGTGTGTTCCAGACGAAGGGACAGGGCGCTGCAAGTCAGCATGAGGTTTATTAAACTCAGAGATGCTTCCAGAATGTCTGAGGTGAGCTGCGTGTGTTGGCTGCCAGTGCCTTGCCCCTGGAGATGGTAGAGAGAGGTGTTGGCAGGCACAGACCCAGAGTCCATACATGGGCCTCACTCTCCTGTAAAGGCACGAGCAGAGGTGCATGGAGGATCACAGGCAACTGACCCCCTACAGAGGTCACATGCTGGTGAGCAGTGTCCCAGAGACATCTTGTGGCCGAATCTTGGTGTACGAGGGCCAAATTGGTCTGTCAGAGCTAGTCCTGTGTGCCTGATGGGGCCATGTGGATAAGGCAAGCAGTTTCCAAGTTCACCCAGGCCTTATGGATGTTGTGTGGAAAGACTGGTGGCCAGGACTTTTGTCCACTCAGCTGAGCCACCTGGAACCCCAGTGGACCAACTATACTGGAAACACTAGTGTCTGAACCAGAGTGAGGCCTCTGTGCCCACTGTGGGGCCCACAGTTTGGCACAACACGGCCTCTGCCTCCACAGGATCTGGGGCATTAGCAAATCACCACAGACCCGACCAGTCTCAAACTCCCCGGGGCATAAGACGAAACGGGCCCCACCCCAACACCCAGCCTGGGGAAGATACTTAATGTTTGCAAAGCCTCAGATGGTCCTTGTCATATTCCTAGGGCTGAGTCGTTCCTCAGACCTGACCCAGTGTTGGGGGGCTGGCTCTGCCAGGGACCCAGGTGTGCAGGGGCACTGCCATCTTCCAACGGCTGTGCGATCCCCTTGCTGGAAGGGCTCAAGCCAGTCTCCCTGAGCATCCTCCAGTGGGCTGCAGAGTGGCCACAGTGCATCCCTACGGCTCTCCCACAGGACAAGCGTGTGCCTCTACAAGGAGGAGCCTCTATGTGGATCCAAGGTTGCCCTTCACCAGAAGGACGCATGCGCTCTCATCATCAGTCCCTTTGATGTGAACTTAGGGCCCTGAATGTTCTGGGAATGGCTTTTTTTCCTTTGCATGGGTGCTCATAGTGGCTTTATTCATAATAGTGCCAAACTAGAAACAACCCAAATGTGTTGACAGATGAATGGACAGAGAAGCAAACTGTGTGGTGCATCCATACGATGTAGTCCCACCAGCCAGGAAGAGGAGCCTGGATGGACCCTGAGGAACTGGGGTGGGGAGACAGCGTCCAAGCATCTCAGGCCGCACGCCCGTGTGCCTTCATGTCAGATGCTTTCAGCAAGACTCTCCCGGGCTCAGCCCCCCTCCGCACACCCAGCCACATCTGGCCGTGGCAGCCGGGTGGCTTGGCAAAATCAGCCCTGTGATTTTCTGCCCGGTTCCTAAGTGCCTTTCCCAGCTACTTACGCTGTTCACTGAGCAACGTTTTTCAGGACTTACACCCAAGCGCCGTTACATTCAGGAGCCACTTGAATTTACCACAGTCCACAGCAGCCAAACCATGGTGATTCTGACATCGGTATCGCCCAGGATGACGAGGAAGGCTGTGGCTCAGGTGCCCAGGGGGCTGGAGACCCGAGGTCCCCCAGGCAAGCGAGGGGGACCCACTGGCCAAGCGTCGCTCATCAGGTGTCCTCAGGCGTCCTCCCCCTCAGCAAGCCGCTTTCCGGTCCAGCCCATCCACTGAGAGAGGCTCACCAGTCTCTCGAAGAAGTCTTCATGAACACTCTCCTCGGAGAGGCTGCTCACAACCAGAGAAAACTCTCCTGGAGTAGCGATGGAATCAGCGTGCAGTTCTGGCTCTGGTCAATGTGTTCTGCTGTTCTGTCCCTGTTGGAAGAGCTTCCATGGGTTAGGAGCGCGGGCGCGGTGCGGCCGGGGCCTCTGGTTGGAGCCTGACAGGCTGTAGTTAGGGGTCAGTGGGGTGGGCACCTCTTCCAGCCCTCCTGGTTGTTAGCAGAATCCAGAGCCTCAGCTCCTGGAGGCTGCCCAGCCTCTTCACGGCCAGCAGGAGTGGCCTTGGGGTATTCTGTGTGGTGACTTCGTCGCCCCGGGTGGGATCTGGATGTTCTACTGGGGAGACAAAAGCACCCCCGGTCACCACCTCCAGGGTGAAGGGTGCCTCTCATCAGCAGGACAGACAGGGCTGCGGCGGGGCCCACCTCCAGGCCACCTCCCCTGAAGGGCAAGCGGCTGTGCCATCCTGACCAGCCAGCCCAGGCAAGTGAGTGGCCCAGCGTGTGCCTGCCTCAGGAGCCTTCTGCTGATCCTCTTCCAGACCCATGGTATCCCTCAAGGCCGGTCGCCCAGTCATCCCCACCCGGCACGTGGGCAGGTGGACAGCGCTTACCCAGCACCCACTGCGGACTGGGGTCCCTCTCGGACAAGCGGGAGGCTCATGGCAGACCAGGCGGTGACCAGGCCGATGCAGCCCCCGGACGTTGAGAATTCACCCCCTTTGCCTGTGCTCTCTGACTTTCAGCGGTGGGACGACGTCGGACAGCCATGGGCTTGGGAAATACGCAAAGCAGCCTCCGCGTGTGGCAGGGGGCGAGCCCGGGGAGCTGGACGAGGCACTGAGACGCTGAGGATTAGCTGAGGAAGGGGGACCTCGCCGTGCTCGCCCGGCAGGCTGGCTTTGTGCTGACGTGCAGTGCGTGTCTTCACGCTCCTGAGTGAGTGATGTTCAGTCAGGTGTTACCCACCTGCGTCTGTGCCAAGAAGCCACAGAACACCCTCTGCACAAAAGGACTGTTTGCACAAAGAAAAAACATTCCTTCAGGGGGTTCTTTAGAAACGCTTGATACTCAACTAGCTATAACTTCATGGGAAAGCCTGGTGTCAAAGACGAGCTGGCACAGACGAAAACCTTCCAGAACTGAGCTTGCCGTGCACCTGTGCTTCGGGGCAGGTAAGCTGCCACTGCCCCAGCCCGCAGCTCGGGGGGCGGGGGGTGGCGTTGGTGCTGCGGCCGCCCCAAGTCCGGCGCACTCCATCCCTCCTGCAGCACCGCTGTGCTCACTCCTGCCTGGACTCAGCCTCCCCGGGCCAAGCTCTCCAGCTCGCCCAGGAGCTCCATTTGGAGTCGGGTGGGAGGGAAGCCCCTGGGCCGGACAGAGCTGAGCGAGATGCTGAGAGCCAGGCAGCGGCTGGTGAGGGGGCAGACATACACCCAGCCCGCCGGAGACGTGCCCACCAGGTACAGGACTGTCAGTTCTACAGAGGAAGTCCTAAACCTGTGCTTAGGGAATCCCTGCGGGAAAACATTCGAGCAAGAGATAGAGCCACAGACCGGAGGAAGTAGGGCATACCTGTACTGTGGGCTAAGCTGAGAGAAGGTGCTCAGGGCCTTCAGATGAAATGCTTCTGCCTCCATCCCTGCCAGGAGGGAGCCTAGAGCTGCTCCACCTGTCCACCCAGCACCCGACGTGGGCTCTCTGATCTTGGAGCAGGGTCAGGAATGTATATCCCGTGGGCCATCGACAGACACCCTTGGGCCACAGCGTCTGGGACCTCGGGCCCACAGAGCCACAAGTATTCATGTGTGCTGGCCCCTGCTTCCGTGGCACGGGGCAGACATGGGGAATCTTGCTACTGCAACAAAACCAAGAGGCGTTCAGGGGTGCCAAGAGCCGCACTGAAGGCCAAGGGGCCTCCCACACGGGCCTGGGATGCGTCAGGCAGCAAGATGACGGTCACCGTCGTCTGTTCAAACGGGCAAGATTCCGATGGGCCAAGAAGTCTCATTGACACTTGAACAAGACAAGTTAACATGAAGTAGACCAGCAAATATTGTAGTAGTGAAGTAGGCCAAGCATGCCTGAAGATTGCTATGGGCTGAATGTCTGTGTCCCTCCACAAATTCATAGGTTGAAACCTAACCCCCCAGGTGATGGTACTAGGATGGGGCCTTCGGGAGGTGCTTAGGTCATGGGGTGGAGCCTTTGTGAATGGGATCAGTGCCTTATACAGGAGACCTCAGAGGGCTCCCCCTGCCCTTCTGCCATGTGAGGACCCAAGAATCGGGCTCTCACCAAACTCTGGCTCTGCCTTGATCTTGGACTTATAGTCTCCAGAGCGGTGAGAAATGAATTTCTGTTATTTATAAGCCACCCAGTCTGTGGTATTTTGTTACAGCAGCCTGAATGGACTGAGAAAAGATGCTATATTTTTATTGTTTTTTTTTTTTTTTAAGATGTGAATGTTAAGGGGGTGCCCGGGCGGCTCAGTGGGTTAAACATCTACTCTTGATTTCGACTCAAGCCATGATCTCAGGGTTGTGAGATTGAACCCTGTATCGGGCTCTGCGCTGGGCATGGGGCCTGCTTAAGATTCTCTCTCTCCCTCTCCCTTTGCTCCTCCCCACTTCTAAAAAATAAAATAAAAGACGTGGAATGTTAAGAAATCAAGTCATTTGGTTTCATCCTGTTGCAATGATCACTGCGTTAATACACCGGTCCAAACTCATAAGTATACAGTATGTACGTGGCATCTAAGGGTCAGCAAGTTGGGAAGCTTGGTGGGGCGGTGGAGCCTGGGGAGGGCTGGGCACAGGGAGCACTGTCGACGGGAGCACCTTTGCATGGCCTCTCAGCATGGCGGTCTCAGGGGAATCAGACTTCTTCCATGGGGCCTCCAAGAGCTCATCCAGCAAACCAGCAGGAGCCTTCTCCGCCCAGCCTGGTATCAGGAAAGGGACACGGACCCCACCTCATGAGGGAAGAAAGTCAGAATGTTTTCATCCTTTGCAAAATAAGGCTCGTCCTTGTATATCTCCCTGTGTAGTGAGAAAGAATCAACATAGACAACTGAGACCCCAGGACTCGGGGGAAGGAGCCTGGGGCAGGACCTGGGCCTCCTGCCATGGCCAGGAGGGAGCATCGAGCCACGCACTCCCTCCAGCCATGCACACGGCACCCCTCACCCCACCCTGCAGGGTGTGATGAAATGCTCACGAAGAAGCTTACTCATCCCAACACACCAGGCCATATCTCCAAATAAATGGACAGCAGATCTGGACCTCCCCATCCACATGAAACCCAAAGAATCCTTCATCTCGGGGTGCTGAGAACACAGCTAAGGAAGAATAAGAAGCAGCCCAAGGAGAAACGAAACACAGTTTAGCACTTTTAGTACCAGCTTTAGTGAATCTCATATCGTGTGGGTAAGTGTGTGTGTCTTGCCTAAGATGTTAAGATACTTTCAGATCTCTATATTAGGCTTGTCATTCTTATTAAATATTTAGAGGTGTTTTTAGTGCATTTGCAACCAATGTTTCAAATTTTATTCTGCTCAATATCCATACATTTTGATATATCCACCGAGTTAGGGTGTGGCTATAGTGACAATTATTTATTACACAACATACAATTTATAAATCTTGAGAATTTATCAAACCATTGGCATTGTTTTCTATTTTGGAGATTTCAAACAGAGGCCACAATGAGGGGAAGCACAGCAACCCCCAGGGAGCCAGCTCCCTCTGCACAACATTAAACCAAGGCTGGGCCTGTGGTGTTGAAGGGTAGGCACTTGGCACCTTCCTCTTGGGAGCGAGGGCTCCCAGGACTGAGGTGAGCTCTGGGACATCCGGAGCTTGTAACTACTCATCTAGAACATGGGAGTGACCACTCCAGCAGATGCAAGTGGACAGAGTTCTACATGAAATGCATCTCCTCCTTATAGACAAGACAGATGTCAGGCGTCTGATGTGCAGATGGGGGGGGGGGGAGACTGGATCCTACCCAAGTCCGCAGCCACGGGGGCGAAGCCCACAGCGGACACACCTTTCCCATCCATAACCTGCAAACTCGACTTTCCCCTTCCCTAGTTGGAGAAGTAAAGAACGAGAATGTGCTGTTTGCTGAGCAGGAATAATAAATCCTACAGCCATTCCCCGCGCACTGCTCAGCTCAGTTAAAGGGGCAAAGAGGGAGGAGAGTGGAGAGGGGGCGAGAGGAGAAAGGACACCAGAGTGGGCTCAAAACAGAAGAATGGGGCAAGAAAGTGTTGGCAGGTTCTTTATATGCCCCAGGAGGACTTAGTATTCATTAACATTCACCCTCTTGAGGAGATGGTTGTGTGAACCCTGACAAAATTCCGCCCCCCAGGAACACCCTCCTGCCCCTTTGCTGGCCCCCGCCACAGCCCTGGCACCCATGGGTCTGTTCTCTCGCTCTGCAGCTCACCTCTTCCAGAATGTGTGTAGACAGAATCCCACAGTGTGGCGCCTCCGCTCTGGTCACCCACGATTCTGCATTTGGGGTCCAGTGGCTGCCCTGCCGAGAAATGGCTCCTTTCTCCCAGAATGACCCTCAGGCCTGGGAGACCTGGCTCCTGAGCAGGGTAGGCAGCTGGACCCACCGCCAAGGTGGTCTGCCTTTGTGGAGCCTGTCTTGAGCCCCTCGGCCCCACCCCATAGAGCCCACCAAGGCCCTGGCCAGCATGGAGGCCACCGTCTGTCCTTCCCTCTGGGAACATGCATTCTTTTAGAGCAGAAATTGTATCTCAACAAATACTGGGTGGCAGCTATTTTGGCATGTGAAAGTGTGAACACGTCACTCCATGCTCCCTACCTCACACCACACCTTCGCCTCCTCGGAAAGAGAGAGGGCTAGTGGGGGCCCTCCCAGAGCTCCTGAAGAGTCGGGACCCCTAACTAAAGCTATACAAACAAAAGAGGGAGACACTGTCCCTGTGAGAGAGAGACACATGAGCTAGCTGGACTGGTCAGGGCACAGGCGCTTGGAGAAACATCTCCCAGGGGTCCTAAGCCCCACACACAAGGCTGTCACCAGCACCCCCAGGGTGTAGGACCCACCGCTCAGGCTGGGGGCTGGACTGCCTGCCTCATGGGTGTGTCTGGGTCCCTGAGCACCAGAGAGGCTTGTGGAGAGAGCGTGGGGTGGACTCAGCCTGGGGCAAGTAGAACCAAGAGAGCAGCTCCCAACAGGAGGGATGCTCACTTGTCTAGCTGCTGCCCAGCTACATGGGGGCTCAAAATACTTGGGGCTGCGGCTGTTCACGGGTCCAGACTCTGACGTCTGGGTCCATCACTCTGTGTTGGGACCATCCTATGCACCGGAGGGTGCTGAACAGCCTGCCTGGCTTCCACCTACCCCGTGTGGCCATCAAACAAAAGTGTCTCCTGACATTGCCCGATGGCCCTGCAGGACGAAACTTCCGCGTTAAAAACCCCTGGTTTAGAGACAGGTTAGGACTTGGTCAATCCAAGATGAACAGAGTGGCTCTTGTAAATTATGGATAATCCAGGCTTCCTTAATTGTTAAATACATGGAAGCATACATGAAAAATACAAATTTGCCATTTTAACCATTTCAAATGTCCAGTTCAGTGGCATTAAACGCATTCACGGTGTTGAGCATCCATCTCCCGAACTTTGCCATCTAAATGCAACTCTGTCCCCGTTGCACACTAACTCTCCATTCCCTCCTCCCCCAGCCCCTTACCCCCCTCCAATACTTTCTGTCTCCATAGATCTGACTCCTCTGGAACCTCATGTAAGTGGAATCCTACGGCATTTGTCCTTTTGTGTCTGGCTTCTTTCACTGAGCAGAATGTCCTCAAGGTCCATCCTTCTTGTAGCCCGCGTCAGAATTTCCTTCCTGTTTATGACCTGATAATATTCCACTGAATAGATACACCACATGTCTGTTCATTCATCTGTCTGTTTTTATCCACTGGTTAGTTGATGACACTTGGTCGGCTTGCACCTCCCGGCTATTGTGACTAGTACTGCCAAAGGACACAGGTGTACAAATATCTGTGTAACTGCCTGCTTTCAGCTCTTTGGGGTACACACCCAGAGTGGAATTGCTGAGTCCTACGTAGTTCTAGGTTTGCTTTTTTTGAGGGACCTCCATCCTGTTTTCCACAGCGGCTGCACCGTTTTACATTCCCACCAGCAAAGCACGAGGGGCCCAATTTCTCCAGATCTTCACCCACACGTGTTCTGTTATCTGTGCGTGTGTGTGTTCATAGCAGCCATCCTAATGGGTACAAAGTCTCTCGTGGTTGGTTTTTTTATTTTTATTTTTTAAAGGTTTTATTTGTTTATTTGAGAGAGAGACAGAGACAAAGCATGAGCAGCGGGGAGGAGGCAGAGGGAGAGGGAGAAGCAGGCCCCCCGAGGAGCAGGGAGCCCGATGTGGGGCTCGATCCCAGGACCATGAGATCATGACCTGAGCCGAAGGCGGACACCCAACCGACTGAGCCACCCATGTGCCCCTCTCTTGTGGTTTAAACCAAATTTTTCATTCATCATAAATTATTTTCCGGGTGATAGGTGATAGGCTCTCTGTCTTCTGGAAACTTAAATTCTCACTGGGATGAGACACCTGTGTGGGAAATAGCCGGACACTGGAGGGAACCCCAGCAGCAGAGTGCAGCGGGGGGGGGGGACAAGCTTTGAGGAGCAAAACGGCCTCACCAGCCCACAGAGGGCCGCTCTGCCCCCTCACGTGTCCTGGCCCACCTGAGACTGGTCCTCTTCCTGGCGGCGACCACGTCCAGGTGCCTAGATACTGGGGGCTCCCACCTACAGCCCACCAGCCACGTGGCCTCAGACTCAGGAGAGCTGGGGGTGGCAGGGAAATGACAGTGGCATGTGAAGAGGCCAGAGGCAGCTGCGGCTCTGGGGACAGCCCTGCAGTAGCTTCCGGGAGTCCAGGTCTCCGGAAGGGGGTGCCGACTGTGGCTTTGGGCCCCAGCTGTACCTGGACCCTCCTGGCTGGCCACCCGAAAGGGAAGAAGGCTTGGTCGTTGGAGCCAAGGAGGTGAGACATGCCTGGAACCACCCAGGCCCCCCAGAAGGGCCCGCTGTACAAGCCCCCTGGGGCACTGGGGAGAATGAGGTCCACCGCCATTCTCTGCATCTCTGTGCCCTGCAGTCGCTCCCAGGAGAAGGGCCAAGCCAAAGCGCTTTCGAGCTGGCTGGTGGCATCTTAATGAAGCCGCTGGCTTTTCTTAGTCCTTTTAAGACGTTTCGTAGTGTTACCAGAAGGGTGATTCTTCGCATGGAAGTTGTTGCTTCCATATTTTGTGGCAGCCCCTCACCACACACCCAGGCTCCGAGTTCCCACTATGATGGAAGACCTGGCCTGCTACTGTCCTCCGCAGAAGAACGGCAGAGAACACACCACGGTGGGGCTTCCTGTGGCTCTGAGCCCCATCTGCAGACCCTGCGGGGCTGGCCAGGCGGGCAGCCTCGGAGAACACAGGGAGGGGCCTGTGTCCCAGCTGGTGACTCAAGTCTACCTTACCACGAGGTGGAAGGTGCCCTTGGGCGGAAACACCAGCATCTCCGAAGTCAGGACGTGTTTCCATCGAAGGGGGGGGGATCACAATCTGATCAGAAGGCCTTTTCCTTGGTGGCACATGCAGGAGTGGGGGACCCGGACCCTCACGTGTCCCCAGTGCAGGTGTTGGTGGCCAGAGCTGGGCCGGGCTGCTCTGTGAGCCCAGGGGAAGACACGGGGGGTGTGGGGCTGCTGGAAACAGAGGATTAGGCACTGACTGGATGCAACTGAAAGCTGATAAAGGATGTCGGCAATGCCATTCCTCTTTATAATTAAGAAGATAACTTAATTACTGCTATTAAGACCTAAAGCTTCTCCCCCATGGGGGCTGCTTTTCACAAAACACCTTTGGTTCTGCTGTTCCCCACACACAGACCTGGCAGCAGTTAAGTGGAGGTGCCGAGACTGCAAAGTCTCATCTTGTGAACCCATCTGGTTTGAAGTAGTACGACAAGCAGGGAAGGGAATCGAATCAAAGGCAAGATTTGTGTGCGTTTTTTTAAATACAGAAAATGTGTGGGGTAGACCAGGAAACGACTCCAGCCTCCCCTCCCAGGGCCGGGTGGCATGTGGGGCCATGTCACGTCCCCCCACCGCCCCAGCTCCCCGGCTGCGCCCACGTCACAGTACAGAGGTGGCCTTGTGGGTGAGGGAGGCATGTGGGGATCAGGTTTGTGCACAGCCTCATTGGAACCCATACCGAGGAGGAGAGGATGCTCCCCACTGCTCACAAGGGCCTCCACGACTCACACCGCTCCCACAGGGCCGGGGTCAGCACCCAGCATCAAGGGGAAACTGAGGCACAGGGCCTGTGGCACCCGGGAGGTGTGCTCTCCCTCGCACCCAACTCCAGGTGAGGCCACACTCCTGCTGCCACTGGAATCGTTCCTTTTGTCCTAGAAGCAGCTCCTCAGGCCCCCACCCTCCGTCTGCCTGCACAGGGCTCCCTGGGCTCTGCGCGCTGCCACCCCCGCCCCCCCGCAGCTGTGGCCCCATGGAATTCTCTAGTGTGCGGACGCTTTGATCTGCCGCACACCTGCAGATCCGTGCTTCGCACTCACCCACCCGTCGTCATACGGGTTCCACACACTCTGCGGACTTCCCCCACCAGAGGGAAAGGGGTGGCTGAAGCCCCCCCCACACACCAGGTTTCCTCCTCCTCTGCAACTCCAGGCTTGAGGTGCCACCAAACAGGCTCCCCTCATCCCATGGCAGAACCTCAGTGTACCGCTCTGCGCCCCCAAATGCTTCCCTGTGGAGGAGACTGTGCCACCAGTCCCTCCAGGAGGTTTGCCATCAGGGACCTGTGCCCACAGCCGCCTGTGCCCTACGGCTCACCCAGCATGCTCGTCTGAGGCACTTTCTCTTGGTCTCAGGAAAGCCATGTGGTGTTGCCAACTTTACGTAGTGGCAGCAGGGGGGCAGGGGGGTCCCATTCCAGAGCATCCCTGCCCTGGTCGTGAGCCTTAGACGAGACCCTGTGGGCGGTGGGTTTGTTAGAGTCCTTACGTCTTGGGCTTTTGGAATACCTAGATGTTGGGGTAGCCCACACCCGGGGCAGCGTTTCCCAATCCTTCCTAGGAGCTGGAGGGTTTATGTCGAAGACAGAGGCTCCAGCGCCCAAGGAAGACGGCACCGCAGGCCCTGCCTGTGGCTCTGGGCTGGTCTTTCTCCTCTCAGAACAGCAAGCTGGGCTGCTGGGAGGAGGGGGGGGTCGTGCCAGCGCACCCCAGGGTCCATGGGTTCCCTAGGCCCCTTATGTGGGACCAGAGGGGTGAAGCGGGGAGTAGACAGGCCCCACCCCTCCTCTACTTAGTCAAGAGTGAACCTGTTTCACTCGTTGGGCATCCATTGTTTTTTGAAGGGCGTCGAGGACTGAGGAGTCTGGGGTCCCCGGACCCGATCTACCAGGTCCCTTCTAATCCAAGCTCTCGTCCTCCTGAGTCCTAGCAACTGGACACCTGGAGACAGGCAAAGGGAGCAGAACGGGACCTCTGAGCCAACGAAGGACCCCAGAGGAAGCCACTGAGGGGTGAGCCCCCGAGGAAGCGGGTCGGAGGGTCCCCGAACCCCACACAGCGCAGCACGGTGGCTCATGGAAGGGGCAGGCCAGGTGTGTCCGCAGAGGTTCCCAAAGCGAGGGACATGGAAGCTGCCAGGATAGTGGCTTTACAGGGAAGTCAGGGACTGTCTGGGGTAGCTGCCCACGGGAATGTCAGCCCACGGCAGGCGATGGCGACAGCACTGTCAGTGTCCTTCGCCGGAGACTGGACGCTTGTCAGCAAGAAGAACTGCTGGGCGGGCGGCAGTGTGGGCCATCCTTGCAACACCCCGGAGCAGAAAGCAGCCGGCCGGGCCGCCCTGTTGCATGATCCCATTTATGAGAAGTTCTTAAGGGGGCAGAGGGGAGGGCGCCTGGGTGGCTCAGTCATTAAGCGTCTGCCTTCGGCTCAGGTCATGATCCCAGGGTCCCGGGATCGAGCCCCGCATCGGGCTCCCTGCTCCGCGGGAGGCCTGCTTCTCCCTCTCCCACTCCCCCTGCTTGTGTTCCCTCTCTCACTGTCTCTCTCTCTGTTGAAAAATAAATAAAATCTTTAAAAAAAAAGGGGGGGGCAGAGGGGAGAAAACCATGCCTTCGGGGGGCTGTTCCCCAGTGCAGGGCCGCCCTCATCTGCAGCGTCCGGCGAGCTGACCTGCCGCCCCTGTGCTGTCCAGCACTCAGAATGCAGCCGGGGAGGAACTGAATGTTTCGTTTTATTCTACTTTTGTTCATTAACATGGAAGCGGCTGGCCGTGGCTAGCAGCCACCGTGATGGACCGCAGCAGCTTTCCAGCTTGAGTGGGTGATGATTATGGGAGCAGGTGCACAAGCAGGAGGCCGGCCGGCTGCACCCCAGAGACCCAGGCGCTCAGCTGCATCCTCCCAGCACCGTCGCTGGTTCAGAGGGGAGCTTCCGCTCACTTTAGCTTTAAACAAAACCAAAACAGAGATCTTTCCAACTGTGGTTCTCAACCCCTGACCCTCACCATGGCCAGAGTGTAAAGTGTGCAGAGGAAGAGCGCGACAGTGGGCCTGGGAGGGGTGCCCAACAGCTGCAGGAGAGACTAGCTCTGCAGCCTACAGCCCATCATTCCTGCAGGCCTCCCAGGACAAGAATGCAGGGTGCATTTGTGGTACAGACGGGAAACAGGCTGCACGAGGGGGGAGCCCGATGGTGCATGCGGCTCACCCAGAGGGAGGTCTGCCATGAGGGGTAGTAGGACGCCCATCAGGGATGGATGTCCAGAGCTGCCCCTATGAGTCCCTGAAGCTGTGTCCACAGAGCCCCCTGGCCACTCAAGCAGATACTTCAAGTCTTCACGCCCTGGCACGAGATGAACTTTGAAGCTTTGGCGGCCCCCGGCTCCAGAGCTCACCCCTCAGCAGCTCAGTCACGCCCTCCCTTCATAGCCCTGCCTCATAGAAACGCTTCCTGCTGTCCAATTTTTAAGCCTTTGGTCACCTCATGCCACCAGGGTGAACACATCCAGGAAGAAAGTGTCCGGTCTAGAACAGACACTGGGAAATGCCTGGCTCTGCTGGGGAGAGGTGGCACCGGGTTGCCCCTGCCATGTGGCAGCGACTGCCTCGAACATACTGGGACAGACACAGAAGGGGAATAGAACCTCAGCCATTTGCATTTCCCGTCCATCTTGCGTCCAAGTTAGCAGCCTTGACGTTGACCGGTTGTCAGCTTTTCCTGCCTGGATTCAGGAAGGGAGGGATCAAAGGGTTCCTCTGGCCCCATCCCTGGTGTTGAGTTAATGGGGAGAGGTCCCTCACCACCTGGCCTGGGAAAAACGCTTCACAGACAGGTTTCAAGATGACTCATGACCACTGTCATTGTGCCCCCTGCCCAGGTCACTCCGTGGGGACATTCACAGGGAACAAAGTCAATAAACAGGGGAAAACGCCGGCCTGGGCTAGGGCCAGCCAGGGGAAATGCTAGAACAGCAGAACTGCCTGTTTTTGTCTTTCTGCGATCAGTGTCTGAGCTTCTCCCCTTCCCAGCCCCCAACTGACAGTGTTCTGGCGTGATGGTTATTTCTAGCTTCCGTGGAAAAGCACCCAGGACAGGCAGTGGCCCTGAAAACAGGCCAGGGCTGCCCGCCTAAATCCTAGAAGAGGGACAATTGCCTGCCTGAGTTAAGTCAAAGGGCCCGAGGCACACCTGGGGCTGGGGCGGGGCCCCGTACGCTCAGCCTTGGGGAGGAGGGGATGAAGCTGCAAGGTGGAAGTGGGGGCGGGGAGCGGGCGGGCAGGGCCTGGAGGAGACCCTGGGAGCGAACCCGGATGGGGCCACGGCGGAGGGGGCGGGGAGAGGACGGAGAGGGGCGTGGCCGAGAAGAGGCTCTGGAACCGGGCCGGGAGGAGGCGCTCGGAGGGCACTGTAGGGACACCCGCTTCGTTGCGGCTTGTGGGGACTGGAGCTGGGAAGGCCCCGAAGTCCCCGAGTCGACCGGACACGCTCTCCCCGACATCCCCCGTATGATCTAACTGGACACAAATAAATGGACACGCAGGCAACTTCCAAAAGAGGCGAAACCTTTATCAAGTCGGCGCCGGCGCGGTATCTACAGTATCTACAAATATCTACACGTATCTACACCGCCTGCAGACGGGCTCTCGGGTCGTCTACACTGCAACTGCCGGCCGGGCCGGGGGCGGGGGTGGGAGGGGGCGACGCGGTCTCGCGGAGAACAATAAATATCACTTCCTTCCGCCGCTGACCGGGCGCTTTGGCACTGGCGGGCGCGGACCCCGTGGCCCTCCGGGCTGGGGAGGGACCCGCGGTGGCTCCCGGGACTGGGAACCAGAGACTTCGACAGCCTCGGGGCTGGACGGTGGAGGACCCCGATGGCTTCGAGGCTGAGGAAGGGGAGACCCGCACTGGCCCCCGGGGCTGGAGGAACATGTTCTTGGACGGCCCTTGGGGCTGGGTGGACGGGGACCCCGACAGCCCTCGGGGCTGTGCGGGGACCCCGGGCGGGGAAGCAGCCGGCGGGCGCCCGCATTATCTGGGGCAGTAGTCGTAGGAGCCGGGCGGCGGGGCCCCGGCCGACGAGTACATGTTGGCGGCGGCGGCGGCGGCGGCAGCGGCGGCGGCGGCGGCGGCTGCCGCCGGGCTCACGGCGGGGTGGTGGTGGTGCGGGTGCGCGTGCGTGTGCGCGTGGTAGCCGTGGCCGCGCAGGCCGGGCAGCGGGTAGGGCGCCGGCCGGCTCTTGGCCCCGAGGTAATGGTCGTAGGCGGCGGCCGGGTACTTGTAGGGGTGGTGGTGCAGCGGCTCCGACGCGCCGGGCGCCTCCAGGCGCAGCTCGGGGTGCGGAGGGCTGGGCCGGCCTCCGGGCGCACCGGGCAGCGGGACGAGGCCGCCGGCGCCGCCGGCCCCGGGCAGTGCGGGGCTCAGCACCCGTGCCAGCAGCTGCGGCGGGTGCGCCGGGTCCCCGAGCACGGCCGCTCCGCCCGTGTCGCGCTCGAATTCTCGTCGAGCCTCGGCCGCGTCTGCGGGGAGGGCCGAGGGGTGAGCGCGCCGGGTCAAGACGGCACAGGGGCCCCGCGAGCGCCCCGCCGCCGCTGGCGGGGAGGAGGCGCCAGCCCGCACTCGGGCGCTCCCCACCCCTTCTCGCCCAACCTGCGGGAGACCCCGGCCCTCCGCAGGGGCCTCGCGCCCCTCCGTGGGCGGCAGGCGGGGCGGGCGGGGCGCAGCCGTCGGGCCAGGCGGGCGAGTGCGCGCTTGCCCGCCGCCACGGCCGTTGTGCAAACGGCGCAAAGGCCGCGAGCGCCCCTGGGGCTCGGGCGAGGCCAGGCTCGGCCGTCTGCCCGGGGCGGAGCGCGCGCAGGGCCACGGCCCGGATCCCACGACCCCGGCCCTACCTTTCTCTGCGCCGTTGGGCTGCGTGGGGGAGGCCACGGGGTTCCGCGAGCGCGCGAAGGCGCTCATAAGCGGCAGCGCGCCGGGCCGGTGGTTCCGGGGCCTGCGGGAGGGAGGAGGGCAGCGGGTCAGGGGGGCACCCCCGCTGGGCTCCGGAGCAGTCGCCGTCTCCTCAGAGGACACTCACCAGTCCTCCGGATCGCAATCTCGGAAGCCTTTGGCGAAGGGGTTGCTGGCGATCTTGAGCTGCGTGATCTGCGGGGCGGGGCGGGGGGGGGGGGGCGGCGGGCATTGAGCAAGTGGCTGGAGCCCCTGCACTGGGGGTGGGAGCACCGAGGTAGGGTAGTTTGGAGGAGCTTCTCCATAAGGGCCCTTTTACTCTTCCGGGACAAGAACCTTCCCACAGTTACCTCCCTCACTGAGGTTGTCCCTCTCTCCTGCCAAAGGGGAAGCTCCTTTCTTGCTAAGGAACCCCTTTGTGGCCCCAAGTGATTGGGATGGAGACCCTGTGTCCCTGGCTGGGATGGGAATGTGGTCACCTCCACCAACCACCCCGCAGGGTGTGTGTGTGTGGTGATGGGGGGGGTGCCCTAGGAATTTGGGTAAACCGTGGATCAGGCCCCTGATGGGGAGTTTCCGGAATGGTTTGGAAAACAAACTTTCAGGCCGCACTGACAGTTGCTGCTAGAGAGGTCAACCTGATAGGAGGCTGGGCCAGCCTGCAGCAGAGGGGAGGAGGCTGCTTGAGGCCCTTGGGGGTGGGACTCCATTGGTGTTGGGTTCCGCCAGAACCCACAACCTTTGGGTCCAAACCTCTGTCCCCCAGGCAGCAACTGGAAATTGCAACCAGAAGTATTGAATTTGCCCATCCCAGGGCCTCACCCGGTGGTTCTGGTAGGCAGTGACCGCAGTGAAGCGAGTCTCCTCAAACACAAAGGTTTTAAAGTTCTCCTCAGCATATTTCTCACTATCTTTGCGTGGGTCCACATAAACAACGTGGAAGCGGGGCTGGTATCTGTGCATGGAGTTGAGAATAATCTGGAAGACAAGGTGGCAAGTTTGGAACTAGGAAATGGGCCAAGGTCCGGATAGGCAGTGAACTCCCCAGAGAACTTGGACAAAACTCTGAACTCCCGAAATGAGGTCCTGCCATGGGGCTCAAGCGGAGACTGCAATCAACTGGGGACCACCAGGAAAGACACTCCAAATGGCAAAAGATCAGGGTTTTGATCCTCTTTCCATAGGTCCCTGAGAACTACTTCGGGCCTACGGTGGGGGGGGTGGGGATTGGTAGGTGGCTGCAGGCCAGAGCTCAGCCCAGCAGGAAAGCGGCATCACCCGCCTGGATTGTGCAAAGCCTCCTGCTGCTACCCCCCCATATGGCCCCATCCCTTCCAGTTAAAAAACCTCCAGCAAAAGATCAGGAGTGGAGTGCGGCAAGCAAGGGGACACCCTCTCCCAGGCCTGAGGGCCACCAGGCCCTGTGAGCCCCTGACCCAGAGGGGCCTACTCTCCTCAGCCTGTCCCTATTCACACCCTGAGCTGCCCAAGCTCTCTGCCTCTGGTCAACAGGGACTCTGGAGGGCCCGCACCGGGGATAGCGACGTAGCCTGGGGAGGTGCGGGGATCGCTCACATGGCCGTTGTCATCCAGCAGGTTGTTGGTCAGCTTGAGCTTGTCGAAGGACACAATTTGCTTCATCCACTGGGCACCTTTGGCAGGCGAGTCAGGGTGGTAGTGGACGCGGCCTGGTGTGGCAGGGTCCGCCTTCCCGGCCACCAGCCAGGAGGAGCTGTGGAAGGCGTACCTGGGGCAGCACCGGAACAGGGGTCATGCCGTGTGGGGTGAACCAGGAGGGCCTTGCTGAGTGAACCCCAAAGGTGCCTCTGATGAGTTTCCCCATCATCGGTGAAATTGAGCCTCAGGCTGCCACACAGACTGGGAGTATTTCCGAGGGCGCGATCGTGAAGAAAACCGAAAACGCCCTCCCGTCCCAATACACAAAACAGCAGGAAGCCCAGCACCAAGGGAGGAGGCTGGGCTCCCGGCGCCACATTTCCACATTTCGCTGCACGCGGGTCTGCCCGCTCTGGACCTCCCCACCACTGGTCTCCGAGTTGCCAGGCCTGCGGCCCGGATTTGGCAGCACGGGCGGCCTCGGGCGCAGGGCGGACCACGTTCTCTTTATTAATTGCTGTTAATTGTCGGGGCAGCTGAGGCCCGCCCTGCATAATCTCTCCCCGCCACTCCACCTTTCCTGCTCAGCTCCAGGGCCCAGCGTTCCCGGGGAATGGGGGAAGGGGACAAGGTGCCCACGCTCACCTCGTGGGAGAAGGAGATGAGAAAAAAAGGCAAGGGCTGTGTGCGAGGGGCCTGTCCGCCTCAGGCCAAGCTGGCCCAGGGGCATGGGAGCTGTTTCGGGCCTACAGCTGGTGGAAGGGCCCAGCCAGTGTGACCTCCTGAGGGGAGTACCCAAGAACTGCTGGGGGTGGGGTGTGTGTGGGTCTAGGGTCTGACAGGGTTGGGGAGGGAGCGGGTCAAGGGGAGTCAGCGGGACAGCCGGGGCAGGTGCCGGGACTCCTGGTCACTAATGTCCTCGTGGGCTGCCCTCAGAGGCATCACCAGGCAGGGACCAGCCGCTTCCCAGGGCCCCCTCTCAGGCTGCTGGGCGCTCACCGGTAGCGCTTGTCGTCCACTGGAACGAAGTCCATGAGGAGCATGTAGTCGGCCATGGGGTCCATGCCGAAGAGCTTCACTTGAAACGTGGGGAACATGCGCCTGGGGGCGGCGAGGCCTCTGGTCACCTCGGGTGGGGGAAGGCAGGGCTGCCCCACCTTGACCAACCCCAGGACAGGTAGGCTTCCTGCTGGCTCCTGCGTTCAGCGGCCTGGCCCCTCCACCTCCTCTCCTCTCTCCCTCGGCCACTCTAACCCAACAAGGCCCCTGCCCAGCTAAGGGCAAGTGGAGTGGCAGGGCAGTCCCCTGCCCCCCTTATTGAAACTCCAAATGGCTCACTAAGCACTAGAGCTGAGCCTCCGCGTCCCAGTGTAGTCGATGGCTTCTCCTGCCACATTTGCCCGCACAGAGCCAGCCTAGCTAGCCTTTGCTAATTCTCGGCTGTCCAGTGCAGAGCTAGCCTCAGCCGGCAGCACCCGATCGGCAAGACTCCCCAGACGCGGTCCCAGAGAGTCTCAGCCCTCCACTGAGCCTCCCCCAGCTCTATCTGAGCGACGGATGTAAACTCCCGGCTCGAACAAAGTGAAACCCGGCCACTCTGTGTGGTTCCCAGGAGTCCCAGTTGCCCTTTCAGCTGGGTCCGCGGCTGCTCCCCAATCCCCACAGCCCCGACTCTCAGGCCCTGTCTCCGGCCCAGTGATGGAGTCTTCCCCACCTTCCTCAGGGACACACACAAGTTCCCACCCGCCACCATAACCCCCCGGACTCAGCTACTCTGGGACAATCTGGCTTGTGCCCTCATGGTCAGCGAACTCTGACTCTATGACCCATCCAGGCTCTTGAAAGGACATTCTGCAGCTCCTGGAGGGGCGGCTGGCCATGGGCTGGCCCTGTCCTGACCGCACAGCAGTGCCAGCCACTGGGCCCTGGAGAACAGCACGAGGCTTCGCTCCCACCTGCCCTTCCTATGGCTTCCCCTCATAGGCAACTCCGTGCAGGCAGTGGGCAGAAAACAGATGCCGTGGAGCTGGGACTCCTGATCAGGCCTGCCACCCCACCTCTGCAGGCCGGTGGGTGCTACAGAATGCTGGCTTCTGGGATGAAGCCTGGCCCCCGCCAAGGCCCTTGCTGGGCTGGGCTGGGGTGCCGTCCTCAGGGGACAGTAAGGAGAGGCTGCGGAAGACCCACAGAGCTGAAGCTGAGCACAGGCCCCAGGATCCCCAGGGAGGACAGCCGTGGCAGGGAAACAGAAACCGCGAGAAGGCTCTGCAAACAGGCCCTGAGCTCCCCTTGGCCCTGCGGTAGAAGAGCCGGTGTCTCCGTGTGTACATTACACACAGATCGGCACCCGCCTTTGTCTGCTGGTCAAATCGGCTGCATCGCAAAACTTGTTCCCCTTCTCTCTGGGCCCTTCAAACAAATACAGGCCAATTGGAAGGCAGGGGGCCCCAGCAGCAGAGCCAGGCCCCACAGCCACCTGAAATTTAGGCCTGAGGAAACCGGGGAGCAACTTCCACGGAAGAGACCATACTGTTTTTAAGGGTCTTAACTTTCTCCCAAAATTTTCCAGAGAATTGTCCAGCTGCCCGTTTCTATCTAACCCGTATAGACTGAACTGGGGAACTAGAGACGTGAATTTCCTTTGAGGTGGGATCCACTGGAAGCCGGCTGGTTGGCGAGGCCGCTCAGGGGCGGCTGCCTAACCCCTAGCCCGGTGTGCTCCGAACCGGCCCGGGCTTCCGGCGGCGGGCGCCGTGGGGCTGCGGGAGGGGCGGGCCGGTCCGCCGGGCTTCTCTCCACCGGCCTTCCGAAGCTGCCCGCGCCGTCCCCGAGGCCCGCCCGGCGCGCCAGGCGGTTGTCGCTGGAGCCGGGACCGCAGAGAACCCAGAGCCGGCCCGCGCCTAGAGGGGGCCGCAGGTGGCGGGGCCGCGCCCCCACCCCGCTTCTCGGCCCCACTCGCGTGGATCGGACCGAGGCGCGCTGCCCGACACCGGGGCCTCGTGGGGAGGGTCGCGGGCAGTGAGGGGGGGGGCACCCTGACCTGCCGGCCTTGGTGACGATCATCTCGGTGCCCAGCTGATTGAACTCGTCCCACAGCGCCTTCATCTCCAGCTGCACACTCACGCTGGCCACCTTCGCGTTCTTCTTCACTGGCGCCTTGGCGGCGGCCGCGCAGCTGGCCCCGGGGCCCTCGGGCTCGGCGGCGGCGCTGGTGGCGGCCCCGGCGGCCGGCGCGAACGGGTAGGCGTGCGGCGGCGGGCCCGGGGCGCCGGGGGCGGCGGCGGCGCACGGGTCG
>NW_023270773.1:636462-675644 GCF_011800145.1 Mirounga leonina | reverse complement strand
CGCGCCCCGCACACCCCGGCCCGCACGGGCACGCCGCGCCGCCGCCCGCTGGAAGCCTTCCTCCCTCACCTGGCCGGCCGCGGCTCCCTTCCGCCTCGCTCCCCCTGCCGGCCGCGCCTCCATTACCGCGAGGTAGGAGGCCTGGCGGGGCGCCGGTCTGCGCCGGCCGGGAGGCCCGAACGCCCGGCGGTCGGAGCCGCCCGGGGTCTGCCTTTTGGGGGCGCCGTCCGCCCGTCTGCCTGGGGCGCAGAGAGAAGACAAGAGCCGCATTTTGCGGCCCGGCTGGCTGCGAAGTCAGGGTTACTATGAGACCATTTTACAGGCCCTAAAACCGAGGCTGGGCGTTGCCGGACCGCCGGTAGGTACCGGGTGGGGACCAGAAGTCCGACTGAGGGCCGGAGGCGGGAGAGGCGGGAGGAGGCTGAGACCGAGGCACGTCCTTGGCACCAGGACAGCGGCGGCCTTTGCTTCCCTCTGGGCCCTGCACGGGGTCCCACGTGGGCGCTCGGCTGCGCCCCAGCACTACCCTGCAAGGCTCAGCCACCCCCCGCCCCAGCATCTTTGGAGTTTTGCCTGAAGCAAGCCCTGTGTCGGAGGTTTTCTCCCCAGCGTGCAGGAGGTGGCCCCTGGAGAGTCTTGACTAGCGGGCTGCCCGCCCAGCTCCGCCTCCGGAGAGTGCACGTGTCTCCCCCAGGGGAGCTGTCACCACAGGCACCTTCACACTCTTTTGGCAGGCAGGACCCCACTTCTCATCCTCCGTCCATTTGTAAAGGCACACCTCTAGCGCTGGGACGGGCTGCGGCTAATTCCCTCCGAACTTCTCCGTTCCCGGCCCTGGAAGGACCTGTGCACCCTTGTGCATCTCTGGCCGGCGCCAAGCCCTTGGATCCTTGCACTCAGGTGCTCCTGAAGACTAGGGGCACACCACCCGCACCCCCAGCGTGGGTCTCCTGCCATCTGGGGCAAATGCATACACAGATGGATCCATGCAGGTGCCCAGAGGATGTGAGTGCGTGGCGCACCGGAGACCCCCTCCTCCAGGAACCAGAGTTTGGATCAGGGCAGAACCAGGCTGCGCCTCCCAGGGCACAGACAGAAAAGAGCCTGGCTTTACTTGATCCCAATTATTTTGTTTCAGGATTGATCAGCTGGGGACTGCCTCAAGTGTCTGCGTAGACTTGGCCTCAGGGGTCGCAAAGGAAAATCCTGCACCAGGAACACCCTGGACCCTGGCTTTCCGCCTCAGTCAGCTCCTCCACCCCAGGACGAGCCTTGAGCCTTCCGAGCCAAGTCTCCACAGGGCAGCAGCGGGGGCGAGAGGCAGGCAAGCTTCGTTGGAGCCCGGGGAGGCGGGCGCACCGGGTGGCTCTGTCCTGCCTTCCCAGCCCCGTCCCCACCTCGACGCTCCAGCCTGCCACTGGGGCCTCACGCAGAACCTTGGCCCCTCGGGCGCGCCCCATCATTCCTCCACCCAGTGAAGGTGCTTTGGCCCTGACGCTGCAAACGTGGCTTTCAGGGTGGCGCTGGCGTGGATAGGCAGGGACCCCAAGCTCTGGAGGCGGACGGGTGGGGCTGCCATGCCCACATTGTCTGCACAGTGGCTGGGCTGTGGCCTCCTTACCCCCGGTCCCCAGCCACCAAGCAGGGAGAACCTCCAGCTCCCTGCCGCGGAGGATCAGGCTCTGTCGTCCGTTCCCCCCACCCCTCCCAGGAGCCCAGGCTGCGCAGTCAGCGGGCGCCCTGCATGGGGTACTGCTTGCCCGAGCACCATCTGACCACATGCCATGGGTTTACAAACCCTCTGGGTGCTGGGCTGGCACTGGCGGGGGGAGTGGGGAGTCTTCAGGGGCTATGGTGTGGCCCCGGGGCTGGGGCCAGAATGGGGGCAAGGGCAGTATCTGGCCCTGGCCCTGCAGTGCACACATCTGATCTCTTGTGACATTGTCCTGCAAAGAGGCGAATCCCTCTCTCCAGCTTGGGGACTCAATATGCGCAGAAGAGTGGTGGCTCCCTTGACCTCTAACTGCTCCCTGGCCCTTCCCTCCGCATGCCCCTCCCCCTCCTGAAGCAGAAGCACCTATGAGTCCACCTCTAGGCGTCCTCGTTGGTGTTGGGCTCTTACCCAAACCCCTGGTGGGCGGGGATGTGTGTCTGCCCAGTCCCGAGTTCTGTGGGGTGTGGCAGAGTGCAGGCGGAAGTCCTGCCTGGGGGCCCCAGGCCCATAGTGGGGTTCACACGAGGGGGACTGAGGGCTCTGAGGGTATGCCCAAGTGAGCCCGGCCAGGCGGATCCCATGAAGTTCGTGGCAAAGGTCCAGGAGTTAGAAACAGCCTGGTGTGTGCACTCTGGTGTTTGGAGAGGGCATGGGTGGGGGTGAGTTGAAGCATGGCTAGGGAAGGAGCTGGCCCTCTCACCCCTCCCGTGACATCCCTAGGACTCTCTTTGGACCTCGGTGTCACCTGCCTCCTGGTCCCAGAGCAGGGCTTGCTGCATCTCTGGAGTGCTGCTGCCTGGACCCTGGGGACTAGTGACTGCAGGATGAGCAAATAGGGAAACTGAGAGTCGATGGGTAGATCCCAGAGGGGATGGCGGTAGTGGGCAGAAGAGAAGACAGGACAGAGAGACACACAGCCCCGTGACACCGGGCCCCTCAAAGGCGGGAGGGGATGGGTCAGGGCCTGCACAGCCACGTGTAGCTGGGTCACAGCCTCCCCTCTGCCGAGGACTTAGCTGCGCCCCTTCACGGGGGTGCTGTCTTCCAGGGGAACATGACGGGGAGACGGGGAGAGGGATGGCAGGCCGGATGGGGCTGTCAGCTAGGCCTGGGTGATAGGAACCCCTGCCCCCCGCCAGGCACCAGGGCCTCCTGCAGTCTGGAAGTTCCCAGAACAAACAAACAAACAGACCGATGCATAGCCAGGCCCTGGGCTCCTCTCCGATTTCTGGGCCTGTTGATTTAGCTGCCCACTTGGCGGGAGGACCCAGCCACATGGGGAGCCGGCTGTCCATCTGTCTGTCCATCTACTGGTCACGCTAGCCTCTGCACCCCAGGTGCCGTCGGGCAGAAGTGGGGCTCAGAAACCCGGGGGACAGAGATTTAGGTGTGCTACTGACAGGACTGAGGAAACCAGTCCCACCACCACCCCTTGCTTGCCGTCTTTGGCCAGGACAGGACTGACACTTTCCAGGGAAACGGACAGGCCCCCAAAGCTCCTGCAGTGTGTTGGCTGAAGGTGAGTGGCGAGAAGGTGGAGAGCTGCTCAGGTAACTCCGGTCAGCCGGGGACCCTGGCGGGGAACCAGCACCCCTTTCTTAGGTCCTGACATGGTATCCCCACCAGCACACGCCCACACTCACGAGCACGAGGATGAATGTACATGCACGCACATACCACACACAAACACACCCACAGGAGTGCGCACACATGCGCATTATACGCACACGAGCAGGGACACGTACACGCGCGCACGCCGGATACACACCTGCATACCCGTGAGCATGGGCATGCACACACATACTGTACACACGTGTGAGCAGGGGCACACACTTGCATGCACTGTTCATACACACAGACACCGAGTGCCCACACCGGTATGTGCAGAACACACACACAGGTGTGCGTGTGCGCGCAGGTGTATCCTTCACAGGTGGGCACTGTGGTGAGTCTTCAGTGTCCACGACGCTCATGTCACTAACTCAAGTGAAACTCAGACTTCCTTGACTTGGTCAAGGTCCATGGGAAGCTGCAGGTACCACGTGATGAAGGAAGAATAAAACGCGGCGATCCACTCATGCTGGGTAATTTCCTGAAGGCAACACACTCAGATGATGCCCCGGGGCGGGGGCAGGTCTAACAGCCAGGATGATGCCCTGGGGATCGGGGACAGGAAGACTCTCCCAGCAGGGTCACTCAGCAGGGATCCTTCTGGGTAGAATCAGCTGGGAGGTGGGTCTTCATGCTCAGGTCCCAGCCCTGAATCAGGCTTGGAGGCCAGCATGAGCCCGGGGAGGCTCTGGAAGGAAAGAAACTGGGGATGGGTCAGAGACAGTGAAGAATGGCCACTAAGCCAGTTACATCAGCACCACTGTTAATAGGTACTAGTGAGGGCATGCTCCCTTTATGGTCTTTGGATCTATTACGCCTCCCCTCACAGATACTTAGAACATGTAAAAGAGTTGCATGTATCTAACTTGAAAATTTTGCTAAATGTTTAAGTTAGCAATTAAATTCAAGCTGCCCACATATTCACTGTGACAACCAAGTGTGACTCCTTGGAGAAGCTCTGTGTCAAAATCTGGTCCAAGTGCAGTGGAGAATGGGCTCTGCACCTGTGCCCCTCCTCATCCACTCTGCTCCCTGGCTCAGCCCCCAGGGCTGCTGGATTGTCCCCATCAGCCCGGGACCATGCCCAGGTGCCGTAAGCCTGGCAGCCGAGCCTTTGCGCCCGCTGCCCTCAGCAGGCCCACCCTGATTCCCTCTGCCCGCTGACCTGGCACTGAAGGCAGGAGGAACGTGGACTGTCCAGCCTGGGGCAGGTGACAACACCGTGAGGACACGGGCCTGATGGGCAAGGCTCTAGAGGGGGGGCTCCTCTACCAAGGGCCAGCACCCAGCGGGTAGATGGGAGACTAAGGCCCCCGAGAGACTGGGGGAGGCAGCCGGACCTCCATGGTGGATGCCACCCCCCAGCAGATCTTCCAGCCCGGGCTCGTCTCCTGCCTTTCTGGAGAAGGCTTTGTGCGTTAGGGAAAAAGCCAGGGATAACATATTGGATAATTGACTCCTGTAGGGAAGGGCTCTCTGTCCTCTTGGCCCTTCAGAGCAGGGTGGAACGAGGGGTGGCTCAGTCATCATGAGCTGGGGCCAGGTGGTGATCCTTGCTCTGTGGTGTTCCGTGTCTGGGACACACCTTGGCCTCCCCAAGCTTCAGTGTTCCTGTCTGAGAAATGGGGAGAATTCTCAAGGCCCCACAGTGTGGACTCAGGGAACTTTGTCAGCTCTTGAACATGGCTCCTCAACTGAGATCACCATTGCAGCTCCCTTGACCTCCCTGGGCCACCCCCCAATCTCAACTAGTCCCCCAGGACTGGGTAGGACAGCTCTTGTCTCTGTGGTTCTGTGGGGAGTCAGTGGCCCAGTGGGGAGTGGTCCTGACTGTCCCCAGGACGTCCAGTTACAAACACTCTGCCCAGCTTCCACACCTGGCCCAGGGGCCTAGACTCAGCCTCAGTTTCCCCATGTTCATGAGCACGGCTCCGCCCCACCCCAGCCAGCCAAATCCCTTCCCTCCTCCAAGACTCCGCTGAACCAGGTTGGAATTTCTCAAAAGCAAACAAACAGGCGAGCTCAGAGTTGCGGTTTTCAGAGCTCAGATTCCGCCCGTCTCTCTGAGCCGGCATCAAGCCCAGCCCAGCCGCCCCTGGCAGGCTGGACGGGCCCCACAGCTGAGCCCCCCGGGTCGCCGGCTGTTGGACCAGAGTGGGGGTACCACGCTCAGAGCTAACCCGAAGCACTGGGCTGCTCCCCTTCCCTCCCGAGACCCCGCAAACATGGCTGGAGGCCGCAGACTTGGCCAGACAGAAAGGACACCTGGTCTGCTGGGGACATGGCTGGACGTGAACAGGAATCTGCTGCGGGGACAGTGGCTGGTGACGGTGCCCCGCTGAGGTCAGGCAGAGCTGTTGGAGCAGGGCTAGTGAGGACTGGAAGGGTCGGGGTCTCGGAGGATCCGGGCATTGGGGGGTTGACCCTAGGCAGCCGGCAGAGCGCGTGGTGATGTGGAGGCTCAGAGGCTGGGCCATGGTGGCCGTGTGGGAATGCGGGGGTGGGGAGGCGGGCCGAGGGCGGGAAGGCACCTCAAGGGGCCGAAGGGGCTAGGAGGGAGGGCTGGGGTGAGGGGAGGGGCCGAGGGGGCTCTCGCCAGGTGGTCTTAATCTCCTCAGTGAAATAGGAGTCCTGGGGGCGGGCGGGGGAGGTGGGAGCCTGAGACAGCTGCGGGGAGGGGACAGCCTGACAGCCCTGAGGCCCCCCAGACTGGGAGCCCTTGCCTGCCAGGCCCGCTCCCTGAGTCAGTCCTGGGATGGGTCCCTGGGCCGAGACTTGGAGCCGGTTCTTCTCCCCACCCCCTCCCCTTGGCCTCTTTTGCCTTCATGGCCCAGAGGGTCTGGCCTGTGTCTGTGCTGTGTGTGCAGAGGTGGCCTGGCCTTTCCTGCTGTCTAAACAGCCTTCAGTGACTGGGCGGGGCAGGGGCTGGGTCACTTTTGCCTCTACTGAAGCCCCCCGCTTAGATCCCCACTAACCCACTAAGCTATCCATGGCCCTGAGGTAATGCCTGTGGGGGCCAGAGAGGAGGAAGTAGGGGCCCCTGGCCAGGCCCAGACCCTCAGTTTCCCCTGGCTGGCCCTTCACAGGGACTAGGACAGAAGGGAGGGCCTGGGTGGGTCTTCCTTTTTCCCCACCAAGGGGCCTCCCACAGAGAGGGAAACTGAGGCTGAGAGGAAGTGGGTGAAATTGGCTTTGGCCACTAAGCAGTGGGGACAGGAGGGGACGTGGGCAGCGTGGAGGCGCCGGCTGCCGCTTCCTGCTAAGTGGGTGCTTGGCACCAGCTGTGCTGGGCGGACAGACAGACAGATGCGAGCTTTCACTGGTGTCCCAAGCCAATCCAGCCCCTCCTTCCAGGGTGTTTGCCAGGACCTAATGCACCCAGGCCCCCCCATGCTGGGTGGGGTATGGGCGGCGCCAAGCTGTCTCAGGCCTCCCTGGGAATGGCCAGGCCCTGGGGCGGATGCGAGTGTCTGAGGCGCCAACCTGAGAAACCGAGGTGGCCCTCCAACAAGGACGACGTGAAGTGGGAGCACCTGGGTCTTCCCAGGCTCGCTTTCCTTCCGATTCCATGGCAGGCCCCTCTCTGAATTGCCCGCCTGCCTGGGTCCTGGCTCCTGTCTGGGCCCCTGGCCATGTGTCCCCTCCTTCTTGGCTCTGTGCCATGGTTCTTCCCCTGGGTGACAATGAAACCCTTCTTAGGACTGTACCCCTTTGCACCTGCTGGGCCCCGCACTCTGTAGGGGGGGCGCAGGGGAGCGCTCACTCCAGGGCATTGGCCAATGGTGTCACTGGTCCCTTCCAGGCCAGGAAAGGGGGGGCCAAGAGAGGAATCAGGAGACCAATCTGGCCCACATGTGGACACAGGAGTGAGCAGCAAGGCAGGCCCATGCTGTTTTGGTGGGTGGCCTCGAATGTTGCCGCAAGAAGATGGCACATGAATGGGGGCTAAGCCAGCCCTGGTGAGCTGGACCAGGGCTGAGACCTGGGGAGTCAGCCTGCACTGGTGGGGAAAGGTGGGACTGGTCCCTGAGCTTTCCTCTCCCCAGAGCCCCTTCAATGCAGCACCCAGAGAGTTCCTGGCAGGGCCTCAGGTGTCGCTGTTCCCCCAAGCACCTCCCGTCAGTCTCCGACACGACCGTTCATCACTTTAGAGGAAATTTTTACAGATTCTTTCCTAACATCTGCTAAGCCCAGCCATAAGCTTACTTCAGGGGACAGCACCTTTCAGTCCGGGAAGATGGAATGTGGCCATGCCCTGTAGATGTCTGAAGGGCTGTCCTTGGGCAAAGGAAGCAGGTCTCAGGGGAGAAAGTTCTGGAAGGAGATTTGTTGCTCCCAGATGAAGAGCAGTGAGGTTGTGCAGAGTGTCTGGGAGGCAAGCAAAGGAGGTGGCCATTGGGAAGGGAGGAGGAGAGTTGGGGTGCCACGGGCCGCAGGGGGACAGGGAACACGGAGCCACTGGACTGAATCTGAAGGACATTTTCCTGACTCCAGCTCTGGGCTTTTGGCCTTGCTTCCCGGGACACTCAGCATGGATCTGTTCTCTGCACGTCATCTGCCCTGGGAGCAAGGGCTGACAACCTGTGGCCTGGATGCTGAGGCATTCAGAGCTCACTTTCCTTGTCCACAGGCCCAGTGGGAGCCTGGGACCCTCCTTCCCAGCCCAGGACTGGGGCAGTGAGGACTAACCACATTATGGATCAGGGGATAAGGGCAGAAGTCTGAGGCTGAAAGACGTGTCCCAGATCAGCCCATGCGGGCCCCAGGGACTACTGTGAGAAGCAGTCATTGATTGGTGGGTGCCTAGCATTGTGTCAGTAAATTATACCTGTTACGTGCACGCTTCACGAAGTAGCAGTGGTCATGGTGTAGGTGCTGAGGACACTGCCCTAGTGCCTGGACACTGCCCTCTTGGTCTAACACGTCACCTCCTCCATTCTACATGTGCTGTCTCTCTTAATGTGGCCCCAAGCGTCCCTGGCTCTGATCTTAAGCCTGGATGTCTCCAAAGAGGTGCCCAGGCCCTTCCTGACCTCCTGGCAGCACCCCCACCCAACCCCACCAGTTGGTCTATGGCCAGGACCTAGTCCCAGAGCAGCTCATCGCAGCCATCTGACAGCCAGCATCAAGCATCTTGGATTTCGGGCAAAGGGACCCCCCACCTGGTGGCAGTTGACACCTGAGCCCACCCCACCCAGTGGCAAGGGGCAGGGGTGAGTGACCTGGCTGGAGACAGCTGCTGTGGGAACAGTCAGAATATCCCAATGTCACTCGCCCTGGGTCCAGAGGGGAGACTGAGGCACAGAGCAAAGCAAGGCCTCTGGCATCTGTGAGGGGCCTTGCCCAGCCAGGGGTCCTGCCACAAATCCATCCCGGCCCTGCTCCCGGTGCCCTGTACACCTCTGCTGTCCACCCGCCCGCCCAGGCAGAAAATGGCCATTTCCTCCGGCCCCTGCCCTAGGGAGCGACACGGAGCTGGCAAAACAAACAGGCCGTTCCTCCTGCGGCCGCCGGCTGGTGATGGATGGCCAGAGGGGCTGGCCTCGCTGATGGACGACCGCCCATCATGTGGGGGCCGGAGGCGGGGGCCCAGTGAAGCCTCAGCCGCAGGCACAGGCTCGCACGCGTGAGCCGTGGTGCTGGCCTCGCTCTACCTTGAGACATGCCTGGGCCAGAGACCCAGGTGGACCGACACCCGGGCATACCATTTCCCCCAGCCTCAGTCTCCCCATTGGTGTGTGTGGGGGGTCGTAGTCTAGGCCCCCATCATGGGTAGGGATTGAGCCAACATACCTGAGGGTGGGGTCCTCCATAGCCCCTCTGAGGCTCCCACCTGTCTCGCAAAGGACTAGCATCCCTTCCTCGGCCTGTGCTCTAGACCTGGCCAGGCTGGGGTCCTTCGAAGCCTTTATCAGCACCTTTGCGTGTATGTTTGGGCTCAAGGGGCCTCCGCAGCCTGGGCCCCCCCAGTGGAGCCTGAGCGGGCTGTGCAGGGCATGGCACCTGGTTGAGGTTGGGTCCCTGAGCTCAGGGCAGGGTCAGGCAGGCACGCCGGGAGTGTCTAAGGTGTGAACGAAGGCTGGGCAGTGGGACCCCCGGTCTTGGGGGTCTGACAGGGCCTGGGTCCACGGCACTGACCCAGAAGGCCCTGGGGTGCTCTGCCCCAGTTATCCCCTGCTCCAGCCTTCATTGGCAGCCCTTCTCTCTATCTGTGGGTGAACCAAGGCTCAGGAGAGTTCTGGCTGGAGGGCATATAAGCCTGGGCTGAGGTGGGCCCCCCTGGCGCTCCCGAGTCCTGCGGCACCCAGCTGATGGCGACTCCCACCAGGCAGGGCCGGACGTGCTAATGGTAGTGACGGCCCCGCAGAGGCCACGGCTGACAAGCCTACAGGCCTGGCAGGCTCCGAGAACTTCCGGCCTGACTGTCGGCCACCTGCAGGGCCCGAGGGATACCCAGCCACCCAGCCTGAGGCCGGCAGCAGCAGTGACCGGCTGGAGAGGAAGGGGCGGCTGTGACCAAGCCTCTGACCCCCGCCCCCCCAGCTGCCCAGCCCCACCGCGAGCACGTCTGGCCAAGAGGAAGCTTCTGAGACCCCCACTTCCTGAACCTCAGAGCAGGCTGGGCTGGGGCCGCCCACTTCCCTCCAGAGCCCCCAGCCCTGCCCTCAGCTCCTCCAACCCAGTCCTGTAGCTCCATGACCCCCAGCTATGTGTTTTCCGGGGCGGAGGGCAGAGGGGGCAGCCCGGCGACTTGCCCTGATCTAGGGTCAGCAGGGGCAGGAAGCCCCGTTGAATGGGGTGTGAAGAACTGGTGGGTGAGGGGCCTGGGCAGAGGGGGAGGGCTGGGCCGAGGAGGGACGTCTCCTGGAGATGAGGCTGCCCACAGAGCAGGGTGATAGTCTCGGCCAGAGGACCCTTCAGATGCAGGCTAGCCTACTGCTTCAACCCTGTGGGTGCCAGATGGGCCTGCCTCTGCCATGGCCCCGGTGATGCCCTGATTCAGCCATCAGCTTCTAGAGCTGGGCTGGGGACAGCTGAGGTCATGGTGCCCCGCTGAAATGAACTGTGAGAGCAGCAGGTGATGCTAGAGCTGGAGTGTCCGAAGGAAGGCCTTATGGGCAGGGATCTGGGATCTCAGGGGGAGGCTCTCAGGCCCTTAGCTCTGGTGGGGTTGGATTGTGCCTGTGGGGCTGGGTCAGGCAGAGACGTGTTGGCCCCTCCGAACTGCTGGGGGCAGGAAGTCTGGGTCTGGCCTGGGCTGGCAGAATCGGGGGCAGGACCAAGGCCCAGGCAGGGCAGGAAGTGGCCCTGGACTCCAGCAGGGATGGGGTGGCCTCTGAGAGGCCGTTTCCTCCCTGGGAACATCCTGCCCAGGCAGCAGCAGGGAAGAGGGCTCCAGTCCGGGAGGGCAGGAAGGGCCTGGGGCTCAGTGTGCCCTCAGGCAGGGCCCTGGGAGGTCCCAAGAGAGAATGACCTCATGGATGTCTGAGCCTCAGCAGCTAAAAGGCCAGTCGGGCCTCCCCTCACCACCGACTTGGAGCTCCTGGCCTCCCCCCTCGGGCTGAGTTCCTGGAGTTTCCAGCAGCCAGCCTTATTCTGCCATGGCCAGGTGCTCAGACCCCCGCCCAACCTCAGTTTCCCATATGAGCCATGGCCAGAACCCACGCCTCCCAGCCTGCATGCAGCTATGAACAGAGGGCCAGGAGCCGAGGGCAAGGCCCCACAGGCAGCAACCTGCCCCTCAGAGCTCAACCCAAGCCATCGGGCTGGGCCTGGGCAGACGGCCCAGCCCCAGCTGCCCCTGTTCCAGGCCCCGGGAGGGGGTCAGCAACTCAGCAGCCCCCCCCACCCCCCCCAACCATGTCCTAAATATAACCGGAGCAGGCGCCTGGCCGGGAATAGAGACCTCTGTCAGCCCCCAGCAGGTGCCAGTGGGAGGAAAGTCAGTGTGATTGGCAGGGGTGCCGGCCGGGCAGGCAGCCAGATGTGGGTCATGTGAATGTCCGGTGGCAAGGCCCAAGGGTGGGGCAGCGTGTCCTCACAGGACAGCTGGGTGCCCAGCCTGCCCTGTTCAGGGTAACCCTGGACCCTGCCCTCACCCTCGCCCCACTTCTGAGGCTGCTGCCAGGCCCCCAGAAAGGGCAGGCCCGCCCAGCACTAGCCCTGTGCCTGAGCCCTTAACACCATCCCACCCTGCCACTCTGAGCCCCCGACCTGCAGCCCCACATGGTGACCGATCATCCATCTGGCCACGTGGGGTCACTAAGCGGATGCTCAGAATGCTGTCCGGCACTGCCCAACATCCCTCTGCCCCTCACCCCTGCAGGGTTCTTCTTCCTCTCCACGCTTGGGACTCTTCCTACCCTGTATGCTCATCCTGGCACTTACCCCCAGACCCTCTACTCCAGGCTGTTTTGCACTGACCGCCAGCCTGGCTGATGGAGCTAGACTCCAGGTCCTCCAGAGTCCCCCACCCTGGACCTCACCTCCTGTCCCAGCATCAAGGGATGCTCCTGACCGGACAGTCAGGTGAGGCCTTCTTGAGCCCCACGTCACTGGGGTCAGGGCTCTGAGGAAAGCAGGTGGGACTCAGCTGCCCTCCCAGCTCCCTCAGGCAGCATCCTGGGCTCCAGGCCAGGTCCTGCCCTGGCCTGTCTCCCGAGCCCAGCGCTGCATCCCCCTCTGCTGGGCAAGTCCTGGACGCCCTTGGACATGGCTCTCACCAGCCAACTTGCTCTACTGTTCACTTAAAGCAAAGCCTTCTCCCCTACTCCTTCCTGTTGAGAGGAGACTGTCCAGGTAAGAATCTGTAAATATACTGAAAAATGGCAAGCAGCCTGAGGGATGGATCCTTGCTAGTTTTCCACCGTGGTCATTCCAGTTACTTGAGTACAGATCAACAGTTTCTCCTGTGCTTGACTAAAGTCACGGGAGTGGCAGGTGCTGGGGTGGGGAGGCCTGTCCGAGGCACCACAGGGGTCCGGTGGTCTGGCCTGACCCTCAGAAGTGACATGGAAGGGCAGGGCTGGTCAAGACACCCAGCTGCCCCTGGACTCCACTGGGGTGTTTGTTGATTGAATAAATGAGTATTTGTCTAGCACCTACAACGTGCCCGGCACTGTGCTGGCCACATGACACGTCGCCATCCTGGAGGTCAGAATTCTGGAACCTGGGGCCCTAGGAGGGAGTCTTGGGTCCAGAGACTCTTGTCCGAAAAGGCCTTGGGGAACCTGGCCATACCCTCCATCCTGGGCTTCCCCTCTGTAGCCCCCTGGCTACGGTCTTCACGGGCCCTAGTGATGAGAACCTCACTCCCCACAAGCAGCCCACTGCACCCAGGACAGTGAGCTTTGCAGTTCTTGCTTTGCAGGTTGTTGAGGAGAAAGCCTATCCTGGGGCACGCGCAGGGCCAGCACAGGGGGGTGGTGCCCGGTATGGGAGGAGTTGGGTGGGGGCGTGGGAGGGGGCAGACTGGGGAGGCTGGGTGTCAGCTGGAGAGTGGGGACTGCAATCTGCACCCCCTGTCCCACCACCCCTCCCGGCCTGACTCTCAGGCCCTCAAAAAGGCAAGTCCCACCCCAGTTCCATGGCCCTGCTGTGCTGGACATGGTAGCGGCCACAGTGTGGGCTTGTTTGTTCTTCATCTAGTTTTTCTGGTTTAGAGCCTGGATGCGCCAACAGGGCTAGGGGCCTGGGAATGGGTGGGGGTGGGGAGCAAGGAGAGGAGCAGGGGGCCTGGCAGAGGTGTGGCTGAGGGAAGGGATCAAGCCTGAGTGCAAGGCCATCCCTGGACCTGCCTTGCTGTCACCTTCCTGTCTTTACCTGCCCTCACCTGCGGACAGGTGGGTGAGTTCCACCCTGAGCCATGGGGGTCACCCACATGGGCTTCCAGGAGGAGGTCTGTCCTGAACCCATCTGCCTTCAGCCTCTGGCCTGGCTGCAGGCTAGGGAGGGGACCCACGGTCCCGGGATGGGAGAAGGTTCACAGCGACCACCTAGCTTTCGTTCTTGGCCCCCTCAGCCTTCCTTGGAGAAACCTGAGTAATGTACTCTGTGTGTGGAGACAGAGGGGACAGGGGGCAGTGGGCAGTGGCTCGAGGCTCCGGAGTGTAGAGGTCCTGGGGGAGGCACCTCCCACCCACATGGCATCCATCTGCCTTCAATTTAAATCCAGCTCCTCTGCTTCCGTCGGGTGGGGCCCTAGGCCTCTCTGTACCTCTGGAGGGGACTGCTGGGGGTCTTCCTCCTTCCTCCTGCCTCCTGGCCCCCCATGACCCATGGCCCACCTCATCTTCCTCTAACCCCAGCTGCCCAAAATGCCTGGGATGCCCTCTCCTCTTCCCAATTAAATTCAGCCCACCTGCCCTTTTCCCAGATCAATGTGGGGAAACCGAGGCCCAAGGCATGGAAGGAAGTGCTGAGATGCAGCAGTGTTGAGTGGTGTGGCTAGAACTCTAATGGGGGCGATGGTGGCAGTGGTCGTCGGGTGCTGGCCAGTACCACCCAAGTCAGTGGCTTCTGGGCAGCCTGGCTTCCGGGGAGGGGCTGCTCTGCAAGCTTCAGCCCTAGTGGGCACAGCTCGCCAGGCCCCGAGGCTGGCGGGGCCATCATTAGTCAGGTGTCTGCCTGCAGACAGCAGGGACCCGGAGAGGCGGCCCTGACCGGCTGGCCAGACGAGGGACCCGCACCCCACTGTGACCACCATTCTCAGACACCTCCAGCAGCTGCCCTTCCTCTGGGCAGCCCACCCTGATCTCCCGTCGAGCATTCGACCAGGATACCCGGGGCTCATCACCCACTAGACACTCACCATCTCCACTTCGGAGTTGGGGAAACTGAGGCACCGGGACCTAGTGCATCTGTCCTCGGAGCATGAATCCCGGCCTAGCAATGAGGGTGGCCTGTCCACTGAGGTGAGTCGGCAGGGCCAAGACCAGGACTGCCAAAGAGGGGGACTGGTGGGCGGCCAGTGAGACATGAGGCACAGAATTTCCCCTGGGAGGGAGAGTTAACAGCTGAAGATGGGGCTGGGAGTGTGTGTGCCATTTGGGGCTCATGGTTGAACCCCCGTGGGTTTTGAGGTTGCATGGGAGTTCACCAGGGCAAAAGGGCAAGTGAGAAGCACAGCATGATGATGCCCACCAAGGCCCTGTGGGGAACTGGGACTCAGGGTGAGCAAGCAGCCCCCAGGTCCCCGAGGCAAGACACTGGGATTTACTCAGGTCTGTCCTTCTGTACACCCAGCTGGCCAGAACTCTGCCCCTCCTACGGGCAGAGATTAAAGAACTTCAGGGGCTGGGACAGACTTAGGGGAAGGAGCTTTCCCTCTGACCCTGGACGGGCTGCACCCTCTCTGGGACTCAGTTTCCCCAACTGTAAAATGGTGAACATGGCCCCTGGGGAGGCTCACGGTTCTGAACCGGCTTGCTGGCTTAGGGGTGGGGGTGTAGCCAAGCCCTACCAACTGAGACCAGATCAGGGACTCAGCCACAGGAGTTTTGAGGGTTGGGAGCCCAGCTGGCTGGGGTTGGTACGATTGCCTACCCTGGAAGAATCACTATAACAACGGCCCCTGTGCTCCCCCACATTCCCAGCCAGGCCTGGGCTGGCCCAGCCCCCAAACATTTCTTAGAGAGTAGGCCCTAATCTTTGTCTGCCGCAGGGGGACCCCAGCCTCTGTTTGCTGTCACTCACCCACCCAGCCCCTCTACCCATGGTGCTCCAGCCCTCAAGGCCCTGAGAAGCTTCCAGAAGGGAGATGGCTCCACTGAGTCCCCAGGTGGGGCGTGGAGCCTGGCCCTCCCCCTGGCCAGCTCTACTCAGCCGGAGGCATGCTTCTGGCCTCTCTATTGTTCAGGTGGTGAGGAGTCCCTTCTGATGTCGAGATGAAGAAACTCTGTCCTGCTGCTTTTTTTAAAGCCAGTTCCAAGGCACAAATCCCCGGCTCTCAGTCCTGCACCCCAGGCAGGCATTGCCAATCCATCCCAGATCTCCTGCTCCATGCTCTGGGAAGCTTCAGATTTCTAGCATCCCTGAGCTCCAGGTGGTTCTGCCAGTGGGTCTAAAGTAGCATGTCAACTTGCCTGCCTGGCTGGCAGTGGGGAAAGGCAGTCTGGTAGCATTCCCAGGGTGCCCAGATCAGGGAAAGCCAGCCCTAGAAGAGTTCAGGGCTTCTTACAGACTTCACATGGTGCTGGAAGCCGAAGAGAGAGGGACCAGCAGAGTGGGGAGCTGACACCAGGCCCCCCACCCTTGGCACTGACATTGCCCCCGGCTCTGACCCCTCATGGGCGTTCCCACCTCATTACCAACCCCCTGCCCCCATCACCAGAAACTTTGGTCCGGGCAGGGGCAGGTTAGTTCATGGGTAGGGGTAGGGGGGCTGGCCCTGCCCCCACAAGGCCTGGGCGGGCTCCTTGACAGGGCTCGGGCTCCAGAAACATTTGCTTTAAGTCTTAAAATACCAGGTTCCTGCATCACAGGGCTTCCCTGGGGGCCACCAGGCAGGCGGGAGGGATTTCAGGAGTAAGAAGATTCCCCCACTGGCCCCCACCCCATCAGCCACTCTGCCTGCCCCTTGGCCTCAGCTGAAGCCAGCCCGAGTGTTTGGTGGCGGCCAACTGGGCCCCTACTCTCCTGCTCTTGGGGGAACCCCCAATTGGCCACATCAAATCCCACCTCTTCAGAGCCCCCAACCTCCACAGAGCCCTGGAGTGGGGTGGAGGGGCAGGACCCAGCAGCCTGTCTTCCCCTGGAGCTCAAATTTGCTCCAGTGGACCCATGGATGCTTTCAGCCAAGGACAGTTCAGATGGGGAAACTGACGCCCAGGGGAAGCAAAACTTCCTTAAAGCCACAAACGAGCCTCTTACTCATGGCAGTGGATCTGTATACCCCACCCTAGTGTCCAGCCCTGTGGCAGATGTAGGGCCGCTAGAGAGAAGTCCTTTTTTTTTTTTTTTTTAAGAAATATATATGTTTGAGCCATGGGGCTCAAACTCACAGCCCTCTGATTAAGAGTTGCATGTTCTATTGGCCTCCCAGGGGAAGTCTTAAAAAGGTGATGACACCACTTGGGTGCTGGGCCCAGACCCTTTGTGTGGGGTCTTGAAGGGTGAGTAGGAGTTTTATGATGGTCCTGGTGGACAGGCTCCCTGGACTCAAGGGCCAGCTTTAGCAGAAGGACCAGCCTGGAGAGTACAGGCTGGTGCCAGACCCATGGTGTCCACAGAACGGATGGCTCTGAGAGGGCGGGCCCCGAAGGGCCTCAAACGCAGGCCCAGGCACTTGGTTAGCCCTGCTGCCAGGTGAGGGTAGGATGGGGACCTGGGCGAGTCTGGTGCTCAGAGGCTTTGGGACCTGTTGCTTGGGGGAACAGAAGAGCCCTCCTGGATGGCCAGTTCTGCCACTCAGCATGAAGGTGGCGCCCTCCTACCTCTGCTACCCCTGGGACCACCGCCCAGAGAAAGGCACAGCCCCCAGAGCCCGCCCACTCCCTCCCAGGCAGACCACCGGCCTCGGCCCGGGGGACCAGCCTAGTGCAGAGCGGGAATTGGAGCCAGGCTGCAACAGCTGGCCCCACTCGAGCATCCCCCGGGGGCCACCGCCTTGTTCCCAGGCCCCCATCCCAGCCCGTTCCCAGGCTGCAACCCACCCCCCAAAACACACTGCTAGGGACGTGGTTGGACGAGGCTGTGCAGGGACCACCGGCTGGGAAATCTCCTACTCCCTTGCTACCAGGATGCAGGACCTCACCATCAGGCTGTGGGGAGGCCCAGCATGGCCCCCGCGCCACAGGGCCCCTGCCTCATTCCACTGCTTGTGTTCATGGGCTCAGTCTCCCTGCTGGAATACACGCCCTTCAGATGGTTGGAAGACTCCAGGGGGACCTCACCAGCCACAGGGGCCCATGGGGGGAGGGGGCAGCGAGAACCCCCCCCCCAGCTTTCAAAGCAGACGCACACCGATCTGTGTAGATGCAGAAAGACATCATTTTGGTGGCTGCTGTCCACATGTGGGATGAGCGTCTACTTGCTTCCCTGGGAGTTCCAGGGGGTCTTGGGGAGCTCAGATCTTGGGTTTCTGTCCTCACCTCCCCCCCTCGCCCCGCTCCCGGGCCCGTCCCATGCACACCCCGGGGTGCCGATTTTCGTCTGTGGCTGAGGCTTTGAATGCCTGTGCACCATTGGTGCCCTTCAGAAGGTTCCAGACACAGCCACACCTGGGGCGTTCCCCTCTCAGAAGGGTCACCACTGTGCCGTTCCTCAGCTACTGCTGAGTGTCTGACCACCTTGCTGCCCTAGCTGTTCCCAGGGCCTCCCACACCTTGGCTGGGGCAAGTCTTCCATTTTGCGGGTGGGGGAAACTGAGGCCCAAAAAGGCTGTGAGGCTGAGCCCATAGAGGTGGACGTGTCCTACAGATTGTCAACCGTGGCTGCCAAGTGACACGGCGAGGTGTGGGAGGGATTGGAGGCAGAGTCTTGGGGGTGGGGTGGGGGTGGACCAGGGACAGGTCCCCGATGTCCACACTATCCTGCTTCATGGCTGGGGCCAGAGGAGGCAGGGGCCAGAGCGGCTGCCCCACAACCCTGAGGAACGGGGTGTTGTGTCCCCAAAGGGTGGAGAGTTACAGCCGGGAGGATTAGTAGGTCGTTGGCACCCCTGAAACCCAAGCTGGCTGCCGGCTCTGGGAATGGGCGTCTGACCCCTCTGCAGCCTCCGGGATCCCGGAGAAAATCCTCGAGGCCGAGTTAATACCAAGACCAATTTTTATTTCAACAAAGTTAATTCTCAACAATGTGACACTGAGGGAGAGGGATTTTCCTGCCACAGGGGAAGGGGGGCTGGGGTCCCGACACGGCGCCGCCCCTCCCCCTCCCCCCAGCTGTCCCCACCACACGGGCAGGGACTGAGCTGCCCCGAGGATGAAGTTCTGGGGCAGAGCAGTTCAGACTGCTCCTTTCAGGGGGATCCCGTCACCTTCACCTCTTCTTCCTCAGGCCTGCAGGCTCTCTGGGCCTGGAATGCCCTCCCCCCATCCCTCTCTGCCCTCCCAGGCCCTTGAGGTGAGTGAGGGGACCTCCAAGGCCCCCACCTCCTTTATCGCCTCGAGGAGTGTGGGGTCTAACACCTATCTGTGACCTGGGCAGACAGGGCTCCGGAAGGTTCACTGAACAATGCATGAGCCTCTGTCCCTGGGGTCACACAAACTTTGTGGACCCTGACCACACCCCATCGAACCGGCCACACATCCTCCCACTTCCAAAGGTGCAGCTGGCCTGGACTCAGACCTGGCCCAGGGTACGGGCTGGGAGGGCTGTAGGGGAGGAGCAGGGGCTCTGGCGGCAGAGGGTGTCCCCCACCCAGCCCCCCTGCCCACCCCCAGACGCCCTGAGGGTAGAGGGTGGGAGGGACTGGGACCGAGGGCGCTCAGACTCAACCCCACTGCCCCCCAGCCGAGCCTGGGGCTGGACCCGGAAGCTGCTCTCTGACCAGATAATCGATGGTCTGGGGGCTGCAGCGGCTGCGGGAAGGTTGGGAGCCCTGTCAGAAATTGCTCCTGACGATGACCACATGCGCTGCCCGAAGGGACAGGCTCAGCCAGGCCCCACCCCGCTGCCCTGCCTTCCCTCTGTAGCGGCCACTCCATCACTCTCACCCCTGCAGCCTTCCAGGCGAGGCGGCCTCTACTTCCCTTCTGTGCAGGGGAAGTGGGCCTGCTTGGGCCATGGCCTCTACACAGACCCCAGCCAGCAGAAGTGTTTGCAGGCCCCGAGTGGGCACAGCCACGGGAGGCCGGTGACGGTGGGGGGACACTCACTGGGGGGGGCAGAGGGACCAGTGCGGTGCCAAGGTTAGACGTACGTCGGGGCTGCCCAGGGCTGTCTACAAGGGCCCCCAGGCTTTACTCTGAAGGTAGTGCCCGAGGGCAGGACTCGGGGCCCAAGGGCACCCTACGACAGGCCAAAGTCAAACCAGATGGGCCAGGGGCCCTGTGGGGCAGGCGGACCATTCGTCACCGTTATCTGCTCCGCCGCCGAAATCACAAACACATTTTTAAGTGAAGGACTAGCTGCCACCGGCCTGAGGGCCCTGATGCCGCCCAGCTGTGGCCACACTGGGCCGGGGTTGGGGGGGTGTGGGGGGCCAGCACTCGGCCGGCCTGAGGGAGGAGGGCCTGCAACCCCCAACGTGCCCCCCGAGGCTGCTCCGGTGGCTCAGCCAGTGTCAAGCCCTCCCTGGTCTGACATCTGCTTGGACCCCCTGGAGCTGGGGTGACGGGCCCAGGGAGCACCCTCATCTCTGCTCTGGGCGTTCCTGCCTCCTGCCTTCCTCCCACAGCCTTGGCATTACAGAGTCACTCTCCGACTCACACACTGACCTGCGCAGGGCATCGGGCTGCTTGCGAGGACAGAGGGGCTCCAGGTCAGGGCCGTGCCTACTGCATGGGGCCGGCGGCTCAGGGGTCACTCCATGGGAGAGGCGAGCTTCAAGACACAGAGAGACCAAGACAGAAACAGAGGCAAGAGATAGAGACAGAGATGGGCGAGTGAGCCTGACGCCTGTCACCAGAGACCCACCCCATGTGGCACCGCAAAGCCAGCAAGTCTCGGTGGCGGGGCCCAGGCGCGCTCGTGCTGTGGCCTGGCTTTGCAGCGCGGCGGGGCACGTCCTCTAGGGTGTGCAGGCGAGGGTGGGGCTGGGCTCCTTTTGGCCATCACTCTGGGAGCTGAATGCAGGTCCTGCCCAGCACCCTGGACCCCCGGGCAGGCCCATGGGGGTGGGGGGCGCCGGGAGAAATGGCCTGTGACGGGGGTGGGCGTCCCGGGCGGGAAAGCAAACAGTGTCAGCGGCTAATGAGCGGGAACCGGGCCTGGGGCCGAGGGCCCAGGGAGGGGCATGGCCATCGCTCATCCTGACAGGCGGGCAGCAAGGGGGGGGCTGGGGACTAGAAGTGGGGGGGGGAGCATGAGAGCCGACAGAGGGTACCCTGGAGACCCGACCCCACACACAGACAGACAGACGGACAGAGTGGAGGCGGCCAGGCCCCGCCCATCCCCAGCTGTGGCCCCCATGGCACTTCACTTGCTCCATCATCTCTCCTGTCTGACCCGGCTGGTCGTCCCCCTCCCCCACACGTAGTCTTTATGGGACAAAGGAAATAGCCCCAGGAGGGGGTGCTGAACCTGGGACCCCCACATTGCACACTGGGGAGTAAGAACTGGAGTCTTGAGGCCCTGCCCCTCCCTGGGCCTCGGTTTCCCAAGCTTTACGAGGCTGAGGAGGGAAGGCTTGCTCTGAGAGGTCCTCCCTGCCCTGACTTTCCATGGTCACTGCTCCTCCCTCCCTAGCTGCAGCCCCAGCTGTCCTCAAGGTCCCCATCCTTTCACACAGTCCTCCCACAAACCTCGATGCCTCCAACAGGCCCCATAGCAGTGGGTGCGCTGACTCCACCCCTGAGGGGAGTGGCCCCTCCGGGCCTGCACATTAAAGCTGCTGTCCCATTTCATAGGTAGGAAGACTGAGGTGCAGAGTAGGACGGGAGATAGACGGATTGGACGTCAGGCCCAGCGCTTGGCCCCCCTGCCTCTGGCAGGTTAGAAACCCCTGCACCCCAGCCCTCGCCTAGGCCGAACTGACCCAGCCTCTTAGCCTCTCGTCTGCCTTGAGCGCCCTAAAATTGCAGGGTCTCCGAGAAGGCAAGACCTCGAGAGCGCTCCTGAGTTCCTCCTGGCCCAGCCCTGGCCCTGGTGGCCCCATGACAGCCTGGTTGGCCAAGCGGCCTGTAGGTGCTTGCCTACGGGGGTGTCCAGGCCCCTGTCCTGCCTCAGCTGGGAGGGAGGGGCAGCCATAAATTCACACCGCCCGCCGCCCGAGGGATAAATGTGTCATCGACTGCACGATTTACGAGCACACCCCTGGCCCGAAAGGCAGAGAAAACAAGCCTCTGTGTACACATGGCGCGGCGGGCAGGGATGGGCGGCTGCCAGGGGGCATGTGGGGGCACGGCCGGCTGGCAGGACGCGTGCAAGCGAGAGGTGTGGGGGCACGGGCGTGGGGCTACGGGGACACAGACTTGTGGACGGGTCTGCAGGGACATGGCCACACTCGTACAGGGAGGTGGGCTCTATTATCTCCCATATACCCGCCGACACTTGCATGCACACACACAGCGGTGTGATCTAGTCCCCATCAGAAGGTGGCACAGCGTGCTCAGGGACACTCAGTGGGCATGTCACCCAGAAGCGTGCATGGTTAGCCCATGTTGAACCCACCCTGGAGGTGTGCTCTCCCCCCCCGCCCCGCCCCGGAGGAGTCAGACCCAAGGAAGGGAAGACAAGGCAGGCTCTCTGGATGCTTGTGTGCACATACCTGTGTGTTTGTGCGGGTGTATGTGTATGGGCTTTTATACTCTGTGTGTGTGTGTGTGTGTGTGTGCAGGGTCTCTCCCATCCCCAGACAGCTCATGAAGGGGGCCATGGTGGAGGGGCCACCGCACGACGATGCAAAGGCAGAGCAGGAGGCCAGCGGGCCCAAGGAGGACACAGGGCAGGCACGTCGGGAGACGAGGATGCATGGGAACAAGGGCTGGGTGGTGATGTCTCAGTCCTGGTTGGGTCCCACCTTCTTTGAGGCTTGATTGTCTCAGAGGCCCAGGGGCACCAGGCAGCCCTGGCCAGCTCCTGAGCATACCCCAGGCAGCAGCCCTAAGGAGTGAGGCCATAACTCAATCTGACTCTTCGCAGTCCCACTGCCTGGCCTGCTGACCACATGCCCATGGCCCACTTTGTCCACAAGGATCCCGTAGGGCAGTTCCGGGCTCGAGGCTCTGTTGCTGCCAACCCAAGGCACCTGCTGGGACCAGTCCCCGTGCAGCAGCAGGCTGCAGGGGTGGGAGGCAGGGACTGCGGGCATGTTCTGGGAAGCTTCAGGGAGCCCTTGGAGGATTCTGGGAAGACTCAGTGGACCCATAACAGCGTCACTGATGTCTGGCAAGGACTTGGGAGCTTTGCGTAATTGAGGCTGTGTGTCAGCGTTAGCTGTCAACATCCTTCCACGGATGATCTGGGGACACACTCTAGCCACTCATCCTGCTGGTCTTGCTACAAGAGAGTCAGTAGTGTGGCCCCCGGGAGGATTCCTGGGACCGTGGATCCCCAGTGCAGGGAGAAGAGGCTGACTGGTGTGTTGGAGACCACCGTGGCAGAACCACGGCACCCCAAATGAAGAGAGCATCACTGACCTCCACACTGGGGACCCCCAGATGCAGAGCAGGCACCTGGAGAGCTGATCAGGGACCTCTACGACCAGAGACCCACCAAACAGGGACCTCAGACCAGGGATCCCCAGGAAAAGGACCCCTACACCAGAAATTCCCATACTAGGGATCCCCAGAGAAGAAACCTACAGAGCAGGGGCTCCATATAAAGGATCTGCAGCAGAGAGACCCATAAAATAGGAACCCCCCCCACTCACGACCCCCCCCAGAGCAAGGGGTATGCAGGTGAGGCATTTTGTGCCAGGAGAGACCCAAGGCTCCCACAAACAAGTCTGCCCCCACTTTTCCCATAAAGAAGACTGATGGTCTCCCCCAAACCCTCCTTTTCATCAAAGTCTCAGGATGGTGGTCACGTTCATGGGTTCCGGCTCTGCTCTAGGGCTGTGTCGCTGGTGCTGTCCTGGGTGCGGGCCCCTAGGCTGCACTCCCGTAGGAGAGGAGGCAACCCGAACACGGTGAGCACCTTCAGTGGGCACACAGGGGTGTGGGCGGGCATGTTTGGACAGGCAGCTGTCAGGGGTGCCTGCCCCTCCCCAGCCCTTCCCAGACAGAAGCCCTTTCCTCAGTATCTGCAAAAACTGGCTGGAATCCCTCAAGAGCATCTTTAAATAAACAAAGCACAGAGAAAAGTGAGCTCCTAAATACAAGTTACATCAACATAGGTTTCCACACAGATGCACAGCGGAGCATGGCCTTTAGGCCTCCCATGGGCACCTCCTCAAAGCCCTGCCCAAGCCTGGGAGCACTTCAGGGGCCCAGGGGTACAACCCCCCCGAGCGAGGCCCATGCTGCCCTGGGAACTTCACCACCCCCCCAGGCCCCAGCCCCAGGCTGCAGCCTCCCTCTTGGGGATGGGCATGCCAGGCCTATCCACACACCGGGGCAAGAGAAACGGCTACCATGGGGACCCTCTACTTCCCCTGGGGTCTGTACCCCCACAACCTAGTGGCTCCACCAGGCATAGTTTGAAGGATCTCCCCCAGCTCCTCGTACTTCTGGAGGTTCTTTTACTTCACTGGGAACACAATGACCTTGAGGGGATGATCCCAGGTCCCGTGTGACTGGGACAGAGGCAGAGAGAGCAGCACTGGGAGGGTGGGAAGAACCAGGAAAGCTGGAGCCCTCCCCTCCCCCACCCTGTGCCAAGTGAAGGTCTGTCTGGTCCAGAGCCTCTCAGTTTGTCTGACACACTTCATCAGGGTGAGGTAGGCCCCTCCAAGGACACCGGGAGAGAAGGGCGGGAGACTCTCCTGGGTGAAGGTCAGGGACCAAGGGACCTGCACCCCGAAGCCGTCCTCCGCGCAGTCGGTGGCCTTCAGGCAGGGCTGCACGCGGCTGGGAACAATGCTTGAGAACCCATGAAGGACTGGGCAGCAGCTCCCCCTGCACAGTTGGGGGCCCTCCTGCCCTCGCCTACCCACAGGCTGAGCCTAGTGCCCCTCTGGGCCCTGCACCCCCTGCACCCTCCCCTGACAGGCGTCTTCCGGCAGCACAGTGCTGTTCCCTCAGCCTGAACATCCCCAGGAGCCTCCCCGCCAACACACACACACACACACACACACACACACCTGTCAGTGCTTTTGATATCCCAAGGCTGGGGCATTCAGGCTTGTTCTGAGGGTCAAGAGGATCGTCCACATAACGAGGCCCAGGGCTTCTCAGGCACAGAATTTCAGGAGCTCTGAAGGAAGCCCCTGTCCCTGCTCCCACTGCTCTTTGAGAGATTTCATGGTGGACATTTGTTTCTTTTGTGTACAAGTGGTCTTATTTCTGCCACGTGAGCCCTGAGGGGTGATATGCTGGACGGACCCCTGGGGCAGGGATTGCTCATGCCAGTGGCTGGAACTGGGGGCCTGGAACACCCCACAAGTCTTGGGAGCACTCCCACAGGCTCTCTCAGGTTTTGCCCACTGAATATTGACGCCCCCGGGGGTGTTCACACCCGTGGAGGCGTCCCCACCTGGTCCATCTCTCAGCACACTTTGTGCAGCTGGCCCTCAGCACCCTGTGGGGTGGTGGTGACAGGAAAGCAGGACAGAAGGAGGGATGGACAGTGTTTCCTCTGGGGCAGAGCAGACCCCCTGGGAGGGCTTCTCGGGGGAGGACGGCTGACCCCCAGATCCTGCAGGGCCAGCCCAGGGGCTCTCCTGATAGGACAGGATGTCATCCTTGGCAGACGGTTCCTGTCTGTGCGCAGAGAAGATGGGCACGCTGAGAGTGCTTCCAGTGGAGACAGCACTGGGTGTAGAGGGTTCTGGGCATGTGACTGCGCTGGGGAAAAACAGAAGTGGGCCTGGGGGATTCCCCCAGGGGCCGTTGAAGGAGGGAGGGACAAAACAGCTAAGGCCAGGCCCAGTTACCAGGACCAATGACCCCAAAGACCCCTTCAGCCTAGCGGGGGAGTGCTTCCCGAGAGCACCCCGCTGATTTATGGTTCTCCAGGGTGGACAGAGTTATGGCTGTTAAGGCCTTGCTCCCTCCCTCCTCCTCCTCCCTGTTGGGGGCCGGCTGGGGTGGGGTGGCTCTCAGCTGGTTTCCAGATGGGACTGGTGGAGGGGGCACCTGGGGGTGGGAGGCCAGACACCCTGAGCAAAGGGACCTGGCCTGTGTCAAATGGCCAGCCCTAGCTGCCTTTGTCTCTCTCTGTGGTTGTCTCTCTGTCTCTGTCTTAAGCTCTGTCTCTGTCACATGCAGCCCCCCTTCCCCAAGGCAGCCTGGGTGGGTGGGAGTGGGAGCCGGTGATTTATCGCCTGCTGCCTGTCTTCCATCGGAAACGCCGGGGGTGGGCGCAGACGGTGCGGTGAGCTATGGGCCCCCAGGGCCCCGCCACCCACCCCAATGTTGTTGCTCTGTCTGGGCGGCGGGTGTGGCCCCCCCACAACGTGGCCAGAGCTTAGGCCCCTCCAGACCTTCCCAGGGCCTCGTCCACGCGGGCCCCACTCAAGTCTCTGCCCAGTGAGGGGCCGCCCCCCTCCCCAGGCTCCCGCTCATCTCCCTAGGCTGGAGGGGGCCCACGGAGGACCCGCACACACACCCCGCCCCCAGGTTGGTTCGGAGGTGGTGGCGCAGCCTCTGTTCCACTCCCCCCGGGGTGGCAGGGTGCGCGCTCTACCGTCCCCACCCGGTATCCTCAGCAGAAGCTGCTGAGGCCTGCACCTCACAGTCGCCCTCCACGTCCGCCCGCAGCAGCTCCTTCCAGTCCCGCCGCGGTGCACACAGCAGGGGCTCAATAAGTGTTTGAGCAAACAGGCGGCGGGAGGGCGGATGGTGCACCTGGGCTGACACCCCCTCCGCCCGGCGGAAGAGGTCCCTTATCTTCCCGGTTGATGGGCTGTCAGCGATCAGAGGGAGGGAGGGGACGGGTGGGGAGAGGAGGGGAGGGGAGGGGAGGAGAGGGGAGGGGAGGGATGCAGAAGGAGCGCGCTCACCCCTCGCCGTCTGTTAGCGGCCGCTCGTAGCACCCTTCCCTATTCCCACGGGGGTGGGGGTGCGACCCGTCCGCCGAGTCGGCGACCACCCCCACCAGCCTGGGCCAATCCTCCCACTCCTGGCCTCTGTTTCTCCGGGGACCCTGGTTGCCTGCACAAGCGGCGCGCACCTCGGCCGCCCTAGCCCCACGCGGGCCGTTTCCGCAGACCGCGCGCGCCCTCTGGTGGCCTCCCGGGGTCTTGGCGAGTGAGGGGAGAACTGGATGCCGGTTTGGGGCGGGAGGTTCTCAACCCACGCAGCACCCACGCATTTCACAGACAAGGACACGAAAGCTACCGGCGGGAGGTCCCGGCTGTGTCTGCCCCTGCTCCGGGGTGGGCAGTGGTGTGGTCAGAGGACCCTTGGGCTGCTGGACAAGGGGCCCTGAATCAGCCAGCCTGGGGACTGGAGGTGTGTGGGGGGGATGGGTAGCTCCTTGAGTGGTCACCGCCTTGTTCCCATCTGGAAGGAGTCTGAGGCCACAGCGAGGGCCAGACTGTCAGTGGGGAACAGAGCCTGGGGCAGGTATGTTGTCCATTAGTTGGAGGACAGTGCTGGGGGGAGGGTCCTGATAGGCGGTTGAGCTGGGGTAGAGATGTTCACACTCCCCTCCCAGCACCGGGCCATTCAGGGGCGCTGAGCTGGGACCATCCTCTTCTCCACACTCCTTGGAAGCTGAGGCCCCAGGGTCAGTGCATGGAGGGTCAGCTCGGGGTCAGAAGTCGGGCTTGGGGGCTCCCAGGCAGCCTGGAAAAGGTTAGCCAGTGAGGCCAGGCCAGCACCCTCTGTGCTCAGTACCTTGGCAGAAGCCAATCTAAATCATGGAGAATTGGCAAAAGAGAGGGAATCTTGGAGAAACCATGGAATTCCTCTGCCCTATCTACCAGGGAATAAGGACGTTCTTCCTTAGGTCTGACCGCACTGTGATGCCAGCCTCTTTCCTCCATCAGAGAAGCTCCAGCGGCTTCTGCAGCTCTAGGCTCTCAGGGCTGTGTACCCACCCGCTCAGCTGGACACTGGCCCAGAAGCCCTCAAGCTTGTGGGCAGTGGGCAGCGGGCCTGGGCTTCTACTGACCCTTCCCCATAGTTCCTGCTGGAGCCTCGCCTCACAGCCCAGGGGGGCCGCCTTCTTTGAGCTTGGGGTCACCTAGGACACCGGGTCATTTTCTCCTGGGCCCTGCATTTGCCGCCTGAAGGCCTCAGTGAGGAGGAAGAGAGAGGGGCCCTAGGGGCCTGGTCTTAGGTCTGCTCCCTGTGCAGCTGTGGAGGTAGCTCCGGCTTCGCAGGAGAACCCCTCTCTGGCACCTGCGTTCCTCCTCTGGAAAGTAAGGGGGACACTCTCTCCCTGTACCATGTTGGGACTGAGTTGGGAGGTTGCCTGTGTAGCTTGCTGTGACAACGACTGTTACCTCTGACCCCTACCAGGGGCTCTGAGTGTGCTGAGCCACTCCTGGGGGTGGGGAGGGGGCAGTTCATTTGTACAAAAGGGGCCACCATCCCTGATGTGGTGATAAGGCCGGATGGACAATTGGACAGTCGGCCGCAGCCCACAATGGGCCGGATGCCCCGCACCTGCCCACAAAGGAGGGGCTGCCTCCTGCCTCATGTCTGACTGGCAGCCCCGAGATAGCATCAGCCCAACCGGAGGGTCATCCATCTTGTCCCACAAAGACTGGGACAAAGGCCATGTCAGCGGCAGCCTCCCCGACCTGGTCAGTGGGGGCCAGAGCCTTCCTGTGCCAGGCACCCCAGGCCCAGGCCTGAGGCTTCTTGTCAGGGTCCTATTTGGGGTCCATGGAGAGCAGCCTTTATTGTTTACAGGGTCAGCCAGGTGGGGGCCACACGAGGGTGGGAGCGGGACTCCAAGAGTGAGGAAAGCGTCAGGCCCTCATTTGGGCACCGCAGGCCCCTTCTTAGCAGCTTCTGCCTTGCTGGGGCACCCCGGGGGAGTCCCAGGCCCTGGCTCTCCGCCTGGGGTTCAGGGACTAAGGCTGGTCTGGGCAGTCAGAGGCACCTTCCCGTGGGAAGTGGCAGCCAAGTGCAGGACACGATTGCAGATACCATGCAACCCCCTGGTACCCACTCACCCCTGCAGGGACCTGCCTCAGAGGCTGAGCTTCTAATTCAGATGCCCAGGGAGTTCCGTGGGCCCTCAGACCGTCCTCACCACCCCCAGTCCAGCCCTGACCATCCTGAAAGCGGCTCACATGGCACGGTCACGGCCACTCACCCCCGAACAGTCCTCAGAGCCTTTCCACGGCCCCTCACTGAGCCCCCGAGACTGCTACTGCAAACATCCGTTCTCTCTCTCACACCACACCGCCGTGTAGTGCCCTCAGTGTCCCTGTGGTCTGCACTGTCCCGTGTCCTCACTGCCCCACAGTGTCCTCACTGTCCCAAGTGTCCTGGCCTCAGCGTCCTCGTTGTCCCCAGGATCCTTGCTGTCCCCGGTGTCCTCATTGTTAACACTGTCTTCATTGTCCCCACAGTGTCTTTGCTCCCTGAAGTGTCCTGACGGTGTCTTCACTGTTCCCACACTGTCCTCACTCCCCGCAGTGTCCTCCCCACCCTGCAGTGTGGTCACTGTCCGAGTTCATCTGTGCTTTCCACTTGAACTTCTGGGAGAGCGAGTGGTGCGGGCGATTTAACTCGCTGTCCCCGTGTTTGGCCGGCAGTTATTTTGGGTGTACGAAGACGTGATGCGTCCCCTTGAACCGCCTCCCCGGGCCGTTCCTGCGCTTCGCGGAGGGCAATTTCCGGGTGGCGGGCGCAGAGACCAGTCAGATAGAGAGAAGGCTTTATTCTGCGCTGGGGTTTGGCGCGGGGGTGCGGGCGAACCCCCGCAGGCGCGGTGGGCTGCAGCTCACCGCCCCTGCCCTGGCTCTGCGGCCGGGGCCGAAGCGGCGGGCACGCAGCAGTGGGGCGCGCTCGGCCCGGGGCCTGCAGCCGGGGGTTGGGGGGGTGGCGACGGGCTCTCGGCAATCGTGCCCAGGCGGAGGACGAGACCCGGCCCCCGTTGGCGCCAGGGCCCCCCGCGGGAGGGTTCCGTCGGGTCGGCGCGCCCGCGTCGCTCGGCGCTTCTCAGGACTCCTCTCGAGACTCGCTGGCTCCGGCCGCCTCCGCCACCAGCGGGGCCGTCAGCGACAACGGGTGCGCGGCGCGGGCGCGGGCGCGGGCGCGCAGGCGGCGCAGGCGGCACAGCAGCAGCGTCAGCAGCAGCGCGTGCAGCAGCCCGAGGCCCAGCAGCAGGAGCTGCGCCGCCAGCGCCCCCCAGCAGAGCGCGCCCGGCGCACAGGCGGCGCGCAGCTCGTCCTCCGCCAGGTAGGGCAGCAGGCGGCCGCGCAGAGCGGGGGGCGCGGCGCAGCGCAGGTCGCGGTAGGGCGCGCGCTCCGGCCGGCCGGCCAGCCAGGCGCGCAGCGGCACCAGGTGGCAGTCGCAGCGCCACGGGTTGGCGCCCAGGTGCGCGGTGCGCAGCACGGGCAGCGCGTCCAGCAGTCCCGGCGGCAGCGCCGTCAGATTGTTGCCCGTCAGCACCAGCTCGGTCGTGTCCGGCGGGAAGGCGGCGGGCAGCGAGGCCCACGTCAGCCCGCGGCGCCCGCAATCCACGCGCGTCCCCGCGCAGTCACACGGTGCCGGGCAGCCCGCGGCGGGGCAGCGGGGCGGCGCGAGCAGCAGGAGCAGCAGGCTCAGCGCCCCGCGCGGCCCTGGAAGGAAAGCGCCGTAGTGAGCCCGGCGGCCTGTGGGGCACCTGAGCGGGTCCCTGTGCACCCGGAGCGCTGGGCCCGGCTCCAGCCGCTCCCCCGCCCCCCACCCCCGAGCCCCCTACTGCCCGCAAGCCTCTCCATCTCCATCATCTCGCGCGCGCTGGCTAGAGGTCCCCTCGAAGTCCGACCCAAATCTCTCTCCGGCAGCGCCTCCCAACCCGACTCAGCTCAAGGAGCGCAGCCCGGGCCCTGCCTGACCCCAGACTCACCAGAGCCCATGGCGAGAGGATGGTGACCCGGCTTGCTCTGGAGCGCGAAGCCTTGGCTGGAAAGCCAGGTGATAAGGCCGCCCCGCCCCTGCCAGGCCCCAGTGCCCCCGCCAAACCGACCACAGCGCAACCATCCCCCAGAAATAACCCGGAGGCGGCCGAGGGGACAGGCCCTGCGGCCCCAGATAGAGCCCTATCACCAGGGCCCGCAGGCCGCCAGGGCTTCCGCCCCAACAAACTCCCAGGGGCGCACGAATCACTCTGACACCGATGTGACTTCACCAACATTGTTCTCCTGTCACCAGGACAGGACGCAGCATTCACAACCGAACAAAACTGGAGAATGGGGTTTGGGGGAAGGTATCATGCTGGGGGTGGGGGGTGGGGGGTTGGAGGAGGATGGGCTAGGGAACTCAGGGCAACAGTGCTGCTGGGGAGAAGGAACCTCCAGCCACAGGCAGGGAATGGCAGTCTAGGGATAGGGGGTTGCCAGGCTGCCCACCACCCACTGCTCTTGGATCCCTCAGGCCAGGCCACAGCCATGGGTGAGGAGTATGGGCGATCACAGGCGTCCCAGCCCACCAGCCCCATGAAATCCTTGCCTGTAGCCAGCTGCCCTCCTTCAGTCTGGAGGGATCATGAGCGCTTCTGTTGCCCAACCCACCCACTGAGCTACCCGGGAAGGGTGTGAGGAGGTAAGGAAGGACCTGGCCCACCCCGGCACAAAGTGAGGTCTCAGCATAAGCTGGGTGGCCCAAGGGAGTGGGCACATGAGGGCTCCCACGTCCACTCTGCGGCACTGGGGTGGGGAAATAGGTCCGGTATGCTGGGCATCTGCTCCCCTATTCTGCCTTGTTTTACCCACCTGCCTGAGTAGGGCCTGGAGTTGGAGTTCATGACCTTCTAGGGCAGGGGTAAATCTTAAAAGTCATGCCCCAACCTAGCTGCTGCTCTCCCAAGGGCAAAGGGGGCCAGCTGTGGGGGGCTGCTCTCCAGGCCTCTTGGAAGCAGATACAAATGAGGGGAGGGACCGATGTTGAGAATAAATTAGGGTTGGCTGGGGGCTGTGACCCCGCGTCTCTGGGTCAGGTCAGGAAAAGTTGGGAACAGTCCTGGTCTGGGTCACTCTGGGACTGGGGTTGTGCCCAGGCCTGTTGGAGATCCAGATGATTCCAGGGTTGAGTCCAGGCCAGTTGGGGTCCAGGGATGGGAAGGGCCAGCCTGGAAACTGGCAGTCTATCCACGGCAATGTGGGGCTGGTCACTGGTCCTGCATTTGCTGCTTCATCTTCTGCAGCATCTCCTGCATGCGCCTTAGCTGAAGGTGAGGCAAGAATAGTGGAGGATGGAGTGAGAAACGTGATAGGAAGGGCCTGACCCCTCCCCCCCACCAGCCTCTGCTCCTCCCCTGTGGCCCTACTAACCTCCTCATCCTTCATCCTGATGAGCTTTTCTGTCTCAGCGTCGGGGGTAGGCAGGGGCAGGATGGGGATGGGGCTCTCCATGCGGCTGTCCTGGGTCAGTTTGCTGTGGGACAGACAAGAGGTAGAGAGAGTTTGTCTGACACCCACCACTACTGAGGCCCTCTCCCTCTGAGCTCCCACACCGCTGGGTTGGCTCTGGGAAGACAAGGTGCATGGTGGGGGGTGCCTATCTGGGGAGTTGGGGCAAAGTTCAGGTCTGGGTGGGCAGCAAGGACCAGCCCTCTGTTAGGGAGCTGCGGCTGGGGCCATGAGGCACATGATCCAGGTCTGGGTCAGGGCTGCGCACCTGGTCATCTGCTGGATGCAGTGTGCCCGATAGTTCTCATAGTGCACGTCGCACGTCACATCCTTGAGGTCATGCATGTGCGTGCGGATGAGCATGTTGCGCAGCTTCACGAAGTCGCAATGTGCCTGGTTCTCCACTGTGGGGCAGGAGTGGGGGGTGGGTGGGTGCAGGCCCAGGGGAGCCTTCCCACCCCCTAGGCGATGCCCATGTCTGAACTCACCCTCCACGATCCCCCAGGGGTACAGTCGCCCCCGGACCCGCTGCCCCTTGGCCTCCACCACTGTGTTGCTGCCGATAACTGCGAATGGCGCACTCTCCTGGGGAGGGCAGGTACAAGGGCTCATGCCCACTTAGCATGAGTATGGGGGGTTAGTGGCTGAACAGGGGCATGGGCACTCCACACTTGGTTGGCCCCTCCAGCATTATCAACAGCCTCTCCCCAAAGGGATCCTGGGGTTGCCCAACTCTTTTGGCTTCTCTGAAGCCAGAACTATAGCACAGCTTATATCCTAGGGGCCTTCGCTAAGCGGTGCCCACCAGACACACCCTCCCCTTCTGACACCACCCCCATCAGGAACAGCTCCATCTAGCTCCCTTCGCCATCCCTCCCCAGAGCTGAGCCCGTGCCTCCTGTTAGTGATGCTGACTTTGGCTGGGGCCAATGGCCCCATGCTGCTCCAGCGGCCGCCTATCCCATGTCGGGCTTGGTTATTGCCACTCTAGATCCTGGGGCACCCAAAGCCACAGCCACCCACTGGAGCTCAGAATTCTGGGAGCCAGGGCATGCGGAGGCTTGTGGCCACTGGGCCCTGGGCCAGACCCTTCTGCTGGTGACCCCTTGGAAGAAGACTGAGGAGTAGGGTCAGAGTGGAGGCCTGGCCAGCACTATGCCTTTGGGTCCTGGCGAGTGCTCTGTGACACATGAACAATATGGGGCCAAACTGCACAAGCCAGTGGGGACCTGGGGGACTGTACCCCCCCAGCCCCAGGTGAAGGGGCTCTACTGGCCAGACAAAAGACTCCTGTCCCCACTGGGTTGGACTTGGATGCTTGGCCCCATGTAAACTGACCTCCAGTTCCCTCCTATGCCACACCAGGCTGCTTACCTTCAGTTCCCGATCTTGCTGCTTGAAGTCCTCGTCCTCGTCAGAGTCACATTCGGGGAACTGGTACACGTGGATGCCGAACTTGTCAATCTCCTCCCGGATCTGTGGTGGATCAAGAGCTGTCCGATTTGAGGCTGGCCAGGTACCCGGGGCCGGCCGCGTTGGCACCCAGGATCTGCACGCCTGGTGGTCTCCGTCCCAGAGACCTAGCCCACACCCCGCCTGCCAGAGCAGGCTTACCCGCTCCTTCAGCTTCCGGATCTCGCCGGGGACGAGACAGTCAGCTTTGGCGATGAGGGGCACGATGTTCACCTTCTCGTGCAGGGCCTTCATGAAACCCACATCCACGGGCCGCAGCCTGCAGAGAGCAGCCAGGGGTGGCAGGGGCCCGGGGACAGGTGGGGATGGGCTCAGGGAGGGCATGCTTATGGGCACACGGGCAAGGGATAGGCCGCGGCCGGTACAGCCGTGGGGATCCGTGGCGGCGGGTGCCCCCCCACCGAGCCTGTCCCCGGGCCATGCACGCACCCGTGCCCAAAAGGGGAGATGAAATACAGGCAGCAGTGCACACGGTTGTCTTGGATGTTCTTGCGGTTGAGCCCGCTCTCGTCGCGGAAGTACTGCTCAAACTGCTGGTCCACGTAGTCCGTGATAGGCTTCCAGCTGCAGGGGGACAGGAGGGTCTGTGAGGCCAGAGGGGAGGCTGGGCCAGCCTAGGCAGAGACTGTCTCCCAGCAGGGCTTTGCTCACCACTCCGAGTTGTTGACAGCATCCCCGAAGCCTGGCGTGTCTACGATGGTGAGCTTCAGCTTCACCCCCTTCTCCTCAATGTCCACCGTGTGCTTCAGGATCTCTACAGTCTGGCTGATGCGCTCTGGGGGGGGGGGGGCATTGCCTGGAGGGGGTCTCTCCAACTCTCAGCCCCCACCCCCACTGGGCAGCCAGGACCCTTGTTCTCATTCCTTCTAGTGTCTTGGCCCTGGCCTGATTATGATCTGGGCCGCTCCTCCTGGACCCTGAACAGGAGATCCATGCTGTGGGAAAAGAGGAGCAGGGTCTGGACCCTTTGAGGGATCACAGAGCAGGGGATGGGGAACCAGTACCAGGACTGCCTGGGGCCCACTCACCCTCAGCACTGAGCAGCTTCCGGTCCTTGTACAAGTCGGTCAGGAAGAGGCTGTGGACCAGTGTGGACTTCCCCAGGCCCGACTCACCTGCCAGCAGGTATAGTGGAAGAGTCAGGTTCTAAGTCTGAGGCCCCTGTGACAGAGCCTGGCTGGCTAATGGCCCAAGCCACCCTACCTGGGAGTCCAGCCCACTCACCAGCCACCATGAGCGTGAAATCGAAGCCCTTCTTCACAGACTTCCGGTGCACCTGATTGGGCAGTGTGGCGAAGCCCACGTACTGCTTGTCGATATCCTGGGGACCGGGGCAGGGGCAAGTCAGGGGCATGCTGGGGTTCCTGGGGCAGTCTGGTACCCCGGTCCCTAGCTGGCTCAGACATGGAGGCAGCAAAGGGCGGAGTCCCCTGGGTGGGGAGTTTCAATGGCACAAATGGGGTGAGGGCCTGTGGGCAAAGGCCTGGCGGTGGAAAGGCAGGTAAGGGGGTGGCAGGCATCCTTGCCCCAGCCTCAGTGAGGGAGTTTTGCAGGGACCTGATAATGTGTCTGTGTGTGTAGAGTTTGGGATGTCCCGCTGCAGCAGGCACAGGCTGCCCTCCCTTGGGTGGTGGGAAGAGGGCGTCAGGACCAAGACCCCTCCCCAGGCCGGAGAAGCCCCCAGGCCTCAATACTCCCCCCCTCCCCCCCAGTGTACCAGGGGGTGGCAGGCCCCATCTGGCCGTGATCCAGCAGCGGGGGTGGCTGGCCGCTGCTACCAAGGCGGAGCAGGGGCTATTTATAGACAGCGGCACGGAGCCTCCTCCGCCCGCGGGGCCCCACGGCCCACCCCTGCGGACCCTGGCCCTGGCGGTCCTTGGCACGTCCCAGAGCCCCTCGGGACCGGGCCCCGGCGGGCGCACACACACTGACCCACATTCCACTCCCCGCTCCAGACACACCTTGAGCCGCCTCTGGGCCTGGGTCCGCGGCGACAGCAGCTGCTCCACCAGGCGGTCCTGGGGCGCTGCCAGCGAGTCCATCGCTACGTTCGCACCCCTGACCCGGTCAGGCCCACAGCGGCCGGGCTTACGGGAGGGACTTACGCGCGGCACTGCCCCGAAGCCCGGTTCTCGCCCCCGTTTTACGGACGCGGGAACTGAGGCCCGGAGAAGGGACGTCGCCCACCCGGGGTGCCGCCGACCCCGGAGGCCGTGCGTGCCATGCCTCTGCCTCTGCCGACCCGCCCCGAGCCGCCCGCGGCGTCGCAGCCACAGGCAGGCCCCGCTCCCGCACCCGAACCAGAGGCGGGGCCTCGCCGGCGCTGACGGGGGTTGGGGGGGTTGGGACGAGACCGCCCCACCCGTGCGGTCGCTGGGAAACAGTCGCCTGGAAATTGGGCCGCGGGCGGAGCCACCGGAAAGCTGCTGCGGAGGGCAGGGCCGAGCCTAGGCGCGCGTAGGCGCGGGGGCGGAGTCCCGCGGCCGGACCAACGGCCTCTGTCCGGGCGTCGCGGCCCCCCGGGGGGGCGGGTGGGGGAAGCCGGGGCCCACCCAAGGGCCCTGGGGGGCGGGGTTGTCGCCGTCCCGCGTCCCGTTCCCCCCCAGGTGCGGCGCGGCTTCCGCCCGCCAGAGGGCGCCGGGGGACCGCTCCTGGTACCCAGGCGCACCCACGCGGGTACCGGCCCCGCTCACTCCTCTCCTCGCAGAATTGGCCCGGAAACCTCCTGGCGGTGTCACGGCGTCCCAACTACCCATAGCCACACCCCTCCCTGCAATGCTCCCTCCGCCCTCGCGTGCATATGTGTGTGTGCGTGTGTGTGCGCGCGCGCGCGCGCGTGCGTGCGGGAGTCAGGGGTGTTCTTGGCTGGCGTGGCCTCCCCAGACGCGTGGGAACTGGGAGGGGGCAGAGCCCACCTCCCCAGCCTGGACCCGCTCCCCCTTCCCCCGGGTTTGCAGAAGCTTAAAGCGGGGGTGGGGGGGGTTAGTTAGAGCACTAGAGGCCTACCCACCCTACCTCTGGAAACTTGGAAGGTGCAGCCAGCACTGGCCACAACTGCCCCCAGACCACTCCTGCTAGCAAAGGGGGGGGGGTATGTGGAGTGAACTTACCCCCTCCCCAGTATGGGGCTCCCTCTGAGCTTCCTTGCCTGCTCTGACCCACAGGACTGGGCCTAGGGGGACTGGAGAGCTCCAGCCAGTGTAGTTCTCACGTTCTGTGACCACCTCAGGGACCACAGGCATCTCCTGGGCCACCAAACCCTTCCTCACCCTTTCCTGCAGGACTCTGCCAGAATCTGAACCAGCCAGTACCAGCTGGGCAGAGGGAGGCTTGAAAAGGAGCTGCAACATGAAGAGACATACTCCTTGGACTGTGCGTCAGTGGGGAGAAGCCGCCCCCCAGCTCTTCCCCACCCTGGTCCTCCCTTCTTGGCTCCCCTGGTTGAGGGGCCTCTGTCTATCTGTCCAGGCTCATGATGCTGCCATAGGGCCTGGAGGCCACTGGCACCTGGGGAGGAGGGGTGGGCCCACAGCTGGGAACAGGAGAGTCTTTCATCCAGAGGAGAGCGGGGGGAAGCCACGGGGCACCTCCCTCAGCTCTCCCGGATGGACCCTCAGTCCTTGCCCTAAAAAAGCCTCCATACTGGCCCCAGCCTTCTGCCATGCTAACCTGGACCAAGTCCCACACAACCTCTACCTGTAGGCCCACTGTAGACACAGCCCCTCAGCCTGGCCCCACCCAGACAGGCTGGCATCTCAGGCTCAGGGCATCTCCAAGGTGGACACCCCTGGGTCTGGGCCTCAAGGCTGAGAAGGAGCCTCAGCACTGCACAGCCCGGTGGCTAATGGAGCTTGTCGCTTCCGGATTGCCTCAATTTCCCCATTGGTAAGGCACAGCCTCTGGGGAGGCCCAAGTCAGGAGGGCAAGAGTCTCACTCCCAGCTCCCAACCTGCCAGCCCCATCATCCGAACTCACCCAGACAGGGCCTGTGGATTCCCTGGGGGAGCTCCAAGGGAGGGACCCTGCCACCCCTCTCTCTGGCCCATGAAATACAACAAATATTCCTCAGGGCTTCCTGAGCCATAGACACAGCTGCGCCCACCTCCTCCTGGTGCCTGCGACTCTCGAGGCATTTCCATTCTTAGAATCACCGGAGCCAGCTCTGGAAGCACCCGCCAGAGCCAACAGAGCCCCATCGCTGCCTGAGACGGGTGGGGGTCAGAGGATGGGGGCCAGGGCCACCAGAGCTCCCCCCCGGCCCTCTTTCACAGTGCGGATAGACTAAAGCTCAGTAACACCAACAATGCTAACAGTGAAACTGCCACATGCTTCCAGCTTCCCCCAGATCCTCGGGGAGCCCACCCCAAACACCTGGCTCCCTGGCTTTGTTCCCAGGGCTCCCCCTCTCCAGCTGCATGGTGCCCTCTCTCTCTGGTCCTAGGGGCAGAGGATGGGTGAGGCTGCCTCCTAACTGACCGCGAAGGATGGGCAGACACAGGCCTGAAGGGGTTCCTACCTCTGCAGGAGAGGGTCCCTGTGTGGTACTGGGCAGCTGCTGCCGGCCCAGTAACTCCAAGTGCCTGCAGGCCCAGGAGAAGCTGTGGGGGCTGGTCTCTCGGGCCTTCTCTCTCTCTCTCTCCCTCAAACAATAGCCTGGCAGCATGTGTCCCTGCATCTCAGGCATTGTCTGACCTGCCTTGATAGGAAGGCAGCTCCTGGCTTGGGCTCCCTGAAGCAGCCCTTGCCAGCAGGGGGAGGTTGAGGGGCCCCTCCCTAAGAGCCTCACCTGTCCCAGGGTTGGGTGCGTCCCTGCCAGGAGACTGGCACCTAGGAGCCAGTGACTCCCGGCCCCCACCCCACCTGCTGGGTCGCTCCTGGGGCTGCCACCGCACCCTGGGCCAGGACTTCAGGGTTCCACCCAGCATCTACCCACTGTGTAAATTCCTATCCCTGACAAGGGCTGCCAAGGCTATCTTGGTGCCAGAGTTGGGTCCAGAAAATCTCCCAAACATGACTGAGCTCAAGCCAGAGAGGCCCCCAGCAGGGCTGCCCCAGAGCCCCCTGCCCACCTGGTTACCCACTCCTACTCCACCCTCAGGGTCTCCCAGCTCTGTTTAACCCCAGCCTCAGCTGGGTTCCACAGTGGGTGCCCAGGTCAGCCTCCTGTCCAGTTCTGCTTTCCCGGAGGGTAGGGACCAGGCCAGCCCCTTTGGAAAGCCACAAGCCTGTTTGTACCCATTAGGTTGGAAGACCTGTGCTGGGCACTGGCATGACTCAGACCCAGACCAGGCCCTGGAGGCTCCCAGTCTGGGGAAGAGGCCTGGCCACAGATCAGTCCACTCAAATTGGTGTGTGTGGAAGAAGAGGCAGAAGATGCACAAGAGTGGGGTGGGGCTCCCAGACCCCTCCCCCAGCCTGTGGCCTGCCAGTGTCTGTGCCCCCACTCAGGACCCCCAGCACGAGGCCCAAGGCCAGGTCAGGGAGGATGTGCTGGAGCTGGATCAGTGGGAGAGGGACACCCGGCCCATCCCCCCAGCCTGGGAGGGGCGCCTGTGCTGTAAGGGTCAAGGGCCAGGCCCCCAGCGGCCTGGCGCCCACTGCTCCCCTTCGCAGCCCCAGGCGCGGCGGCACTGCCCCAGCTGACAATCGGTTATCGCGACAGGGAGGGATGACGGCCGGCGGGGGCGGGGTCGCGCCTGGGCACCGGCCGCGTTGGTGCCACAATGGGTGACAGCAGGCCCGAGGGGAGCGGCGGCGCGCACGTACCTGCTTGTCCTCTGCAGGGTCGGGGTCGGGTCAGGGTCCGCGTCCCGGCCGGCGGGCGGGGGAGAGAGGAAAGACACGGTGAGAGGCAGGCGGGCGGGCGGCGGGGACAAAGGCGCGCGCAGGCGCGCGGGCAGGCGCCGGGCTCACCTGGGGTCGCCAGCTTGCTCTTGTACCGCAGGCCTGTGCTCATGGTGGCCGCCGGCGGCGGAGGGGTGTGTGGGGGGGCCGGGCGGCGGCGGGAGCGCGGGCGGGGCGCGGCGACGAGCGGCGGAGGCCGAGGCCAGGCTGCGGGGTGACCGGCCCCTCCGCGCCGCCGCCGCCGCCCGCCCCGCTCGCGCGCCCGCCCGACGATCCGCGCCCCCACCCGCCCCTCCGCCGCCGGCGGCCGCCATGAGCACA
>NW_023270773.1:594426-636062 GCF_011800145.1 Mirounga leonina | reverse complement strand
GGAGTCGGGCAGCCGCCGCGGTGGGCGGGGGCAGCCCGGCCCGCGCGGGCGCCAGCCAGTCGGCGCCCGCCGCGCCCACGCGCGACCCGGCGCGGCCGGCGGGGGCGGGGACCCAGGCGCCCCCCAGCAGCCCCGCGCCCTCCGCCTCCGGGCGACGCCCTCGCCTCCAGCCGCCCGCCAGCGCCCCGGGGAACCCGGCGACGCCCGCGCTGCCCCCGCCCACCGCGGCGGCTGCCCGACTCCCGCCCCACCTCGCGTCTCCCGGGCACGGGCCCCGACGCCGCCTGCCTCGCTCTCGAGGGACCCCGGTCCATGCCTCGGCCTCTGACCTTCGCTCCCTGTGGCCCTTCCATAACGCCTGCCCTCGCCCACCCCCACCCCGGCTCTGGCGGCCTCCTTCCAGCCCCTCCTCACCTCACCATGGACGTGGGAGGTGCTGGCCCCGGGGAGTCCTGCTTCTGGCCACGGCAGGAAAGGTGATGGTCACCGCACGGAAGGTCGGATGCCCGGCGCAGGGCCAGCGCCAAAGCCGTGCTCCACAGCCTGTTTAGGGCTGTGCACACCTGCTCTGGAAGGAGACACACCTGGGCAAGCCGCAAAGGCCAAGCCCTTGGACAGTTGTCCCTCCTCTCTCTTCCTGGCTTATTTTCTGGGCTCATTACTGAAGAGTAACTCAGCTGACATCTGGGACAGGACATGGCCTGACCTCAAGCGTGCCTACCCTCCCACTCCCCTCTGCAGCCCGGCCCCCTCTGCTCTGCAGACGCACAGCCAGACCCGCTGCCACCCCGAGAAGGGGGCAGGGAGATCCCAGCCTTCTGTGCTAGAGGGCAGTCAGTGACACTGAAGGCAGAGTCAGGGAGGGCACCCCATTTACAGATGAGGAAGCTGAGGCCCCAGACCTTCAATGACTTGGCAGGATTCACAAGCATGAGCGCCTCCTGTCTTCTGGTACTATCACACTCCCAAGTACCTTTGGCTTCCCTGGAATGCCGCCAGGTGGCACATCTAGAGTCTTGAGTCCCACAGAAAGGGACAGGCCTGTGGTCACCAGCTCCCTAGGCGAGGGCCCCCTTAGAAGGAGATGGCTGCTGTACCTTCCACACGCAGGAAACCCTCCTCTCTCCCAGCCCCTTGCGTGCCCCTTGGTCCCTCTGCTGGTCCGTGGGGTCCTCCGTCTCTGAATCACCAGCACCTAGCACAGAGTTGTTTGCTCAGTAAATGAAAAAGCCATCATTGCTATGCCAAATTAGGTGGCAAAAGCCCATTTCCCCTCCACTGGGACCTCCACTTACTCCAGAAGTGTGACCAGTGTGGAGACACTCCACCATTCTGACCCCTCATCCAAAGCCTCAAGGCCGATGTGTTTGGAATTCAGAATTTGTCATATATCTCGTACATTACGCGAGACCTCATTGGAACCTGCGGCTGCACCTCATAATCAAACACATTAAAGTGTTCGTAGTGAAACGTGGCTATTCACACAAACGGGAATAAATAAAGGCCCATAATACAGGGCTGCACATCAGCTCAAGTCTGGCTTTGTTACAGAGTTTTGAACACCTTTAAGTTTCGGAGCTTTGGGGGAATTTGGAGTTGTGGATAAAGGAATGGGGCAGGGAGGGGGCACTCGAAGTGATAGACAGGACTCCTGAGGCTTCATCAGTTCTGACAGGCTCGGTGGGAACCCCATCTCAGGGGGCCGGGAGCTTTGCAAAAATGGTTCAATTGGTGAAAACTGACACAGACATTTAGCATGAACTGACCCGTACAAGCCTGTGCTTGTGGGGACAAAGGAGGAGGCAGGAACCTGTCCTCGATAAGGCAGATGTGTTCCTGCGAAGGGCCCCCTTGGGGCTCCCGACAGCCCTGGGTCAGGCCTCCCCTTGAGGGGAGTGGGCGCAGGTCAAGGGCATAGCTCGGGCCGAGGGTGGGCTTTAAAACAATTCTGGAGACAGGAGACAACAAGAACAAGGTATACCACATAAACACGTCTTAAGGTAAGTGCACTCCAAAAGATTACGTACAGAAATGCTATGGGGTTAGGGACCAGCATTTTAGGTCTGGAGTGGAGTTGTGGGGCAGTGTGGAGCTGATGGAAAGAAGACCAGAGCCACTCCCTGGAAGGAGAAGGTGTCAAGGGCAGACCTGGGTCAATGCCTTCTGTGAAATCCTAAGGGTGACCAGAGGCTGCTGGCCTCGAAGGGGGAAGGGGCTGTGGTCCGAGTCCAGGGGATAGACCCAAATAGTCCCACCACAGACACACCAGAGCTGTCCCCTGTCTGGTTGAGAGACCCTCGGGGTGGCAGCAACCATTGACCGGCAGGCCAAATATCTGCCTGGGACATTTCAGAAGTCAGGACTGGGAGGTGCTGGTGGGCTGTGCCTCTAATTCTCCTAGATGGGACAGCATAAGACCTCCTTCCCTTGGGAGGGAGTGGGCGTGGAAGGGCCTGGCCTGGACACACTGCATTAACCTAGGTAAGGGGCTGTGGCCTCCCCGAGTGGGCTCTGAGTCTGCTTCCCCAACAGGCGGAAAAAGTGCTGGCTGTGGTTCAAAGAGAAGTAAATAAGACACTCCTGGGTGGAAAAAAAAATGCTACTTTTTAATTCACAAAGAAAAGAAGTTAATGAGTGAAAAAAATAAGTTACACCCAGAAAAATCTGTTCAACCAACTTGGGCTACAAATAGCTCGATGCTTTCCAGAAAAAAAAAAAAATTCTTTTAGTTAAGAAATTCTCAAGATGCTGCATTCAGCCCATTCTGTGTTTCCCTCCCCCTTTCCACAAACTCGCGGGCGTCAGTGTGGTCACACAGGAGGGAAGATGGCCTCACAGTAAACCACGATGATGGTGACGAAAGGACAAGTGGGTGGCAAGTGAGGCAGGTGCCAGGGTTCAGAGGTTTGCTTCAGGTGACACACTCCCAAGTCACTCCCAGGAATTTGTCGCTGAGTATGGGAGCAGTGTGCAGAGCAGGCCAAGATCAAGTTAAGTAAGAACCGAGAAAAGGACCTACTGCTCTGGCCAATGGATGGTGCTCTGCTCAGGGTTCTGCTCTCTCCACCTCGATGCTGCCCCTTCTCCCACCTGCTCTACCAGCTTCCACATCCAGCCCTGCCCACTCCCTTCCCTCCTGCCACACCATCCTGGACACTTGTGTGCAGCGTCCTTCAGCTTCTGGCTTAGGGGACTGTACCCCAGTGTCCCATGTCCCCTTCCTGAGATGCCCGCTCCTCAGTATGTGATGCTGGGGCTGTGCACCGGGCTTCGGGCCAGGGTCAAGTGGTTCCTCCCCTCCTGCTGATGGTGTGAGCTCCCTGGTCTCAGACAGTGGTTCCCTGGTCTGCTGGAAGGCGAGTTCATTCTCCCTACCCCCACTCTGCCCACCCTCCCCCTACCTACATGGCCCTCTCTGGGGCAGCCCCAGTGCCTGCTGCGGATGGGTGTCTTGGCCCACGCACAGACCGGAAGCAGAGGTTCACAGCGTGGTGAGACCACACAGCTGGACCCAGGACCTCCTGGCCCAGGCCTCACTCCAGCAAAGAGGTGTGAGCTGCCCCCGGCCCTGCCCCCTGACCAGGCCCCAGCCAGGCTGTCCTGTCAGAACCTGAACTCCATCAGCTGGTGGCCAGTCCCCACCAGATGCCCTCCTGCCCCCTGCCTCCGTCCGCAGGTGGGCATTGCTTCCACACCCGGTCCTAGTGGCCCTGCTGCTCTGGCTCAGGCAGGCCCGGGAGAAGACTGGAAACTACCCCTTGCCCCTGGGGATCCCCGTCAGAAGGGCCACCCTGCTCTCGCGCGTGCATCCTGCGGCTTGGTGCCCCCGTGCGTCTGCTGCTTGGACAGCTCATCCCCGCCTGCCTGAGTGGGGTGCATGGGTCCCGGGAGCTCTGGGGGCGGCTGTCTCACAGGGAAATGTGTACGCAGTGAGGAGCTGTTGGAGAAGGCCTTTCTTGATCTCCTTGTTAGAAAAATGTAAGGGGGTCACGACACACGCCCGTCTTCCTCACCAATCAACCAGAGCAGAATCCACAGCAGCTGCCCCTGCCGTAAAAGCGGCCTGTGTGTTGCAGGGGACAGAGCAGGGTTCCAAGTGGGGCAGAGCCACGGTCCACACCGAGTCCCCCATTCACTGGACAGCTGTCGGAGGGCTACAAAGGGCGCCTGTGCTCCGAGGCAGTGAGCCCTCATGGGGACCTGGGGACCTGGAGCAGCGGGCAATGGGCTCTCTCCCTGGCAGGGGTCAGTGGGGGGTGGCGTGGACCTCCAGCCACATCCGATGAGACCCAATCCCCTGAAGTGTTCTGGGAGAGGATGCAGAGAGCAGTTCAGGGCAGGAGCAGGAATGACAGGGACCCAGAGTGCAGTGTGACTCAGTACAGAAGAGATGCCTGACCATTGTCGTCCCCAGGGGCCCTCCAGAGGTATACATGCGGGGGTCAACAGGAAACAAGACCTCCTCCAAAGTGTCTTAGCACCTCTGAGGCTCGGTCCTTGCTATAGCCCTGAGACCTCGGGAGAAGCCTAAGGTAGAGACACTAAATGTGCCAACATGGAGACCCTCCCGGAGGCATCCATGCATTGTAAGATCCCTTGTGAAAGGCAGAGTGTGGGGCTGGAGCACGGCTACGTGGAGCAATCTGCAAAGTAGAGAAGCTTCTCACCCTCTCCCTGTGACCTGCCTCTCCTGCCAGAGATGGCCAAGGGTTGGGATTCCAAAGGCTGGCTCCAGCTCCCCACTGCACCCCAGCTCCTGGGTCTGCCATGTGAGCATCAGGCCCAGACAGATCAGGAAATCCCCCCAGAATAAACAGGATGCAGGGAGGACTTTGGCCCCTGCCATCCAGCGGGGCAAGCCATGTCCCTCACTGGCTGGGCCCTCAGAGCGGGCGTCAGTCACCTGGTTTCCAAGGTCTCTGGTGACTGGCCACAGCTGGGCAAAGGCAAGGACTCGGGTTTTCCTCCCCACCCCTTGTGCTGGCTGCGGGCTGCGGAGGATCCCTCTGCCTATACTAGGCACACAGCTGAGGTGGGAGCCAGGGTCGGGGGTTGGTAGAGGGTTAAAGGAGCTGTCATCTCTGAGGCCTGGGTGGGCATCAGCTCCTTCCTCCAGGGTGAGGACAAGGGCTCTCCCTGCCTCCTCTCTGCTCCCAGGTGGCCAGTCCCCACTGGGTGTCCTTGGCACACCCACGGCAGGCTAGAACCTTGTGCTGCCCTCAAGGGGGGCTCCCAGTTGGTGGGAGACAGACCAGCCGCCATGCACCAGGACACCTCCATACTCCTTCCACTGGCCGAGGCCAAATGTCTAAGGTCTGTGGCCAGCTAGAGCCAGCCTTGATCATGTGTGCAGGAAGGTCTGTGTTCCCCAGCAGGATGCTCTATGCTGAAGTTGGTGCCTGCCTCTTCCCCGGTCCAAAGGTTCTTTCTTCTTCTTTTTTTTTTTAAGATTCTATTTATTTACTTGACAGAAAGAGATAGAGAGAGAGAGAGCACACGAGCAGTAGGAAGGGGCAGAAGCAGGCTCGAAGGAGCCCGATGCGGGGCTCGATCCCAGGACTCTGGGATCATGACCTGAGCTGAAGGCAGATGCTTAACTGACTGAGCCACCCAGGAGCCCCTCCAAATGTTCTTTAAAGTGAAGCCCAGGGAGTTCCTCTGAGGCGGACGGGAACCACCGTCAGGGTCTTCTTGAGATGGGAGAGCAGCAGGAGATGGAGCCCCCGAGCCTGGGCAACTTTTCCAGGAAAGGAGAGCCTCTCGACATCACCAGTGGCTCTGAATGGCACTCAGGAAGCACGGGGTTTGGCCACCAAGCATCAGTGCTTCTGGCTAGGGTTCAGACCAAAGAAGCATCACCAGGGTGCATTTGGATGCTGGATCCGGGAAGTGGGACCCCTAGGAAAATGGAATCGCTCAGACTCACTCCCCTCCTTCAAGCTCTTGCCAAAGGCTCATTTCTGCAGTCACGACACTTCCCAACCACCCGCAGGTACCAGCGTGTCCTAGAGTGAGTCCTGCCTCATGCTCTCGCCTGGTGAGAAGCCACACGTGGCCTCCTTGGCAGGACACACAGCTGATGTGTTAACCTGGTCCTCCCTCTGGAATTTCCCAGGCAGCTATGGGCCTCAGGCCGCCAGCCTTGCCCAGATGTACAGCACAGGTAGGACAAAGTGGTGGCTGCCAGCCTCCTTCCCCGGGGTTTCACACCGCGGGGGTCAACATGCCACAGGCCCCCAGAGGATGCTGCCCACAGGCCGGGGGGGAGGGCATGGGCCACAAGCCTTGGGCACAAAGGCCCGAAGAGCCACCTGGAGCAGGGCAGAGGGGTCCTGGGCGGATGCTGGCCAAATCAGGGACCAGAAGAGCAGGGCACCCTGTGGTCTGTAGAGCTGAGGATGACAACATGCACCTGCAAGTGTGTTGCTGGGCTGGTCTCCCCACCTGCATGCTGCTGGGAGCAGGACCAGCATGCCGGGTGTGGGCCGTGCGGCCAAGACAGCATCAAAGATCCTGCCAGAACGCCTGCAGACCCAGGGTGGGGGCCCATGACTCCCAGAACAGACACTGCTCTAACCAGGGGTCCAACCGGAGCACCTCTGAGGCCTCAGATGCCCTGCCCCAGGCCAAGGGACCAGCCGTCCTGCTGTCTGGAGCAGGCCTGCCTCAACCTCCCCATCCATACCCAGGGGGGCTGTTTGGGCTGCATCTGGTATTCCGGATAATTCTGAGGATCAAAACCAGAGACTGTTGAGACGCTGGGGGCCTGGGCCGGCCGGGACTCACACCACTGCAGCTGCCCCCGGGCATCCCGGCCTCCCCGAGGGGGGCGTGCAGCCCGGACTGCCCGTCGAGGTGCATGGCTCCAGTGGGCCTTTACAGGGATGTGAAGGATGTCTGGGAAGACCCTGAAAACAACTGGCGGAGTGAGAGACATGTTCCTTTGGGGGATGAATGGCTACCACCTCCAGCTGATCCTAATAAAGAGATCACAGGGGTGGGGTGGAGGTTCATTCTCGAGCCACTGAGCAGGACCCCTGAGGCTGGTGGCTTGCCTGGGTGCGGATGATGAAGGGAGAGTTCTCTGCCATCGAATATGCTGCCTGTGATGCCACTTACAATGGGCTTGTCACCCTGGAAGGGCCCCGGCCAGTGAATCCCAATCCCCTGGCAACCAAATGCAGCTTCTTCAAGGTTGCCGGGGCTGTGCCTGAGGATCTGAGAGAGGCCCGCTCCAGTGAGTTCAAGAAAGCTTTGGGAGTGAACTGCATCTTTCTCAACATCACAAATAGGCAGCTCTTCATTGTCAGCCACAGAAGCTCCCGGGAAGCGTGTACCCCTGCAGGGTGACGTGCATTTCTGAAGCCTGCGCACCAAACTGCTGCTGTCCCGCAGTGAAGAAGCCACCAAGCACTTAGAGACAGGTAAGCAACTGGGGTGGCCTGCCAGGAGGGGTTCACAGTGCCAGAGGGCCGGGTGGGACTGACAGTTGGGACTCACGGTGCCACCGTCCAGCAGGCCCGAAAAGTACCTGGGGTGACTGCCGTCGAGTTGGGTGAAGAGACCTGCACTTGCCAAGTCTATGGGGAGGGTGGTGAGGTGTGCCCACAGGCCCGAGCCACCTGGTGTTTTCTGAGGACTCCGTCCATGCAAGTGCCCAGGAACCTTGCTGGCAAAGTGATTGGAAAGAACGGGAAAGTGATCCAGGAGTTGGTGGACAAATCTGGTGTGGTGAGGGTTCCCGTAGCGGGTGAGAATGACAAGAAGAACCCCGGGGGAGGGCGCCTGGGTGGCTCAGTCGGTTAAGGACCCCCACCAGCCCTCCCGGCCCACCACAAGATACCACGCTTCACCTATCAGCTCAGTGCTGAAAGATCCAGACAGTAATCCCTATAGCTTACTGGACACATCTGAGCCAGAGCCCCCAGTTGATTCAGAGCCTGGGGAATGCCTCCCTCCGCAGCAAGTGCCAGGTGCCACCGGGATGAGGACAGGACTGTCATGGATGGAGGCCTGGAATCTGATGGGGCCAGCATGACAGAGAATGACCTGGAAGAGGAGTCGAGACCCCAGCGTCAGAAACCAGAGCCACTGCAGGTGGAACTGTGGGACCTGGATGGATGGTTCCATCGGTGGAGACCGTCAGCCAGTGACTGTGGCTGACTGTATCTCCCAAGCAGAGTCTCAGAGCTGCCAGAAGTCCTCCCCCTTCTTGGAACTCACCAAACCCTCAGAGGACTGTCTTTCAGGACAGAAGGGCGACTCTGTCAGCAAGCTTCCTAAGGGCCCCTCGGAGAATGGGGAGCTCTCCGCCTCCCTGGGGTTGTGTAGTTTGGTGAATGGGGTTTCATAAAACCTCTAGCCCACATCCTTCCCGTCTTCATCTTGCTTGCTGCCCAACACCATGGCCCTCACAGACCAGACTGAGCTGCGCTGGAGCTGCTCTTATCCAGGGGGGAGGGGGTGGCACAGCAGTCTGGGTCCCCCCTCAACCTGGGGAGGTAGTGGAGGGGTGTGTAACGGGGTCATACCCCCTCCCTCTTGTCCACCCTATCCCCAGGGTGAGGGGAGCCTCTCTCCTTCCCATCAGACTGGATACGCTTTTACCCTCTAATGCCCCGATCTCTCTGAACAACCCCATCCTCCGCCTGCTGGTGCGGGCTGCTCCTTGACCCACCCAGGTTTGACAGTTCAGGGGGCTCCCCTGCTATCCCTCATCCCATCCTGTACCCCCCATTTCTGGGGCCTCATCACTGTGGAAGACAGGGATAGTAAGGGTATAAGTGAGTAAGAGGCACGGGGAAGGTTTTGGAGTAGAACCAGAGGGTGTATGGGGGGGGACAAGGTCCCCCTGGGGGGGTGCCAACCTTGTCTGGCAGATGAAAAGGTGTATTTACTTTTCACTGTACAATATTTTAAAAGATAATAAAAAATCCAAATGGCAACAAAACAAAACAAAAAAACCCAGAGACGGTCAACAGCAAAAAGACAACCTAATTCCAAAATGGGCAAAGAACTGAATTGATGTTTCTCCCAAGAGGAGCCAGCCAGAGACGGGGACTGGAGATTCCTGAGACCCACCTCAACCCAGGCTTGCCACCCTGGCCCGCACACCCAGCCTTCTGTGGGCCTTCCTTCCTGTGTCCAGCCTGGGCCTCGGGCCTCAGAAAGACCTTTCTGAGGACCATCACAACCTACCCATCCTGGCTTCTATCCATACCACCTAATGTCAGGCCACACCCCTCCTGCCATGCTGAGCCCAGGCACTGCCCCCGGCCTTCCTCTTCTCCCCTGCTTGGCAAAAGCCCTTCCATGCCTCCTCCCTTGAGATTCATCTTGGCACCCCCAGTCTTGACTCCGTCCTGGCATCCCGGCACTCCCAGGAGTTGGCACACAACAATGCTCTCAGCGAGGTCTGAGTGGGAGAGTTAGGGGAAGGGGCGTTCACAGACAGAGAGGCCTAGGCTCTGGGCTTTGTCGGACACCAGGATGTGACAAGGGACCCTGTTTGGGGGATGGAAGCGGGCAGGGCCTCCTGGAACTACAGAGAGGAGACAACTGTGACAAGGAGTGGGGGGACGCCAAAAATGGAGAGGGGCCAACAGAAGTGGTCTTGGTGCCAGAGTGGTGACAGATGGCATTCTAGGTTTTTCCATATACTGCCTATAGCTCAAGGTGATTCCAGAGGGGAGATGGGGGCAGAGAATGGGACAGTGGTGCCAGTTCACCCGCAGGACTATAGCTGCTTGGCTGCCTGGCCTCGTCCCTGGCACAGAGAACGTCCTTGATAGCTGACACTTTTTGAGCCTCAGATGGAAGAGGCACACAGATGCTGCAGATGTACGGTATGGGACAGACAAAGGCTGCTTGCAGGATGTCACAGCCTTGGGTGGTGAGGCCCCGCAGGGAGGGGCCCAAGGGCACACAGTGGGCCTAGGGAAGCCTCGGGCAGCACTGGCCATGTGTACTTCCTCACGGATTTGCTCTGCTCTCACCTGCCTCCCAGGACAGCCATATGAGCAAGCCAGTCACCAGAGTTTACATGTTGTTCTTGTTTTTTTACTTAAACTTGTTACTTTGAGATGGAGTTGGAAGAAATAATACAGCAAGATCTCATTCACCCAGTTTTCCCAATTGTAACATCTTGCAAAACAATATTATATATCACAGTGCACCCCCTTTAATCCCTGGGAAACTCCATCTGTATAATGTTGTCATTTTATGAATGTCACATTGATGGGATCATAAAGTGTATAGCATTTGGGCACTGGCTTTTTTCACTAGGCATAATCATCTGGAGATTCATCCAGGTTGCTGTGTGTGTAGGTCGCTCCTTCCTTTTGTCCCTGCTGAATAGTATTCCATGGTAGGGACATATCCAGGTTTGTTGAGCCATTCACCTGTCGAGAGATGTCTGAGTTGGTGTCAGTTTCTAGCTATTACAAATGTAGCTGCTATGAACGTTCTTGTATAAGTCTTTGTGTGAATATAGTTTTCATTTCTCTGGGAGAAATGCCCAGGGGTGCGGTCCTATGATAATTACATGTTTAGGTTTTTAAGAAACTGACAAACTCTTTTCTAGAGTTTCCATTTCCACCAGCCATGTATGAATGATTCAGTTTCTCTGCCTTCTCACCAGCAGTTGGTACTGTAACTTTTTCCCCCTATGCTTAGATGTGTAATGATATCTCACTGTGGTTTTAATTTGCATTTCCCTCATGGCTAATGCGTTTCATGGCCTTATTTGCCATTTGTATATCCTCCTTAGTGAAATGTCTATTCATGTCTTTTGCCCATGTTCTAATTAGATTGGTTATTTTTTGTTTGTTTTACTGTTGAGTTTTGAGAGTTCTTTATATATTCTAGATACTAGTCCTTCGTTGGGTATGTCCTTTGTGAATATTTTCTCCTCATCTATAGCTTGTCTTTTCATCCTTTAACAGGGGCCTTTTGCAGAACAAAAGTTTTTAATTTTGATGGAGTCCAGTTAATAATTTTTTCTTTTTATGGCTTGTGCTTTTGGGGTCAAGTCTAAGAATTTTTTGCCTAGTCATAGATCCCAAAGATTTTCTCCTGTTTTATTTTTTTCTAGCAATTTTATAGTTTCAATTTTAAATTGAAGTCCACAACTTTACTTTGAAGTATTTTTTATATAAGTTGCAAGATTCAGGTTGAGTGTCTTATTTGCCTGTGGATGTCCAATTTCTCCAACAGTGTTTGCTTCATCCTTTCTTCACTGAATTGCTTTTGAACTTTTGTTCAAAATCAGTTTGGCATGTTTATGTGGATCTATTTCTGGGGGGTACTCTACCCTGTTTCACTGATCTATGTGTTAAGACCATATAGTTTTAATAACTGTAGCCATAGAATACACACACACACACATTATATTTTATATATTAATAAGGTAGACTGTTTCTTCTCATTTCAGCAAGGTTGCAGAGTACAAGATCAATATATAAAAGTCAATTGTATTTCTATATTCCAGCAATGAACACATGGAAACCAAAATTATAGATATAATACCATTTACAATCTTCCAAAAAATGAAATACTTAGGTATAAATCTAACAAAACACATGCAGGATTTACATGCGGAGACAACAAAATGTAGATGAAAGAAATTAAAGAAGATCTAAATAAAAGGAGTGGCATACCTTGTTCATGGATTGGAGGACTCAACATAGTAAAGATGTCAGTTCTCCTCATCTTGATATATGGTTGCTATTCCTATCAATATATATCAAAATATAAAAATATCAAAATTCCTGCAAAATATCAAAAAATTTTTGTAGATATGGACAAGGTTATTCTAAAATTTATGTGGAAAAGCAAAGAAACTAGAATAGCAAGCATTGTTATTTTAATCCACTTAACACAGACAAAACACATTTTTTTGTTTTGTTTTGTTCTAAATTATTTTATTGCGGTAAAATTTATATGCAGTGAAATGCACAGATCTTAAACACTCAGTTAATAAATGTCAAATATATAGAACCATGTAACCAAAACCCCAATCAAGACCCCATTTTCATTATCCCATGAAGTTTCCTGTGCCTCTTCCCAGTTAATTCCCACCACCATCACACATGGCCCACCCCCACACAACCACTGATCTGCTTTCTATCACTGCAGAATAATTTTGCCTATTTTAGAACTTCATATAAAGGGAATTATACAATATGTACTTTCGAAAACTCTGACTTTTAACTCAGCATAATTATTTTGAGATTCATCCATGTTCCTAAGTGTATCAATAGGTCATTGTTTTTTTTTTTTACTGCTGAGTAAAATTCCCACAACTTGTTTATCCATTCACTGTTGATGGACATTTGGGTTGTTTCCTGTTTTAGGCTATTACAAATACAGCTGCTGTGAACCTATATGTTTGGACATATATTTCCCTTCCTCTTGGGTACATAATTAGGAGTAGAATGGCTGAATCACATAGGTATATGTTTAGTGTTATAAGAAACTGTCAACTGCTTCCCCAGGGTTGGTACCGTCTTACTCCCACCAGTAGCGTATGAGAGTTCCAGTTGTTCTGTATCCTAGTCAACACTTGTTAGGGTCAGTCTTTTATTTCAGCTGTTCTAATGGTTGCGTAGGGATATCTCATTGCAGTTTTGATTTGTATTTCCTTGATGGCTGATGATTCTGAGTGCTTCTTCAGTGCTTATTGGCCATTTATGTCTTCTTGTGTGAAGTGTCTATTCAAATCTTTTGCCCGTTTAAAATTGGATTATCTTTTTATTATTGATCTGCAGGTGTTTTTTAAATATATCCTGGTACAAGTTTAGTGTCAGATAGGTTCACTGCAAATATTTTTCCCCAGACAATGGCTTGATTTTCATCCTCTTAATGGTGTCTTTTGAGAAATAAATGTTTATAATTTTAATAAATTTTAATTTATCAATTTTTTAATATTTCATGCTTTTTTGGGTTCTCTCCAAGAAATCTTTGCCGACTAATTCCAAGGTCATGAATATATTCTCCTCCGTTTATTCTAGAAACTTTATAGTTTCACTGTTACGTGTAAGACTATGATCCATCATCCTGAATTAATTTTTGTGTATAGTGTTAGGCAGAGGTCAAAGTTCATTCTGTACCCTCCCCCTCAGCTTATCCAATAGTCCTAGCACCGTTTATCAAAAAACTTTGGCTTTCCCTATTGAATTGCCATGGCACCATTGATAAAAATCAAGATTTTAGACATACATTTTGGGATCTTTTTCTGGATTCTTGATTCTGCTCTGAAACGATTATCTGTAACTGCATAACAATTCAAAACTTAGTGACTTAAAACATCAGTTTAGACATTTTATTATCTCTCATGGAATCTCTGGGTCAGAAATTCAGGAGGGCTCACCTGGGTAGTTCCTATGATTTCAGGCAGAGAAGGTCTGGAGTTAGAACTTCTCGCTGGACATCTCCCTTTCCAGGAAATCTCAGGGCTTCTTTATATCGTCTCTGTGGGTGGGATAGCCTGGCATCAGTCTCTGCAGGGGGGCTAGCCTGACAATTGGCTCTGCAGGTGGGCTAGCCTAGACCCTGAAGGCATGGGGGCCTCAAGGCTCTAAGCACAAGTACTCAGGCACCAGGGCAGATGCTGTCCCGTCTTTTATGAACCAGCCTCAGAAGCTGTGCAGCGTCACTTCTGTTGTAATCTATTGTTTATAAGACAGTATAAGATCACTTACACTCAAGGGGGAGTCTCAAGGGTCTAGAAGCACATGTAGGATGGAAGACATTGTCGTGGCCAATCTTTGAAAAATACAATCAGTAAAAACTCATCCTGTTTTGGGATCAATCTTTTATCTCTCTGTTCTGCAGACTGGATAATCTATATTGATCTGTCTCTGGCCAGCAGTGTGGGGGTGGCCTGGAGTGGGTGGTAAGGAGACGCCTCCATGGAGGTGAGTTACAACAGAGGCCTGCAGGACAAGGGCAGGATGATGGAGAGGAGTGGCCCATCCCAGCCGTGCCGTCAGGGACGACTGCCGCAGACGTGGTGGGAGAAAGGGTGTCCTGAGACAACATGCTGAGTACAGGAGTCCGGACCCCACGAGGGATGTGTTCCGGGAGCCGAGGGCCGCAGGGTGGGTGGGACGTGGGGCTCAGGGACAGCAGGAGAGCTGGGGCGGCCTCGGGGCGGTGTTGAAAGCCCAGCCTGCGGCCATGCTGCCCTGACTCAGGCAGGAACCCCACACAGGCATGTTTGAGTTGGCCAGGGTTCACGTGGAGGACGGCAGAGCTGAATGCCGCTGGCTCAGGCTCCAGGGGAGGTGCTGAGTGAGAGGGCGCATTCCGTGCTGGCGGCCGCCTGCTCGATGACCACCGAGGACAGGCCTGGCGCTGTCCTGGCTGGCCAGGCGGAGGACCCTGGGCTGTGTTCCGCGGGCTCTCCAGGCGTCGACACCCCTGGGGCCCACAGAGTCTCAGACCCTCTCAGTGTTTTTCCTGCATAGACAAGCCCCCTACCCAGCTCACAGATCCAAGGGGATCCCTAAGAAACCACAGTTGACAGAAGTTCAAGCAGCTGTAACCCTGCCCCAAAGTGGCTGAACTGCCTTCTGCAAAAGCCCCAGCTTCTTGGGTCTAATCCAGGGGCAAGGGGGATGGTCTGGGGACCACCCTGGCCCCTCCCCCTCAGGCTGTCTCTCCCCTGGTTCCACCATTTCCCCCTCTTTCCTCAGGCTGAATTTCATCCCACCTCAGGGCCTTTGCTCGTCCTTGTCACCTGGAAGCGGGCTCCTGCTTGCTGCCAGCTCAGCCCACTGGCCCCGCCGGATGGACCGCTCTGCCTCGGCACATCACTGCATCTCCCCGGCACACGTGGTTTTTCATTTACGTGTCAGTGTCCCTCTCAGCTGAATCAAACCCCCGAGAGCAGGCCCCCGGCCCGTCTGGTTCACCGTCTTCCCTGTGACATGTAACAGGCACAGTGCACAGAACTGCATGGTTGGGGGAGGGATCCATCTCTCCATCTCTCACAGACACCCGTCCAAGGGTGCCTCTTGGTTTTTGTTTTCGTCTGTCGCAGTGTAGGCAGGTGAGGGGACCTGGCTGAGTGCTACCCGCAGGAAAGCTGCCTATGCAAGAGACTGTGGACCCCGAGTTCGGGTGAGGGCTGGTGCCCCTGGGCCCTGGGCCCAGAACTCCAGCCCCCCAGGCCGGCTGCCCCCCGCCTGGATGGCAGCATGTAAAGCCTTATGGCATGGCACACTCGACGGACCCACAGGGGACTGTACCTGCTCCCGGCCCGGGCTTTCCCGTCTGACCCCACACACCACTCCCCACCAGGTGCTCAAAGAAGAATCTCAAAGTCGCATCACTTGTTCCTTTCTCTCATCCTCCCTATGGGTCAGCAAGTCCCAAACACATTCAGATTTGCTGTCTTCGCTCCATTGCCGCCAGTACTGGCCTGCTTGGGCTGCTGGGACAAAGACCACGGAGCCAGCAGCGTAAACCACAGAATGGGTTTCCTCACTGTTCTGGGGGCTGGAAGTCTGAGCTCAAGTATTGGCAGGGTTGGGCTCTCCTGAGGCCTTTGTCCTTGGGTGGTGGACGGCTGTCATTTCCCTGTGTCCTTCCATGGTGGTACCTCTGTGAGGGTGTGTGTCCTAATCCCCTCTTCTTGTGAAGACACCAGTCATGTTGGCTTAGGGCCCATGCATAAGACCTCATTGAACCTTGAAGACCCTATCTTTAAATACATTTACATTGGGAGGCTCCGGGGCTAGGGATTCAGCATATGAACTTTGGGGGACACAGTTCAGTCCATCACACCACCCAGTTCCACCCTCATCTTCACTTCCTCGACTTGAGCCTTGGGCACTCCATTCTGCAGTGGGGACCCTCGAGAATTGCACTTTTAGGTCTCAGGCCCCCCCACCTCACCAAGCACAGAGACCCATGTGAGAAGCCCATCCCACTCCCCAATGCCTGCCTCCCTTTCTCCATTTACCCTGGGGGCTCTGCCAACAGGCCTCATCACCTTCCTTCAAACACATCAAGCTCATTGCAGTCCCTCAGGGCCTTCGCTCTACCTGGAGTCAAGGATGAGGGCCACCCAAGACTTCCCGTACAGCTCTGGTCCTGCATCTGTACTAATTAATTAATTTGTAAAAAGATTTTATTTGGGACACAGAGAGAGAGAGAGAGAGAGAGAGAGAGAGAGCATGAGCGGGGGGAGGGGCAGAGGCAGGGGGAGAGAGAGAAGCAGACTCCCCACTGAGCAGGGAGCCTGACTGAGGCCTTGATCCCAGGACCCTGAGATCATGACTTGAGTCGAAGGCAGGTGTTTAACCGACTAAGTCACCCAGGCACCCCTGTATTTATTTTGTAATAACAAATAAGCTTTATTGAGACAATTCACATACCATACAATTCACCCATTTAAAGTGTGCCATTCGAAAGTTTGTAGTATATTCAGAGTTGTGCAACCATCCCCCAAATTAAATTTAGAACTTTTTATTGAAATACAATTTGTATACCATAAAATCCACCCTCGTAAAATGTGTAATTCAGTGGATTTTAGTTCATTCACAAAGTTGTGCATCAGGTACCACTCTCTAATACTAGAACATTTCCATCACCCAAAAAGAAAATCCCTAGCAGTCGCTCCTCGTGCTCCTCCCCCAGCCCCCGGTGGCCATAATCTACTTTCACTCCGCATGAACTTGCCTATTCTGGACATTTCATATAAATGGAATCGGACAAAGGTGGCCTTCTGTGTTTGGCTCACTTCGCTTAGCACCATGTTTCAAGATTCATCCATGTGGTAGTGTGGGTCAGAACTTCATTCTTATTTATGGCCAAATAATATTCTACTGTGTGGCTGGAACTCATCTGTTTACCCACTCATTCACGGATAGACACTCGAGTTGTTTGCACTTGTTGTCTGTCAGGAATATAAACATTTGCGTGCAAGTCTTCGTATGAACGTGTTTTCGTCTCTGTTGGGCAGATCAAATGGAGTTACTGAATCCTAAGGTCATAAGGTCCCGTGTTTTCCTGATTGCCTGGATTTACTGTCCTTTTCCTCCCTGTGGGATGAAGGAGGCACGAGGACAGGGCCTGTGTCCACTGTGTGTGGAATGCACATTATGCCCCGAGCTGCCAGGGCCGGCTGGAGCCTGGGAGAGGTCGGCTGAGGCCTAACCCTGTGCCACCAAGATCTTGTCCTTTAGTTCCTGCTGCCCTCAGGCTGCTCCCCTCCTGATTTCATAAGGCCACCTCTCCCTGCTCCCTCTTCCGTTACCCCCTGCATTCCTGCCAGGAAGAGTTCATCGAATCCAAGTGGGCGCTAAACTGTCCCAGAGAACAGAGGGGCTGCCATGTGGGCTCTCCTGGGGTCTCCCCTGAGGCCCCAGTTCTGTTGTCACAGGTGTCCCAGGGACTACTGTGTTGGAAGGAGGCAAGACAGAGAAGGTAGGGACAGACACACCCCTTAGGGCCCAACGCACCCTAGCCTGCCATCAGGGGTCTTTGTGCTAAGTTGCCATGTATGTGCAGGACTTAGCTTTTCTAGAAAGTCTGAATGAGCCACCACCTGGAAGATGAGTGCCACCCACACTTGCATTGTTGGCGACAACTGTTGGATCTCACCTGGTGACTTTTCCCATCAGAGAGCCATAGGACTGAGATTCAGGGTCTGGGTCTGGAGTCCTGGGCTGGGATCTGGGATCTGGGGCCAGAGACTGGAGGCTGGATTCTGGGCTGGGTCTGGGGTCTGGGTCTGGGGGCTAGAGTCTAGACCTGGGCTTGGGTTCTGGGCCAGGGGATTGGAATCTGGGGCTGGGTCTGAGGGCTGAGTTTGGGTCTGGGGTCTGGGTCTGGAGTCTGGGTCTGGAGTCAGTCTGGAGTCTGGGTCTAGGTCTGGGGTCTGAGGCTGGAGCTGGGTCTGGAGTCTGGGTCTGGAGTCAGTCTGGAGTCTGGGTCTAGGTCTGGGGCTGGAGCTGGGTCTGGAGTCAATCTGGAGTCTGGGTCTGAGGCTGGGATTGGGTCTAGGGTCTGGGGTTGGGGTCTGGGGTTGGGCCTGGAGTCTGGGATCTGGGGCTGAGGTTGGGGTCTGGCTCCGGCTCTGAGATCGGGGTCTAGGTCTGGGGCATCTAGGCCAAGCTGAGGCCAGAGCTCCTTTCCTGATACCCAGCTAAGGACAGCCAGTTCTGTATGCCATCCATGACCACTCACTTTGCTGCAGCCCCCGGCCATGCTGCCCTGGGCTTCCGAGGCTGGGGTTGGAAGTGAGGGCTGCACAGTGGGCTGCAGCCCATAGGGCAGGTTCAGTTCTAGAAAGGACACAGCCGCCACCACAGACATGCAAGGACCATCTTGATGCGTGCTTGTTGGGAAAATCCTGAGATTCACTCCTTGAATGCATCTGTGTGTGTGGTAAAATATGCATAACAAAATTGGCCATTTTATGTGTCCAACTCAGTAGCAATTAAGCACATTCACATTGTATGCAACCTTCACCACCATCCATCTCCAGAAGTTCATCATCTTCCCAAACAGAAATTCCACCCCCCTTAAACACCTCCCCATTCCCCCTCCCCAGTGTCTGGCAACCTTTGTTCTACTTTCTGTCTCTAGGAATCTGACCACTCCAGGTACCTCATGTAAGGGGAATCCTACAGTATTTCTCCTTTTACGTCTGGCTTAGTTCACTTAGCATGATGTCCTCAAGGTTCATCGATGTTGTAGCCCATGTCAGGATTTCCTGTCTTTCTTAAGGCTGAATGATGTTCCAGGGTGTGTACCTACCACATTTGTTCGTCCATTCATGCTTGAATGGTGCTGTTAGAATCCTGGCACTGAGTGAGTTTCTGTGGAACAAAAGTGAGCCCCCCCCGCAGACAGAAATTCTGCCTCTCATGGGACTTATTCTCTGAGTGGGGGAGAACGTAAATAATCAAAATAAAGTGAGTATGCACTACAGTGTGGAGTGGGGTAAGAAGAGCTTGGGACAGCACTGGGAGGAAGGCAGACGAGTGTGGCCTGGGCAGGTGGCCGAGGGGGGCGCTGTGGAGAGCACAGCATTGGCAAGGGCCGGGCGTGGGGGGGCTGGGTTGGGCTGCGTCCCAGAAAGGGGATGGGTGTGGAGGGGGGCAGTCTCAGGTCTGTGAAGGGGGTGAGAACTCCAGTTTTTGCTCTGGCTGAACCACTGGGGCATTCTGAGCAGAGAAGGGGATGTGTTCTTTATTCTTTTTTTTTTTTTTTTAAGATTTTATTTATTTACTTGAGAGAGAGAGAATGAGAGAGAGAGCACATGCGGGACTCGATCCCGGGACTCCAGGATCATGACCTGAGCCGAGGGCAGTCGCTTAACCAACTGAGCCACCCAGGCGCCCTGTGTTCTTTATTCTTAGCAGGAATATTACTCAGGCGTAAAGACGAAGGAAATCCTGACGAGTGCTACAACGTGAATAAACCTTGAAGACAGTGGGTTAGCTGAAACAAGTCAGACACGACAGGACACATACTGTATAGTTCCAGGGACGTGAATGAGGTCCCTAGAAGAGTCAAATTCATAGAGGCAGAAAGGACAATGGCAGTTCCCAGGGGTTGGGGAAGAAAATGGGAATTAGTGTTTACTGGGGACCAGAGTGTCCGTTGGGGATCATGGAAAGTTCTGGAGACAGATGGTGGGGATGGTTGCACAGCAATGTGAATGCGCTTAATGCCACTGAACTGCACACTTAAAAGTGGTTAAAATGGCAAACTTTGTCATGTATATTTTACTACAATTGAAAAAATAAATAATAAAACCCAGTTCGATGGGTATAGAGTTTCAGCGATGCAAGATGATGATGCTTTAGGGGTGCCTGGGTGGCTCAGTTGTTAAGCATCTGCCGTCAGCTCAGGTCGTGATCCTGGAGCCCTGGGATCGAGCCCACATCGGGCTCCCTGCTCTTCGGGAGGCCTGCTTCTCCCTCTCCCACCCCCCCTCCGCTTGTGTTCCCTCTCTTGCTGTCTCTCTGTGTCAAATAAATAAATAAAATCTAGAAGAAAAAAAAAAAGATGATGATGCTCTAGAGGTCTGCCACACAACACTGTGCCTATGGTTAATACCGGAGTCATGAGAAGGGTTCTTACCACAATAAAAAAAACAAACAAAAAGTTGCAGGCTGGTGGGCATAGCGTGCCGCCCTGTGTATGAGAAAGGGAGCGGGAGAGAAGATATCTGCTCGCACATGCATCAGCGCCCTGGAAGGATACCAAGAAGTGGCCCCAGCAGTGGGCGACAGGAAGGGAGTTGGTGGACAGGAGGGAGCGGCAGGCAGAATTCTCCATGTGTGCATCTTTTTATGGTTCTGGAATCTTGAATATTAAGACTCTGGTACCTCCTGGAAAAAAGGTAAAAAATAGATTGCCGAAGGAGGCCAAGCAGAGGAAAACAGGCAGAGGCCCAGGACCAGGGCGCCCCACCCCACCGCACCGTGGGGCGCTTGCCTGGCAAGGAGGAGCCAGCCAGCCCTGGAAGCAAACCGGCTGCTTCTGCAGGCACAGCAACCCTGCCCTGCACACAGTTCTCCGGATGAAAACTTGAAGCTCCCGTTCCGTAAGGAGCTGAGTAATGGTAACGAGTGTCTGCATACCAAGCCGGGTCAGCGGGGAAGGAGGCGATCTTGTATATCATCCCCCACGGCTAACCTCGCACATCTTCCGCTCAGAGGTCCAGCCGTGTGGTCAGCCTGGCCCCAGTGGCCAGAGCGAAGAGACCAAACATATTTGCTTAGGCTGTGGAATTCTGAGTAGCAGGCTGGGCAGGAAGAACTCGGGCATTCCCCAAGGCGATGCTCAAACCCAGAGCACAAACTCCCAGCAGAAAGCGGCATCTGGACCTCCACTGGGTGAGAACCTTACACAGGCAAGGATTAACCACGGCGGAAGGAGTGAAATGGAAGAAACAGAAAAAGCCAAGGTTTGTGGAAAGGCAATTAAAATCTACTTAGTGTAAAGTTAGGGATGTTAGCACAGACTCATGTCTTAAAAAACAAAAAAACAAAAAAACCCCCAGAAAACCAGAGACCATTTTATTCAGAATTATATCCCAGCAGCCCAAGACGTCAGGCACTTACCTACTTAAGGAACAATAATAAGGTATATAATAAGGTTATTTTTATCTTCACATTTCAGAAAATTTCCAAATAAGTTATTACATAGCTGGTTTGAGGTTTGAGAATTGGAAGAAAATTCAGTGTTCAAATTAAGGAATCATTTTTACAGTATCCAACAGATGAACAGCCCTCCATTAGCAAAATGAAGGAGAGACACATTTTCCTAGCCTGAGAGAAAGTTCTCATGCTTTCTCACCAAAATGTCAGCTGTCCCTGATGCTTCGAGAAGACAAGTCCTCCTGGAGAATGAGAATATTCTCTGGGGGAGAGAGGCACCAGCATTGAGCAAAGTCAGCCTCCAGTGGAAAGAACAAGGGCCCTTGGGGACTTGCAAGCACCCTCTACGCCCTTCTAACTACCACAGTGCAGGGCTGTCCCCGAACAGACTGGCAGGAGGCACAGGTTGGTACGGCCCTGCTTGTCCACAAGTGGCCGCCGAGCCCCTGGGATGTGGCTGGTCCTGATGGAGATAAGCTGCAAGAGCAACATAGACAAGCTTGTGAGCAAAAAACTTCAGACTACCTCATCAACCATTTGCTTGTATTGACTGCATGTTGAAATGACATTCTGGCTACATTAAGTGAGAAAATATTAAAATTCATCTCACCTGTTTCTTGTTATTTTTTTTTAATGTGGCTCCTAGACAATTTAAAATCGTACATGTGTCTGGTATTCTATTTCTACTGGATGGCACTGGTATAGAAAATTCAAGAACATTTGGAGATTCAGTATATGACAAAGGAAGGGGAAAGATGGACATTAAAAGCAAATGACACTAGAGACATTTAGAAAAAGGCAAAATTGGGTGATACCTCACACCTTCACAAAGTTAAATTGGGAACAGTCGAAAGTTCTAAATGTAACAATGAAACCATACAAGGACCAGGGGAAAACACAGCCGAATTCCTTTGCACACAGACTCAAAATGCCACAGGATAGAAGAAAAGATTAAAGTTCAACGATGTGGGAAAAAATTGCTGTCCCATGGTGAAAGGTGGCATAAGTGGAGACGGATGAAACATGACAAATGGAGAGTCCCTGCAGATTAGGTGCCAATATCCCTCATAGATAAAGAACTCCTAACAATCAAGGATGGAGACAGAAAGGAAAACGGGCAAAAGATATACACAGCACAAAACACACCATATAAACATGGTCTTAAACACCCAACGAGATGCTCAAGTTCATTTATAAAGAGGAAAGTGCTCATTGACCCACCCTGAGACAGCTCACCTGCAGACGGGCAGCTCACCGCAGGGTAGGTGCACCTCACAAGCCTAAGCTGCAAAATGTCTCAATGCCAGAGGGAATCCGGGGGTATCTAATGAGACTGCATATGCCTTTACCCTTGGATTTGTGACCCTACTTCTATGACCCTACTTTACCCTTGGATTTGTGACCCTAATTCACCCTGAAGATATCCCTCCAGTGTGAAGTGCTTGGGAACAAATGGACTCATTACTGGCCATTACAAGTATGGGAATAATCTAGAACCACAGAGTAGCAGCTATGTAGGGGAATGCCTCGTGGAGTGACCTCCTGCACCATAAGGGGTAGTTCCAGGCTACATTTACAAGCACAACTAATAGGCTACCTTTTGTGGAGAAAGAAAAATAAGAACACATGTAAATGTACGTATCTCCTGATATGTGCAAAAGAAACCGTATCTATAGCTCCAGTTTTGGATCTTGTTAATGTTTGCTTACAATCATCAATAAAATTCAGTCCAGAACAATGGATAGGGAACCCTAAAATTGAATACAAACAGAAGAAAACAAAAGCAAACCCAATTAATTTCTGAACACAAAAACTCTTACTATAGACTCAGTCTAAAGACAAGAAGTGCAGACAAATCTTTGTAGGTTTGCCATTTGTGGTGGTGGGTACAGCAATTCTGGAATAGTCTCGTATATTCAGAGGACAAACTAGACAAGAAATCCAGCGATGCTGTCAACAGTTAGGGAGGGGGTGCAGATGTGGGCTGGTGGGCTGCTGGGCACAAGGAGCAACCTGCGGGGCTGCGGTGGGGCTGGAAGTAACAGCATGAACTCATGAGGTTATTTATTGTACTTTTTTCCAGCACCCAGATGACCCCTGGTGCAAATGAGCACCTAGCTCCTAGATCTTGGTGTTGAAGAAACATCCTGCTCTAAAGGAACCCAGGAGAAGTGGCAGAGTCCGGGGCCGGGGCAGTGAAAGCGTGAGCTGGGTTCGGAGCAAGTTTAGTGGCAGAGAGCAAGGAAGTGCTCGAAGCGGATGGGGACATGTCGGAGGACGGGGGAGCCAGCCTGACAGCATCAGCGTGAGCAATGACAGTAACCGAGTATAACTTCCTGAATAAAGCAAAACCCTGCAAGTCCACACTCGCAATGGACAAACGAGACCAGAAACCGACAGTTCCTCCTTGCAGTAGAATGCCAACCAGTAAGTGGAGAGCAAGCGAAGGAGCTCGAGGATCATTATCTTACAACCACCATAGTCATAACTGACTCAGGCAAGAATTGCCAACAGGTGCTAGAAAACGGTTGGGGGAAAGGTCCTGGGGAGCTGTTTACTCAGCCTCAGAGGCTCTCCTGTGGGGCCCCTTATCGCTGGCACAGGTGAGAGAACACCTGGAAGGTCGTACCTTCGCCAGGGAGTGTTACGGGCCTTTGGAGAAGGACCCAGTGTCAACTCATAATGTGCGGCCATGAACATGTGATCGGGAAGAAATGGCCGGGCACGCCAAGCAAGGGACATGCTGCAGACAGGTGCCCTGTGCCAAGGTCAGGGACACAGGCAGGGCCAGGGAGCCACTCCAGACACCCGACAGCAAAATTCAGGGCATGGTCCTGGATGGGAGAACATAGGTAGGGAGAATATTATTGGTACAACTAGCAAGATTTGAGTATGGACTGTGTATTCGTAACAGTGTTGCATCAGCATTAAATTTCCTGAATCGAATACTTGACAAAACACAAAGAGATATCACCTCACTATCAATATCAAAATATCAAAAAAAGGCAAGAACTCACAGGTGTTGCTGAGGCTGTGGGGAGGAGGAAACCCTTCTGCACTGTTGGTGGGAGTGTAAATTGGTTCAGCTCTATGGAAAACAGCATGGAGGTTTCTCAAAAAATTAAAATAACTACCATAGGCTCCAGCCAGCCCACTTTTGGGTATTTATCTGAAGAAAATGAAAACACTAACTCAAAAAGATATCTACACCCCCATGTTCATTGCAGCATTACTTACAATATCCAAGATATGGAAGCAACCTAAGTGTCCACTGATGGAGGAGTGGATTAAAAAAATTGTGGTATATGTCACAATGGAGTATTATTCGCCATGAGAAAGAAGGAAATCCTGCCATTTGAGACAACACGGATGGAGCTTGAGAGCATTATGCGGAGTGAAATAAGTCAGACAGGGAAAGAAAAATACCATATGAGCTCTCTTATATGTGGAATGTAAAAAAAAAATAATGGACTCATCGATACAGAGAACAGAGGGGTGGTTACCCAGAGGCAGGGGGGAAGAGAGGGCAGTGGGTAAAATGGGGGGGGGGATATTAGAGCTGAGTGTTCTTGCTCTTAAGTGAAATACGCCATAGTTTTAGGGCTAAAAGGCCAGACCCCCCCCCCCAGTTGTTCAGGAATAATACTCAGCACAGCAGTGTGGCAGTGAGGGGGTCATGCATATTTATATAGAAAGTGAGAAAGAAAATGAGACAAAACAGAAACAGCTGGTAAATGAGGTGGAGGGTTAAGGAGCTCATCGTACTTTCCTTTTCTGCACATTCTGGAACACCCCAGAGAGAGACTATGGCCACCAGGGGTGTCTGGCCATTCAGAGGGGAGGCTGTGGCCCTGTGGATCTCTCACGCCATCTGAGGTTGTTCACAGGAGACAGTCAGCCCCTCCACACATAGGTACAGCTCAGGAAGAAGCTGACCTGACCCTACAGGACCCCAGGCTCGGGGAGGGATCAGGGATGAGACTCTCTGGCCAGAGCTCAGCTCCACGCTGCTTGGCAGAGGCCGCCCTGCCCCAGGCGCAGGTCCCCTGGTCCCTCGCGCGCAGCACAGCAGGATCAGTTTCCCACCCTGACCTGTGAAGACTCAGCGCCTCGGGCTCTAAAAACATTGCACTTGATTAAGGACCGGGCTGTGGTTTGGCGTCGCCGGACAGCACTGACTGGCAACAAGCTTCCAGGTGCACATGGTGGGCTGTGCTCAGTTGGAAACGTGTGGTTAAGCAGGAACAGCCCCTGTGACAGGGCAAGGGGGTCCCATCAGAATCTGAGCTGCATCTGCACCATCACCTCCTGCATCTGGAGAAGCTGGGGAGGGGAGGGGAGCACATGCAAGGCATGTGACAGTGGGATCTTCCCCTAACCCAGGGAAACAGGACCCCATCTGATGTCACATACTGCCACGGAGACCCGTGACCCCCCCCCCCCCCACACACACACACAATGGAGTAACACTGACTACTTTCAGCACCTGGTGCTTCCTCTTTCTGCAAGTCGGTCCCTGGCTCCCTATGAGCAGAGGGTGGCCAGATGAAGATGAGCTGGCAAAGGAGGCCACAGAGAACCCAGAGGGCACAGAGACAAAATCAATGTGTGGGCCACTCCTGGAAGGCCTAGAGATAGGCAATTCTGGGGAGCTGGGAGGGAGGAGAGCCTGTGGCCCAGGGGCTGAGGGCAGGGCTCCCAAACCCCAACCCAGCACATCCACCCTGCCTCTGACCTTAAAGGCTTCAGTTCTGGGGGTAAGATACACCATTGAGCACCCTACAAGCACCACAAGTCCCAGAAGCCCAGCAAACCCTGTCTCAGAGATAGCAGAGCGCTCGGGGAAGGACTCTGGATTCAGCACTTGAGCCTGGAAGAGTGGAGGTTTGAGAAGCAGCTGCTGAGACCAGGGCCAGTGGGGCTGGAGGCTCCAGGGCAGTGGGTGGGACCTGGGCCAAGGGGGTCAAGCGCCCAGGGCTGTAACATGGCGAGAGGGGGTGGCACAAGCAGACCAAGGTTTTAGGGGGAATAAGATGGTTGTGGCAACAGCTCCCCATATCCCTGGGAGGCAGGGTGATGTCTCGTGCTGGGAGGCTGCAGATGGCTGAGGCTGAAAGGCCCGTTAGAGAGAGAGCAGGGGTGGGAGGGGGAGCCACGAGCCTGGAAGAAGGGCAGGGCAGGGCAGGGCAGGGATGGATAGTGAGACACAGAGTGAGGACACAGCGTGAAGCAACCCCAGCAGCTGGCTCCACAGAAGCCGGTCCTGTTGTGGTTTCCACACACGCTGGCTGTGACCACAAATTGACAAGGCAACTGCAGACTCAAGGGCTCTGTAGCCATGGCACTCCGTTCCTCCAGTCTCCTGCCAGGTGCCGGTGTGCCCAGCCCACCCAGCTCCACGGGCAGGTGGCAGGCAGGGTCACTCTGCACAGGGTGTGGCTGTGATTCCAGCACAGCATGGTGGGGGGGAGGGAGCCCAGATAGGCAAGCTGGCTGCAATGCGTGCAGGACTGGGATGCAAAGAGGCACCTTCCAGCCTCCTCAACAGGTTCCTGTGGCTGAAGGCCAACCCCCTCCCCAGACGTGTGAAAACATGCAGGGCTATGCTGCAACCCATCTCTTTAGCAAGTATGACCCAAGAGGGAGCCTGGCCTGAATAGAGGGCAGAAGATAAACGGGTTCCTTGACTAGGATGTCCTTGTCACAGGGAGAGGGAGATTCACTGCCTACCCCCTGGTGCAAGGTGAGGAGCCTCTGTGGGGAACCCATGTGCCATGCCATTGCTTAGGGTGCTGGGGGCCCCAAGGAGAAGCCAGGCCCGTTCTCATTGAGGGGAACCTGAGGGAGGAGGAGATGCAAGATTTGCAGGGGCATGGAGGTCACAGCGAGGAGGAGGCAGAGAGCAGAGCCCTGAGGGCACAACAGTGGGGTGGTGACAGGGAAAGAGGAACAAGGACTAAGCACAAAGGAATACAAACCTATGGCCCCTTCCCCAAAGTGAGGCTTAAAAGCTTTAAAAATACAACATCTGGGTTCTGTGCTAGAGCTCCTGATGGGGTCTCCGAAGGGAGCCCTCAGATTCTAATTTTCATACTAGTTTATTGCTGGGCATGCAGTTAAGCAAACCCCAGCCTTACAGTCTGCATGCTTGGGATTTGTTCTGCATGATCCAAATTACACATTATTACCTGTTCTGTACTTAAAAAAACATTTTAATTGAACATTTTATTTTTTTGACATAATCATAGATTCACATTGAGTTGTAAGAAATAATACAGAGAGATCCCTTGCCCCCTTCCCCCAGTTCCTCCCAACGGTAATATCTTGCAAAACTGTAGTACCTCATAGCCAGGATACATCATGGTCAGGTCACAGGACATCTCTGTCACCATAGGCTTCCTCTTGTGGCCCTTTTATACCCGCACCTACCCTCCTTCTGCCCCTAACTCCTGGCAACCACGAATCCATTCTCCATTCTTGTGATTTTGCCATTTCAACAATGTCATAGCAATGGAAATGAAATGATCTAGCATGTGACTTTTCAGGATTGGGTTTCTTCACTAGGCATAATTCTCTGGAGATTGTCCAGGTTGTTGTGCATACCAACAGTTTGGTTCCTTTTTCTCTCAGTGTTGTGCATTCTTCTGTGTCCAAATTCTGTCTATGTTTTATTAGATTTACATCTAGTTTTCACTTTTTGAGCATTTGAAATGGTATAGTATTTTAATTTCAGCGGCTATGTATTTATTGCCAGCATATAGAAATATAATTAATTTTTTGGTTGTTTATGTTGGGTGACCTTGGGAAATTCACTTATTAGTTCTTGGAGGGGTTTTTGGTAGATTCTTTAGGAATTTCCCTATAGACAATTATGTCATTTGCAAATCAGGGCACTTTTATTTATTTCTTTCCTATATTAGTGACTTTTATTTTCTTTTCTTGCCTTATTGCACTGGCCAGAACTTCTGGCACTATGTTGAATAAGATTGGTGAGGGCAGACATCCTTGCTTTATTCCTGACCTTGGAGGAAGAATGTTTAGTCTTAATGTTAACTGTAGGTATTTCATAGATGCTCTTTATCAAGCTGAGGAAGTTCCCCGTTTTTTCCTATTTTTAGAATTTTTATCATTAATGAGAACTAAATTTTTTCAAATACTTTTTCTGATCAGTTGATAGGATCATGTGAGCTTTTTTCTTCAGCATGTCAATATGGTAGGATACTTTGCTTTTTGAATGCTGAACCAGCCTGGTACCCCAGGAATAGACCCCACTTGTGCCTTGGCCTACTCTGCCTGTCTCCCCATTAGCAGACACCTCAGAGGTCCCCAGTCGCTTAGACAACCGCTTCTAGATCTGAGCTAAAAGTGTCTGCCAGGGCCTTGGGGATGGTCTGCCCAATGGGGCTTGTCCTGGACTGGAACCAGCAGCTCTGGTGACAATAGCTCCCTATAGGCTACATTGCCCCCTGGTGGCAGGGCCTGACCAGAAATGGGCTGGGGCCTGATTAGGGCTCTGGGTCCCCAGGGCCAACAGGTACTAGAGATGGGGATATGTATGGAGAAAGTGCATGTACTTTCTAGAAGCCCTCTCCAAGGTTTTGTGATGCACAGGGGACCCACACCTGTCTTAGAAATTAGTTGTCCAGGTGGTAAGATTCCAGATGGCCCAGATCTCAGAACATAGGGAGTAAGACCCGAGAGCACTTTGCTGGGCATTCAGTCCAGCTGGGGCCCAGAGAGGGGCAGCTTGACCCTCAGAGGCCAGACACCTGGGTCCTATGAACACCTTCTGGGGGCCAGGGCCCCTCTCAGAGAAGGGCTTCTCCTTCGCATCCTGCCTTCAGCCCACTGGATTGTGACACTGGGCCTGAAGAAGCCCGCTTCCTCCAGAGGGCTCCTCCCTCCCGACACTGCCTAGCAGCCCCTTCAATTCCTGCACAATCCTCCCCTTCACTCCTCCACTGACCTCCTGGGACCCCGCACAGGGACCTGAAGAAGGCCCGGTCAGGCCACTGCTCAGGATTGCTGAGATGACCCCTCCACTCATCCAGATAACTGGGAACTTAGGCATAAGTGAACATGAAGAGAAAACTCATAAAAAAGGAAATAGAGTTGGTTGATCGACATTGAAAGAAAGGTTCCTCTCACTGATTTTTTTTTTTTTACTGTGGTAAAATATACAGAAGATTTACAATCTTAGCCATTTTTTTTTAAAGATTTTATTTATTTATTTGATAGAGAGAGACACAGTGAGAGAGGGAACACAAGCAGGGTGATTGGGAGAGGGAGAAGCAGGCTTCCCGCTGAGCAGGGAGCCTGATGCAGGGCTCGATCCCAGGACCCTGGGATCATGACCTAAGCTGAAGGCAGATGCTTAACGACTAAGCCACCCAGTCTTAGCCATTTTTAAGTATCTAGTTCAGTGGCATTAAATACACTCACATTGTTGTGCACCCATTCCCCCATCACCCATCTCCAGAACCCTTTCCATTTGGTAAAACCGAAACTCTGTCCCTGTTAAACAACATCCTCCCCCCCACCTTCCTCCCAGCTCCTGGCACCCACCCTTCCACTTTCTGTCTCTATGAATTTGACCACTGCAGGGACCTCATGCAATTGGAATCATACAGTATTGGTCCCTTGGGACTGGCTTATTTCACTTAGCATAGTGTCCTCAAAGTTCATCCACCTGGTAGCATGTTAGGACTTCCTTTGTTCTAAGGCTAAATAACATTCTATTGTATGGATATATATTTGGCTTATCCATTCATCTGTCAGTAGACATTTGGGTTGTTTCTGCCTTTTGGCGATTGAGAATAATGTTGCTATGAACATGGGTGTACAAGTATCTGTCCCAGTCCTTCCTTTCAATTCCTTTGTGTGAATACTCAGAAGTAAGATTGCTGGATCAAATGGCAACTTTATGTTTAACTTTTTAAGGAACCACCATGTTGTTCTCCACAGCGGCTACACCATTTTACATTCCCACCAGCAAAGCAGAGGGTTCCAATTTCTCCATATTCTTATCAACACTTGTTATTATTGCCATCCTAATGGGTGTGAAGTGGCCTCTCACAGATTTTTACAGATATGTAAATTTAAACATTAGAAACTTTTTTAAAAATTAGAACACCTAAGGATGGACCCTCTCCTCCCGCATGGGTATAGTCTTTTTGGAAGTAGTTGGCATGCCCAGGAACCTCCAAAGGCTCATGCCTTTGACCCTGTAATTCCAGTTCAGGAACTCTAAGCCCAGAAAATGTGCTCACATGAACAAAGATAAACCCGTGCTTGAGATTCTCTGAAGTGTTATTCATATGAGCAGAAAAATGGTCACACTAGTCAACAAAATTGGGACAACTAGCTAGCCATTTGGAAAAAATTAAGATTTGAGTCATATATCCTACAGAAAAATGAATTACAAACTGAAGCGCTCCAGAGACACAATAAAACTGCTCAACTAGTAGAAGAAACAATTGGAACTTCAGGTTTTAACATAGTCAGCTTTATCCTGGCTCCATCCGTAACCCTTGCTAACATGATAGCAAGAGACTGAAGGAAGCAGATTTGGGCCACAGAGAGTGGTGGGGCAGGTGGGGATTGACGTGGCACCCAGAGCAAGTGGGGACCTTGGCCCTGGACGCAGTGAGGGGCACCAGGATTCAGAGGGGAGGCTGGGGCAAGGTGGGGAGGCCGGGCACCTTTCTGGGATGGGTTCCTCTCAGAAGACCATGCCTTAAACAGTGTCAGCACTGGTGGAGGTGTGAGGAGGCCTTAGGAGAACAGGTGTGTGTGTGTGTGAGAAATATACCAAAATATTATGTTATCTCTCTGTGCCTTAACATCATATTAAATTTTTAAAGGCCTTTTTGTTTTTTTAAAAAGCTTAGGAGTGCCTGGGTGGCCCAGTCGTTAAGTGTCTGCCTTTGGCTCAGGTCATGATCCCAGGGTCCTGGGATCAAGTTCCACATGGGCTCACCGCTAGGCGGGAAGCCTGCTTCTCCCTCTCCCACTCCCCCTTCTTGTGTTCCCCCTCTCACTGTGTCTCTCTGTCAAATAAATAAATACAATCTTAAATAAATAAATAAATAAATAAAGCTTAAAGATCCCTGTAACATTATCATTTATTGCTGTGTTTTTAAAATATTATGTATTACAATTTCTTGCTTTAAGCAAATATATATTCTCTGACAACACTTTTTTTTTTTAAAGCTTTTATTTATTTATCTGACAGAGAGAGACACAGCGAGAGAGGGAACACAAGCAGGGGGAGTGGGAGAGGGAAAAGCAGGCTTCCCGCCGAGCAGCGAGCCCGATGAGGGCCTCGATCCCAGGACCCCGGGATCATGACCTGAGCTGAAGGCAGACGCTTAATGACTGAGCCACCCAGGCACCCCTCTGACAACTCTTTTTGACATTGTCATTCTCAAATCCAGAGCAAAAATATGAATGTCTTTTTTTTTTTTGCCTAAACTATAATTGTATTTCCTGGAAAGGCCACCGCCTAAAACAGAGACTCGTTCCTTCATTTCATTAAAACAAGGATACTAGGAACAATTTGATCTGTTTGTCACCCTCTAAATTTAAATTTATTCACATCTATTGTCAGAGTTCTGTTGTTTACTAAGTTCAGGGTAAAAGAAGAAGGAAAAAATGTCCAATCAAAAGAGAATTTTGGCACGCCTAGGTGAAAAATGAGTACATCATGTATATTTCAATCATTGTGTGCCTTCCAGGTTAAAAAATATTCCTATTCGCGCCCAAAGATTGACATAACAACTGTCTACAAAAATATTTTGTGTCTGGGCTTAGGTATGCTTGTCAATTGCGGCTATTTCATTTAAGGGAATAAATCAAAGACCTAGAGATTTCCTCCTTTCTGGATAATGCCTAAATGACTCACTAGTTGTGCAATGCTTCACTTGGGGATTCTCTGTTTTGATAGTGAGGATTTATAATAAATGAATCCAGGCCACTTAGCCTCGCTGTTGACAGGGGTTTCTGCTTGTTACTTACATTCACCTTGAGGATCCCGTTGTACATGAAGGTCAGGAATTGACCCTATGGAAAAGATGTCATAAAAAACTGTCCATGGGGTCCATGAGCAGAGGACGACATGAAGAACGCTCCCACCCCCTGCCATGGGCTTCTCTGTGCGTTTTTGTTCCTTTTTTTAAAAGATTTTATTTATTTGACAGAAAGAGACAAAGCGAGAGAGGGAACACAAGCAGGGGGAGTGGGAGAGGGAGAAACAGATTCCCCGCCGAGCAGAGAGCAGGATGTGGGACTCGATCCCAGGACCCTGAGATCATGACCTGAGCCGAAGGCAGACGCTTAACCGACTGAGCCACCCAGGCGCCCACAATGGCTCCTGTTTTGACTCAACACGCAAATGAACAGTGGTGCAAGTCTGGACTGATGGCGTGCCTAGAAGAGAGCAGCCTGCTCTTTGTCCCAGGATGGCCAGGACGGTGACCAGGAGAGGGACCGCTCAATTCTTGCTGGCATCCAGGCTCTTGGGGGAACTGAGAATTGAAACAGAAGCCCCAGCTTGCAACATGCCGTGATTCACAAAACAGATAAACATGCCAGACCAAAGCCATGCCAGGCATCACCTTTCCATGCCAGTTCATTTTGAATCGTATGTTCTAAGATAAGCCTTTGCGGTGGCCTGAATGCTTGTGTCAACATTCATAAGTGGAAATCCCAATCCCCAGTGTGACGGTGCTAGGGGGTGGCGCCTTTGGAGGGTGATTAGGTCATGAGGGGGAAGCCCTCGTGAGTGGCGTTAGTGCCCTTATAAAGGAGACTCCCTCTCCCCTTCCACCATGTGAGAATAAAATGAGACGTCACCAGCTATGAACCAGAAAACAGGCCCTCGCCAGACACCAAACCTGTCAAGGCCTTGATCTTGGACTTCCAGCCTCCAGGACTGTAAGAAATAAATTTCTGTCGTTTATAAGCTACCCAGTCTGTGGCATTCTGTTAGAGCAGGCCAAACAGACTGAGACAACCCTGGACAAAATTGTCCAACAGTGACTCCACATGAACTCACACGTTCTGAAGACAGGACCACCCACGCGCTGTTCCAGCAACCCCTCAGCTTACAAACTGTCTAATCCCTGCCAAGGCATCCTAATGTCCCAACCCTATAAGTGCTCTTCCATATCCCCGGCCCCCATCCTTGGAGACGCCCCTCCATCCCCATGGCCTGTAGGCTCTCTCACTGCCACAGAGCAACAAGACTGTGTTTGTTAAGTAGGGATGGTCCCTGGTGATCTTTGTCTGCAGGACTTCGATGCTAGTGAGACACAGAAGAAAAATAAGAAAACAGGAAAATCAGTTTATGAACATAGAATAGGATACACAAAGCATAGCTTTGAGAAGCCATAATGAAGATACTGATAAACAGGAACACATAAGTACTTAGACTTCTCTATGACAAAAGACACCAAAACCAAAGTTACAAGAGAGTGAACAGCTGGGTTCCAGGAGAAAAATGTTTGGAATATATATATAGGCAAAGTGTTGGTAGCAGAATCCATAAAGAATCTTTCCTTGGCAACAAGAGGACCAAGTACCTAATAAAGACAGACAGTTCACATACAACAAAGGAAGCACAAATGATCAATAAATGTATTGCAGCAGAGTCCAAACTCAGTGAAATGTAGATTCCAATGAGATACTCTGTCATCCCCCAGATTATGGGACATTAAAAAGTTTGAGGATATTGAGTAAGAGCAAGGATGGTGAGAAATGCTACTCAGCTACACTGCTGGTAAGAGGGTGATTAATACAGACATGACACAGGGCAATATGGCATTATTAATATGACGGAAATTTTAAATATGCATCCCCTGGGTCCCAGCAGCTCTGCTTCTTGACTTCCCCTGCAAGAACACTCATGTGCATGTGTGAAGGTAAACACTGATCGCGGCAGTGTGGTTTATAACAGCAAAATCTCTCTGGGTGTAATCTGAATGTTCATGCACAGAGGGAGGCAAATGAAACACAGTGTGTCCATAGCTTGGAACATCATAAAGCAACGAAAAGAATGTACTTCAGCAACATGTCCAGTCACAGAAAGATACCAAGACATGTTATCAAGTAAAAAGCTGGTAAGCCACAGGATGCCCTGTATGGCGGGATGCCATTTCTGTAAAAAAAAAAACACAAAAAACAAAAACTGTATTGTCATTAAATATGTAAGTACAGAAATGCGGAGAAAAAGGCGGAGAAAGCCACGGCCCAATCTGATGACATCAGCTTTGCGTGGCAAGGGGCATGGGGTGGTCAGAGCACTCCAAGCAACTGGAAAATGGTGTTGACGTAACATTACCTGGAGGAGAGCAGACAGAAAACCACCCCCAGGTGACAGCCTCACCCGCAGCTGATGAGGCATTCGCAGTGCTTTGTGATCAGGGTGGAAGTCAGAATCATCCATGAGCTGTCCCCGCCCCCTCCCATCCAGCTCCGCCCCCTGAGGCTCCAGCCGGCCAGGTCTGGGTGTGCCCCTGTTGTGCCCCGGGAGAGCTCACCCCACCCTGCTGTTCTGACACACCTAGGCCAGCGCCCTGTCTAGCCCCTCCTCTAGAGTTCTGCCACCAAGGAACATCACTTTCAAAATCAGATAGGAATTTTTTTTTTTTAAAGAGAAGCCAGAAAAACGTGTCTGTTCCTTTCTCATCTGGGCTATTCCTTCTGTGGGTAGTGAGAGCCAGCCGTCAGGTACCTTTATTCCCCACCATGAAAGGCCCAAGTCCAAGCTAGGGCCCCTTATCTGCCCCTACTCCCCAGGAGCTGGAGTGGGTTTCAGAATCCAAACATTCTGAAGGAATCCTCATGTATGTCTTGCCACCAAAGCCTCCAAACAGGGCTTTGCCCCCACTGTGTCAACAGGAAGCTCATTCATTCATTCATTCATTCATTCATTTAGCAAGAATTTCTGGGTGCCTGCTCTGAGTCAGCTGTCTTGACCAGCTCTTTAATGCTTAACACATTTAATCTAAAACTGTCACGAAATGGCACGGCAGTTGCCACGATCCCCATTCTAAAGAGGAAGAGACTGCAGGGTCAGAGCAGTAAAGTGGATTGCTAGAGAGTCCTGATTCAGGACTCCCTCCTTGGTGCTCCCCCTCTGGACCAGAAGCCAAAGCACTTTCTGAAAAGGTTACTACTTACCACATCCGTGAGATGAATACACACACCAGCAAAGGGCATGACCATTTTTACAGTCTGTGGCCACAGACAGCGTCTAAGATGGCCCCCTGTTCCCCCCCCTCCTGGAATGCGTGGCCAGTGAGGCCCTTGATCTTTGAGTAACTCCCTTCTAACGACAGAATGCGGCAATGTTGAGGATGTTCGCTCTGGGCTTAGATTACAAACGACTCAGACTCTCCCTCTTGCTAGCTTTGGTGAAGCAAACAGATGTGTTGGGGAGGCCCCTGTGCCAAGGACCTGAGGGTGGCCTCAGTCCAACAGCCGACAGGAACTACTTCCTGCCATGTACAACCACATGAGTGAACTTAGAAGGGGATCCCACCCAGTGGAGCTTTCAGATGAGACTACAGCCCCGGCCGGCACCTTGAGACCCCACACAGAGGACCTCGCTAATGCCCAAATTCCTGACCCACAGAAACTGTGAGATCACAAACTGTGCTGTTTTCAGCTGCTAAATGTGTGCCAATTTGTTACACAGCAGTAGATAACTAACACACCTTCCTAACTTAGCGATTGCTGATGTATTTCACTTTGATTTTGCTTGGTCCCAGCCAGAGCATGCAGTTAACTGATGAGTGGGAGCATCAGCATCTGGCTGGAGGGGCAGGGCCACCGGCCCACCCACGTGCCCTGCCTGGAACATGCCATACAGTCAGGTCCTTTTTACCTTCTACTTTGCTTTCATAGATCAGGGGCAGGAGAAAGAAGGAATAACAGGAGGGGAATGCCAATTTCCTCAGTTCTATCCATGCTTCAGTCTGAAACCTAAATGAACAAAAATAGACATCCCATTGAGTGACTTAGACTCTTTAGGGAGGAAGGTTGGGGGTGGGACAGGGTTGATTTTAGACTACAGACACGCTAGCAACTTCAGGATGTTCCCACGATTCTGGCTGCGTTTGTTAAAAATACCTTCAATTCCAAAAATTACAAAGAGTGTAACTAATCCTGTTCATTAAAGCCAAGAAAAACACACCGAGTCAAACACAATGTATGGCTGAAAGAGAGGGATTTCCACTGAGAAAGGGAACGTGCAGCTGCCCTACAGGCCAGGCTGGCCCTATATGCCATGTGCTCTGCCCCTGGACCCAGACAGCGGAGCCCAGCTCCCCACCCAAGAAAGCAGGCTCAGCCCACCTCCTGGGCTCGGCCACCTCCAGGGGCTTCTCCGAGGCCCCATACCCTCCACCCCTCGAACTCCAACCCAAACAGGCTGTTTCTATGCCTAGCAGAGTCCTTACCAGGCACCAGGAATACCCAGGCACAGGAATACTTGACCCAGAGAAGAAAGCAAATCACTGCTTTAGAGTGGTTGCTCCCCCACCCCCACTGTCCCCAGCAAACACTGGGGGAGGAGGCCAGGTGGCTGCAGAATCACAGGCAAAGAAAACAGAATGTTCCCCAGGTGACAAGAACAGTCTGTGGACTGGGCATGACCTCCCATGCAAGGTTGGCCATGCAGGCCATGCAGCCCCACAGTGGTGGCCAGACCCTGAGTGAGGCCACCATCCTCTGAGCACTGCCCAGCCATGCCCTCCCTCCCACTGCCCACAGCAGCCTCTCCTGACCCTAGCAGGGTTTGCATGCCCAGGGATCCTTCCCCCAATGCTCCCCACCCAGCAAGCCCAGGGGGCACTGGCCAGCCACAGCTCCTGAAGGCTCATATCCTGCAGGAAAGGGGCAGGGCCTTTCAAAGGGAGAACTTCCGCCTGGACCTTCCTCATGCTGGCCACCCCCCACCTTCAGGTCAGATCTCCCGCTGATCTGCAGCAAAGGATGCGCCTGCTGATGACTCGAAGTGACTGTGCCAGAGAGCCTGGGTGAGGCAGGAAAGAGCTGTTGGCATGCACAGGGACAAGCAGGGACAGCCTGGCCATCGCCATTCTCGGAGGCAGCTCTCTGCAGACTCCGATGGCCAGGCCCTCAGCTCAGCAAGCCTGCTTCTCCCTGAGGAGTGGGGACAGCATGCACGAGCTGGCTCTGTTCCTAGGACCCACCTCAGCCAACCCCAGGTTGTGACCCAGGCTCACTGAGCCTCGTATTTACTTAAAAAAAAGTTTTAATAGACTTAATTTTTTCAGAGCAGTTTTAGGGTCACAGCAAAATTGAGTAGAAAGCCCAGAGATTTCCCATATACCCCCAGTCCCCACACATGCACAGCCTCCTTCACTATCAACGTCCCCCACCAGAGTGGGACATTTGTCACAGGTGATGAATACACAACCTTCCTAACTTAGTGAGTGCTGGCTGATATATTTCATTATCGTCACCCAGAGTCCAGAGTTAATATTAGGGCTCACTCTTGGTGTCGTGTATCCTATGGGTTTGCACAAATGTACAATGACAAGTGTGCCTCATTATCATATCATACAGAGTAGTTTCACTGTCCTAAAAGTCCCCCTGCTACCCCTGGCAACCACAGATCATTGTATTGTCTATGGTTTTGCCTTTTCCAGAACATCCTATTGTTGGAATCATACAGTATGTAGCCTCTTCAGATTGGCTCCTTGCCCTTAGTACTATGCACGTAAGGTTCCTCCAGGTCTTTTCATGGCTTGGTAGATCATTCCTTTTTAGCACCGAGTAATATTCCATTGTCTAGATGAACCCCAGTTTATCTGCCCATTCATTTCCTAAAGGATGTCTTGGTTGCTTCCAAGTTCTGGCAATTATGAATAAAACTGCCTTACACATCCATGTGCTGGTTTTTGTGTGGACATACATTTTTAACTCCTTTGGGTAAATACCAAGGAGCCTGTCACTGGGTCATAGGGTAAGAGTATGTTTAGTTTTGTAAGACACCACCACGCTGTCTTCCAAGGTGGCTGAAGCATTTTGCATTCCCACCAGCAATGAACGAGAGTTTCTGTCGCTCCGCACACATTTACTTTTTGAGGCGACATTTATTTTATTTTTTTTTTAGTGTAAAACGTCTTCTTTATAGAAACATAAAGAATAGGGCGCCTGGGTGGCTCAGTTGGTTAAGCGACTGCCTTCGGCTCAGGTCATGATCCTGGAGTCCCGGGATCGAGTCCCGCATCGGGGTCCCTGCTCAGCGGGGAGTCTGCTTCTCCCTCTCCCACTCCCCCCTCTTGTGCTCTTTCTCTCTCTCACTCTCTCTCTCAAATAAATAAATAAATAAATAAATAAAATCTTTAAAAAAAAAAAAGAAACATAAAGAACAAAATGAAAGTCACTAGCCACTCCCTGACCCTTCACTTACTCAGCAAATAAATGAGCATCTACTACAAGGGCCCTGTTCCAGGGCCAGGCTACTCCGTGACCTGCCAGATCTGTCTTCACATAGGGACGGCTGGCTGTCCAAATGCCAATAAGTCCTTACTACAGCACGTGGTGGAGGGAGCCTCAGATGGTGAGGAGGTCGGGAGGAAAGCAGGGAAGGGCCCAGCAGGGGACCCGCCAAGTCCCAGCAGGAGCCGCTCTGCACAACACAAAATGCATTTTACCTAATTGCAAGTTAAGCAAATAGGCCTCCCTGCTCCAGGCTTAGGCTGATTGATCCCAGGCCCCCCAGCCACATGCTCCCCGCCGGGTGCATTGTGACTTTATACGGTGACACAGCAGTCCCCGGAATTCAGCCAGCCCCCTTCTGAGAAAGCTTGGCAGCCAGTTTCCAAGATTTGGCCATGGGTAGATAATCCAACAGTGAATCCCCTTGTTCATAACTGGGTTATCAACTCAGGCAAGTGCCCTGGCTGCCGGACAAGCTGAGGCATCTGGGGGTATGATTTTATGTTTCTGTTCATTTTAATAATTTATAGGGTTTCTAAACTCATTATTCTGTTTCATTTCTGAAGTGACAGGACTGTAGCGTCCCGTATTTTTGTTCAAAGAGCCTGGCTGGCTCAGTTAGTAGAACGTGTGACTCTTGTTTTGGGATTGTGAGTTTGAGCCCCATGTAGAGGTGTAGAGATTCCTTAAAAATAAAATCTTTAAAAAAACCCCAACAACAAAAAGAGTGAAATCATTTAGAAGTAATGAGTTAAGTGGAAAAAATACCTTTCGTGGAGGGGGCGCCCAGGTGGCTCAAGTGGTTAGGAGACTGACTCTTGATTTTGGCTCTAGTCATGAGATCGAGCCCCACCTCGGGCTCCGGCTGGGTGTGGAGCCTGCTTAAGATTCTCTCTCTCCCTTCCCCTCTGCCCTTGCCCCTCTCGCTAAAAAAAAAAAAAGGCAGAAAAAACACCTCTAAATGTGCACTTCCTTGCAGGTACTTTTTTAATGGAAAGTCTTCATATTTAGACAGAGATAGAGAGGTGTAGATATAGATATTTATTAATAAAATGTTAATACTTTTAAAATCTCACTGATGAGTATGTGGGGGTTCCCATTTACATATTTAGATATAGATATAGATATAGACAGATACAGGTACATGAGAATTCCATTTATATTTTCTCACATAGCTAGAGACATTAGATAGATATCGGTACACCTATATGGATATAGATATTAGCCACACAGAGAAGAGATAGAGACATATGGATATATCTCTACATCTATAAGAAAACATTAAATGCAACCCCATATACTCATCAGCTACATTTAAAAATTACTAACATTTTGTCGTATCTGTCTCACCTCTTTTTTCCCTTTGTTCAGGTGTTTTCCAGCATGGCCCAGACACATTTTATCCCTCAATACTCTGGGAGACATTGAACGATAAGAATTTTAAAACATTACCCCAATCCCATCATCACATCTGACAGCATAACAAGCAATAGAACACAATTCCTTTCAATCATCTAACACCAGCTGGCTCTGGCTGCCCCCCTGGGGGTTCCACAGACGCCCCTCTGCCATGGGGTGGGAACATTCTGGATCTCACTCCGGGACCTGGTCCCACCTGCCCTCTCCTGAGCGGGGAATGGGGGCAACAGCGGCGAACACCGCCCCCGTGTGGCTCCTTCCGCCCGCGAGAGAAGGCGGGGGGCAGGGGGACCTTCGCCCCACCAGGCACAAATACACTCCAGCAAACCTCTTCATAACCAAAAAGACATTCATTTTACTTTGGAAGAGTTTAGAAAGAAATACAAAGCATTTCAACCAAACTGCTTTTTATGGTACTGATCTTTTATTTTTGAGGAAATTGGTCCATGTCTGTTTATTAGGACCCTCATTCTGCAAGGCAAACCTCCAAGAGGGGCTCCCTGATGAACAGACTTCCCTCACTTCTCCAGCTGCACCCCCACAACACACCCACGGTCCTTCTAGGTGGATCAAGTCTCTCTCTTTCTCTTTGATTTGGATTTCCATGCGTGTGGTTTAATGGCATGTAATTTGTCCGCCATGAGTCACAGTTTTTAAAGTGTATGATTCAGTGGTTGTTAGTATATTTAAAAAGTTGTGCAACATCATAAACTATCTGGTTCCAGCATCTTTTCATCACCTCCCCAAAAAGCCCCGTACCCATCAGCAGTCACTCCCCATTCTCCTCTCTCCCCTGCCCCTGGCAACCACTAATCTACTTTCTCTCTATAGCTTTGCTAATTCTGGACATTCAGTAAATGGAATCATACATATGTGGCTTTTCATGTCTGACTTCTTCCACTTCGCATGTTTTCAAGGTGCATCCATGTTGTAGCATGAATCAGGACTTAACTCCTTTTCATAGCTGAAAAATACACCATTGCACATATATGCAACATTTTGTTTAACCATACTTCAGTGGATTGACATCTGGGTCATTTCCATCTTTTGGCTATTGTGAAAAATGTTGCTAGGAACAATTGTGTACAGGTTTTTGCATGGGCATATGCTTTCAGTTCTCTTGGGTATATCCACATGTGTGGACTTGCTGAGTCTCATGGTTACCCTTATTTAACTTTTTGAGTAACTGCCAGACTGGTTTCCACAGCAGCTTACATTCTCCTTAGCAATGTATGAAGGTCCTCATTTCTCTGTGTCCTTGGAGTACTTGTTATGGTATATCTTTTTGCTTACAGCCATCCTAGTGGGTATGAAGTTATATCTATCTCTTTGTGGCTTTGATTTACATTTCCTTGATAGTCAGTGATGTTGAGCATCTTTTTATGTGCTTATTGCCCATTTTTATATCTTCTTTGGAGAAATGTTTATTCAAGTCCTTTGCCTATTTTTAAAATGGGTTATTTGGCTTTGTATTGTTGGATTGTAAAAGCCCTTTACATATTCTGGATACCAGTCCCTCATCAGATATATAATTTGCAAGTATTTTCTCCCATCTTGTGGGAGGTTGTCTTTTCTCTTTCTTTCTTTCTTTCTTTCTTTCTTTCTTTCTTTCTTTCTTTCTTT
>NW_023270773.1:558601-594416 GCF_011800145.1 Mirounga leonina | reverse complement strand
AGAGGGAGAGGGAGAGAGAGAACCTCAAGCAGGCTCCACACCCAGCATTGAGCCCAATGCAGGGCTCGATCTCACAACCCTGAGATCATGACATGAGCTGAAATCAGGAGTCAGACACTTAGCCTACTGAACCACCCAGGTGCCCCTGTCTTTTTACTTTCTTGGTGGTGTCCTTTGAAACACAAAATATTGAAATTCTGATGATATCCAATTTATCTATTTTCTTCTTTGGTTGCTTGTACTTTTGGTGTCGGTTATTTAGGAAACCATTGCCAAATTCAGGGTCATGGAGATTTATACTTATGTTTTCTTTGAACAGTTTAAGAGTTTTAGTTCTTACCCTAGTTCTAAGTTCTTACTTTAGTTCTTATAGTTTATTTCTTACTAGTCCTGATCAGTTTTGAGTTAATTTTTGTATATGGTGTGAGATGGGGGGGGGGGGTGTCCAACTTCATTCTTTTGCATGTGGATATATCCAGTTCATCCAGCATGATTTGTTGAAAAGAGTCTTCTTTTCCCCCACTGAATTGTCTGGCACCCTTATCAAAAATTTGATTAACCATAAATGTGAGGGTTTGTTTGTGGACTCTTGACTCTATTCCATTGATCTATGTATCTATCTTTATGCCAGTAACACAGAGTCTTGATTATTGCAGCTCTGTAATAAGTTTTGACATCAGGGAGTATGAATCCTCCAACTTTGTTCTCTATTTCAAGATTATTTTGGTTATTCAGGGTCCCTTTAATTTCCATATGAATTTTAGGTCAGCTTGTCAATTTCCTCAACAAAGTCAGATTGCACTGGATCTGTAAATCAGTTTGGGGAGTATTGCCATTGTTATAATAGCATGTCTTCTAATCCATGAATACAAGATGTCTGCCCATTTACTTATGTCTTCTTTAGTTTCTTCAACAATGTTTTGTGCAAGAGGAAGAGCACTTCTTTGGTTAAATGTATTCCAATTATTTTATTATTTTCATACTATTGTACATGGAACTGTTTTCTTACTTTCATGTTCATATTGCTCAATGCTAGTGTGCAGACACAGAATTGATTTTTTGTATATTGATCTTGTATCCTGCAACCTTGCTGAAGTAGCTTATTAGCTCTAATTGTTTTTTAAATTCCTGAGGATTTTCTATATATGAGATCCTGTTATTTGCAAATAGTTTCACTTTTCCTTTTCTAATCTGTCTTGTATTTCATTTTCTTTCTTTCTTTTTTAAGATTTTATTTTTTAAGTAATCTCTACACCCAACGTGGGGCTCAAACTCACAACCCCGAGATCAAGAGTCACATGTTCTGCCGATTGAGCCAGCCAGGCGCCCCTCATTTTCTTTCTTAATTGTCCTGACTAAAACCTCCAGTACAATTTTGGATAGAGCAGCAAAAGGGAACAACCTTGTCTTGTTCTTGATCATCGGGGGTGGGGGGTGGGGGGTGGTTTCAGGCTCATGATGTAATCTGTGATGTTTTTTGTAAGATGCCCCTTATCAGGTTGAGGAAGTTCCCTTATAGTCCTAGTTCGTTTGTTTGTTTTTAATATAAAAGTTTGCTGGATTCTGTCAAATGCTTTTTTTCTGCATCTATTTAGATGGTCATGCATTATTTTTGGTCCTTTATTCCATTAATATGGTTACTGCATTGGCTGATTATTGAACCAACATTCCCGATAGAAATACTACTTGGTCATGGTATATAATCCTTTTTAGAGGTTGCTGGATTTGATTTACTAGTTTTTGTTGAAGATTTTGATATCTATATTCATAGGGGATGTTGGCTTGTAGTTTTCTTGTGATGCTTTTTGTCTAGTTTTGCAATCAGGGTAATTCTGACCTCTTAGAATAAGTTGGGAGGTGTCCCCTCCCTTCAATTTTTTGGGAGAGTATGGGAAGGATTGGTGGTAAACTTTCTTTAAATATTTGGTCGTAGTCACCAGCTTTGCCATCTGGCCCTGGAAAGTTTTTGAATGCCAGTTGAATCTCTCTATTTGTAAATGTACTCAGATTTTCTATTTTTTCTTGAATCAGTTTCAGTAGTTTCTATCTTTCTAGAAATGTGTCTATTTCACCTAAGTTATCTAATATGTTGGCATATACACTCATTTCTTATTGTATTGAAAAAATGATCACAAATTTACTGGCTTAAAATAACACGAATTTAATATCAGAGCTCCTGAGGTTAGATATCTGAAATGAGTTTCGTTGAGCTAAAATTAAGGTGTCAGCAAGGCTGTATAGCTTCTAAAGGCTCCAGGGTACAATCTGTTTGTTCCCTTGCCTTCGCCAGCAGTGTGATATCTGCAAATCCCCGACTCTAACCCTTCAGCCTCTTTCTTTCTCTTATAAGGATCCGTGAGATTGCATCAGCCCACCCAGATCACCAAATTCAGATCTTCCATATCGAGAACCTTAATTGGTCATATCTTCAAAATCTTATTTTCCATGTAAGGTAACAGATTCATGGGCCACAGAGGTTAAGGCACTGACATTTTAGGGGGACCATTCTGCCCACCATGCCATTCAAGTGTTCATAGTATTCCTTCCTGGTCTTTTTTATTTCTGTAACATTGGTAGTAATCGCCTCTCCTTCATTCTTGATTTTAGTAATTTGTGTCTTCCCTTTTTTCTTGGTCAGTCTAGCAAAAGATGATCAACTTTGTTGATCTCTTAAAAAAAACAACTTTTGGTTTTGTTGATTTCTTTATTGTCTTTCTATTCTTTTATATATATATATATATTATTATGTTATGTTAATCACCATACATTACATCATTAGTTTTTGATGTAGTGTTCCATGATTCATTGTTTGCATATAACACCCAGTGCTCCATGCAGAACATGCCCTCTTTAATACCCATCACCAGGCTAACCCATCCCCCCAACCCCCTCCCCTCTAGAACCCTCAGTTTGTTTCTCAGAGTCCATAGTCTCTCATGGTTCATCTCCCCCTCTGATTCCCCCCCCTTCATTCTTCCCCTCCTGCTATCTTCTTCTTCTTCTTTTTTTTTAAACATATAATGTATTATTTGTTTCAGAGGTACAGATCTGTGATTCAACAGTCTTACACAATTCACAGCGCTCACCATAGCACATACCTTCCCCAATGTCTATCACCCAGCCACCCCATCCCTGCCACCCCACCCCCCACTCCAGCAACCCTCAGTTTATTTCCTGAGATTAAGAATTCCTCATATCAGTGAGGTCATATGATACATGTCTTTCTCTGACTGACTTATTTCGCTCAGCATAATACCCTCCAGTTCCATCCACATCGTTGCAAATGGCAAGATCTCATTCCTTTTGATGGCTGCATAATATTCCATTGTGTGTGTATATATATATATATATATATATATATATACCACTCTTCTTTATCCATTCATCTGTCGATGGATATCTTGGCTCTTTCCATAGTTTAGCTATTGTGGACATTGCTGCTATAAATATTGGGGTGCACGTATCCCTTCAGATCCCTACATTTGTATCTTTTGTACATTTGTATCTACTTTACCCAGTAGTGCAATTGCTGGGTCATAGGGCAGCTCTATTTTCAACTTTTTGAGGAACCTCCATACTGTTTTCCAGAGTGGCTGCACCAGCTTGCATTCCCACCAACAGTGTAGGGGGGTTCCCCTTTCTCCGCATCCCCGCCAACATCTGTCATTTCCTGACTTGTTAATTTTAGCCATTCTGACTGGTGTAAGGTGATATCTCATTGAGGTTTTGATTTGGATTTTCCTGATGCCGAGGGATATTGAGCACTTTTTCATGTGTCTGTTGGCCATTTGGATGTCTTCTTTGGAAAAATGTCTGTTCATGTCTTCTGCCCATTTCTTGATTGGATCATTTGTTCTTTGGATGTTGAGTTTGATAAGTTCTTTATAGATTTTGGATACTAGCCCTTTATCTGATATGTCATTTGCAAATATCTTCTCCCATTCTGTCGGTTGTCTTTTGGTTTTGTTGACTATTTCTTTTGCTGTGCAAAAGCTTTTTATCTTGATGAAGTCCCAATAGTTTATTTTTGCCCTTGCTTCCCTTGCCTTTGGCGATGTTTCTAGGAAGAAGTTGCTGCAGCTGAGGTCGAAGAGGTTGCTGCCTGTGTTCTCCTTTAGGATTTTGGTGGACTCCTGTCTCACACTGAGGTCTTTCAACCATTTGGAGTCTATTTTTGTGTGTGGTGTAAGGAATGTCCAGTTTCATTCCTCTGCATGTGGCTGTCCAATTTTCCCAACACCATTTGTTGAAGAGACTGTCTTTTTTCCATTGGACATTCTTTCCTGCTTTGTCGAAGATGAGTTGACCATAGAGTTGAGGGTCCATTTCTGGGCTCTCTATTCTGTTCCATTGATCTATGTGTCTGTTTTTGTGCCAGTACCATACTGTCTTGATGATGACAGCTTTGTAATAGAGCTGGAAGTCTGGAATTGTGATGCCGCCAGCTTTGCTTTTCTTTTTCAACATTCCTCTGGCTATTCGGGGTCTTTTCTGGTTCCATACAAATTTTAGGATTATTTGTTCCATTTCTTTGAAAACACTGGATGGTATTTTGATAGGGATTGCACTGAATGTGTAGATTGCTCTAGGTAGCATTGACATCTTCACAATATTTGTTCTTCCAATCCATGAGCATGGAACATTTTTCCATTTCTTTGTGTCTTCCTCAGTTTCTTTCATGAGTATTTTATAGTTTTCTGAATACAGATTCTTTGCCTCTTTGGTTAGATTTATTCCTAGGTATCTTATGGTTTTGGGTGCAATTGTAAATGGGATTGACTCCTTAATTTCTCTTTCTTCTGTCTTGTTGTTGGTGTATAGGAATGCCACTGACTTTTTTTTTTTTTACTTCTTTTTTTTTATTCTTATGTTAATCCCCATACATTACATCATTAGTTTTGGATGTAGTGTTCCATGATTCATTGTTTGTGCATAACACCCAGTGCTCCATACAGAATGTGCCCTCCTCAATACCCATCACCAGGCTAACCCATCCTCCCACCCCCCTCCCCTCTAGAACCCTCAGTTTGTTTTTCAGAGTCCACCGTCTCTCATGGTTCGTCTACCCCTCCGATTCCCCCCCTTCATTCTTCCCCTCCTGCTACCTTCTTCTTCTTCTTTTTTTTTTTCTTAACATATATTGCATTATTTTTCAGAGGTACAGATCTGAGATTCAACAGTCTTGCACAATTTACAGTGCTTACCAGAGCACATACCCTCCCCAGTGTCTATCACCCAGTCACCCCATCCCTCCCACCCCACCCCCCACTCCAGCAACCCTCAATTTGTTTCCTGAGATTAAGAATTCCTCATATCGGGCGCCTGGGTGGCTCAGTTGGTTAAGTGACTGCCTTCGGCTCAGGTCATGATCCTGGAGTCCCTGGATTGAGTCCCACATCGGGCTCCCTGCTCAGCAAGGAGCTTACTTCTCCCTCTGACCCTCCCCCCTCTCATGTGCTCTCTCTCTCTCTCATTCTCTCTGTCTCAAATAAATAAATAAAATCTTAAAAAAAAAAGAATTCCTCATATCAGTGAGGTCATATGATACATGTCTTTCTCTGTTTGACTTATTTCACTCAACATAATACCCTCCAGTTCCATCCACATCATTGCAAATGGCAAGATCTCATTCCTTTTGATGGCTGCATAATATTCCATTGTATATATATACCACCTCTTCTTTATCCATTTATCTGTCGATGGACATCTTGGCTCTTTCCACAGTTTGGCTATTGTGGACATTGCTGCTATAAACATTGGGGTGCACATACCCCTTCGGATTCCTACTTTTGTATCTTTGGGGTAAATACCCAGTAGTGCAATTGCTGGATCATATGGTAGCTCTATTTTCAACTTTTTGAGGAACCTCCATACTGTTTTCCAGAGTGGCAGCACCAGCTTGCAAGGAATGCCACTGACTTCTATGCATTGATTTTATATCCTGCCACTTTACTGAATTCCTGTATGAGTTCTAGCAGTTTTGGGGTGGAGTCTTTTGGGTTTTCCACATAAAGTATCATATCGTCTGCAAAGAGTGAGAATTTGACTTCTTCTTTGCTGATTCGGATGCCTTTTATTTCTTTTTGTTGTCTGATTGCTGTGGCTAGGACTTCCAATACTATGTTGAATAGCAGTGGTGATAGTGGACATCCCTGCCGTGTTCCTGACCTTAGGGGGGAAAGCTCTCAGTTTTTCCCCATTGAGAATGATATTAGCTGTGGGTTTTTCATAGATGGCTTTTATGATATTGAGGTATGTACCCTCTATCCCTATACTCTGAAGAGTTTTGATCAAGAAAGGATGCCCTACTTTGTCAAATGCTTTTTCTGCATCTATTGAGAGGATCATATGGTTCTTGTTACTTCTTTTATTAATGTATTGTATCACATTGATTGATTTGCAGATGTTGAACCAACCTTGCAGCCCAGGGAAAAATCCCACTTGGTTGTGGTGAATAATCCTTTTAATGTACTGTTGAATCCTATTGGATAGTATTTTGGTGACAATTTTTGCATCCATATTCATCAAGGATATTGGTCTGTAATTCTCGTTTTTGATGGGGTCTTTGGCTGGTTTGGGGATCAAGGTAATGATGGCCTCATAAAACGAGTTTGGAAGTTTTCCTTCCATTTCTATTTTTTGGAATAGTTTTAGAAGAATAGGTATTAATTCTTCTTTAAGTGTTTGGTAGAATTCCCCTGGGAAGCCATCTGGCCCTGGGCTTTTGTTTGTAGGGAGATTTTGATGACTGCTTCAATTTCCTTAGTGGTTATAGGTCTGTTCAGGTTTTCTGTTTCTTCCTGGTTCAGTTTTGGTAGTTGATACATCTATAGGAATGCATCCATTTCTTCCAGATTATCTAATTTGCTGGCATATAGTTGCTCATAATATGTTCTTATAATTGTTTGTATTTCTTTGGTGTTGGTTGTGATCTCTCCTCTTTCATTCATGATTTTATTTATTTGGGTCCTTTCTGTTTTTCTATTCTTTTTATGTATTTTTATTCTAATCTTTATTATTTTCTTCCTTTGGCTTGCATTAGGTTTAGTTTGCCCTTTCTTTCCCAGTTTCTTAAGGTGGAAATTTAGATTATTGATTTGAAAACTTTCTTCTTTCCTAATATAAGTGCTTAGAGCTTTACATTTCTCTCTGAGCACTATTTTCCTGCATCATGTAAGCGTTTGTATGTTGTATTTTTATTTTCATATATCTCAAAGTATTTTCTAATTTCTTTCGTGATTTCTTCTTTGACCCAATGTTTATTTAGTTTGATGTTGTTTAATTTCCACATGCTTATGAATTTCCCAAATTTCCTTCTGATTATTGACTTCTAAATTTTATCCCATTGTGGTTGGAGAAGATAATTTGTGTGATTTCAATCTCTTAAAATTTATTGAAGCCTGTCCTATGGACTTATAGAGGATCTATCCTGGAGAATGTTCTGTGTGAACTTGAGAAGAATGTAATCACCTCTCTAAAGGTTCCTTCTCCAGGGCCACCTGGCTGGCTCAGTTGGAAAAGCCTGCGACTCTTGATCTCAGGGTCGTGAGTTCAAGCCCCACGTTGGGTGTAGAGATGACTTAAATAAATAAAACTTAAAAAAAAATAAAATAAATGTCCCATCTCCAAATAAAGTCACATTCAGAGGTATTGGGGGTTAGGACATATGACTTTTCAGAGGACACAACTCAGCCTGTAACCATGCGTAATTTAGCTCATATGCCCACAACACCTGGCACAACATGTGCAAACTCAGGCATATACTGAAAGCGTGTGGGAGGTAAGATCACAACGTTCAGCGTGGAATCTTTACTGGTGAACGTGTTTTGAAACACAGCATGTCCTGTGTCTATCTCACCATTAGAGGGCAGTGCGTGCCCACGAACTCAGAGCCCAGGACCTTCCCGGCGGTGGTGGTGTCCTGAACTGCGCCCTCATCAAGTGAAGGCCAGGATGTTCTGCGTTTTCCTCTCTCTTCACCGTGCCCTGTTAACCCAGCATCACTAGGATGGGCCCGAGCTCCTCTCGTCCTCAGTGAGGGGAGAAAACCATTTGTCCCCAGGCCCCTTCTGTATAAGATCGCCCTCTGCACACACATCCTACAGGACGGTCACCATGTCCTAGAGCTAGATTGCAGGGACCCAAGACTCAGGACGAATTCTAGAAGGATTCAGAGAAGTCAGTGAATTCAAGTGGTGGTATTACTGACTAGTAATTTCCAGCAGTAGGACAGGGAAAGGGGCCTCTCTCACTTTTCTTGAACCTCTTGTTCCAACTCTCTGGTGCCGCCAGGCAGCCTTCCTCTCTAATCAAGGCTCCTGGGTACCACCTCTCTCAATAACTACACTGTCCAAATCGTGGAGCCCTTAACTAGCTGTCTGCTGTGCAGTCAAGGGCCATTGCCCAGTGATGACTTGGGAGCTGGGTGAAGTTGCATCTAATCCCTGTTTCCACCCTGGGCTCTCAGGGGAGCACATATCTCTCATAAGATAAGAGAGTATCTGGCTAATTTTTACTTTCAGGGTCTGGGATTAAAGGCCTCCACAGCCCCTTGATCTGGCTGGCCTCTGCCTGGTGAGCTGGTGAACCACTGGCTGCTGATGGAGCCCCGGCCTAAGTGAGCCCACAGGTCACCTCATCTGTCCCCCAGGCAACCAAGTGTGTTGGGAGCGTGAGGAAAATTAAATGGAACCATGGAGCTAAAAGGACCCAGGGTCACTGCCAAACCCCTTCCAAGTGTAAAAAAAAGAAAAAAAAATCTAAAATGTTCACATTCATAAAAGCAGGAACTTTTCAAACTTCTGAAAGCATCCCCTCCTTGCACCCATGTTCACGGTAGCAATATTCACAACAGCCAAAAGGTAGAAGGGAAGCAAGCCAACTGTCCACCAGCAGAGGAATGGATAGACAAGTATGGTCTCTCCACACACTGGAACAGTATTCCGCCTTAAAAAGGAAGGAAATTCTGACATGGGCTACAACGAGGTTGGACCTTGAGGACATTCTGCTCAGTGAAGCGAGCCAGACAGAAAAGGACAAATACTGTAGGATTCCATCTTTATGAGGTGCCGTAGAGGAGTCAAATTCCTAGAGCCAGAAAGTAAGAGGGTGGCTGCCAGTGTCTCTCGGTCGGTGGGTGTGATGCTCCTCCAATGGGAGGATGGGGAGTGAGTACTTCATGGGACAGAGTTTCAGTTTTGCAAGATGAAAGAGCTCTGGAGATGGATGCTCAGTGTGAATGTACTTTCCACCACTGAACTGTGCACTTAAAAATGGTTAAAATGGTAAGTTTTATGTTACATATTGTTTTACCATAGTCAGAAGACAACCGTACACAGAAAGTACCCCTCTTAAGATGGTGCTCCATCAGGAAGGGACCATGAGACCGACGGGCTGACGTTGTCCCAGCTTGGAAAGATGCTCTACAGGCCTGGGGGAAGGCAGATGACCAGAAGAGGTCCCAAGATTTATGCACACCATACCCACCACACAAGAGTCTTCTCACCTCCAGTCCAGAACCTTCCACAGAGGAGGGGTGAAGATTTGTCTGGAGCCCATCTGGGGTGCCCTCCCTGCTTCTGTGGTGCGCACATGCCTTCCTTCTGCAGGTTAGGTTCGCCTGCCCCCTGCCCTCTCAGCCTGGCACCAGCTCTGCCCCCTACCCCATCAAAGGCTCTACAGCTGACGTGGGCTCTAGCCCTGACCAAGCATGAAGTCCCAGCCCAGAGCACATCTTGCCTGTCCTACCCTGAGTGGAGGCAAAGTCTGGAGCAAAATGGACCAGGAGGTGGGTTTGGGAGATAGAGGAGGTAGGCCCCTGTTTGCAGAGCCCACACTTTGCAAATGCCTCTCCCGGGTGACTGGGTGTGCTTCTGGACTAGCAATACGTTTGTACATCCCTGTCCCAGGGCTTCCTCGCTGGGCCCATGGTTTCCTAAGCGCCCCATGGAGAGCATTCAGGGTATCCACAGATGTGTGTCTTTATTTTTACTAACCTCGAACTAAGACCTAGCAGTTCTTCCATCTACAAATGTAGGCAACCAATGACCACTTTTTTTTTTATTCTTATGTTAATCCCCATACATTACATCATTAGTTTTAGATGAAGTGTTCCATGATTCATTGTTTGTGCATAACACCCAGTGCTCCATGCAGAATGTGCCCTCCTCAATACCCACCACCAGGCTAACCCATCCTCCCACCCCCCTCCCCTCTAGAACCCTGTTTGTTTTTCAGAGTCCATCGTCTCTCATGGTTCGTCTACCCCTCCGATTTCCCCCGCTTCATTCTTCCCCTCCTGCTACCTTCTTCTTCTTCTTCTTTTTTTTTTTTTCTTAACATATATTGCATTATTTGAACCAATGACCACTTTTAGGAGTTCTACAGGGCTCACCAAGCTACTTAAGGGGTTCATGCCCTGCCCCCTGCCCCCAGAGGTTAAGAACTGCTTTGTCCTATAGCATTTGCAGGGAACCAGGAGGCTGGAAAAGGAATGATCCTCCCAAGAGCCCGGGTTGGGAGGTCAGCTGTGAGCTCACCCTCGCAGTGACATTCAGTAGGATGGCAAACCCCAGGGAGGGGGGTCCTGCCTGCCAGGTGGGGTGGTGTTCCCAGTTGGAGAGCCCCCTCCTCCTAGACTCCCCACTTAGACCAGGGGGCCAGGGAGAGGTGGCAGGAACGGGAGCAGGTGTGATGACTCCTCTGTATGGAGTTTTTCTGCAAGGGCAATTTGCCATGCACGGGAGCAGGTGGTGCCCCTCAGCCCAGGGAACCTCCGCTGGTTGCTCAGGACCCCTAGTGGCTGCACGGAGCTTCCCTCTGGGACTCTCAGTCCTGGCCCAGCTGCCGGGGGGAGAGTGGGGGTAAAGAAACAGGTGAGCAGGGAAGAGACGTGGCCCCTTCTGTGGCCGGTTCTCCTAGACAGCCCCAGAAGGTCACGGCCAGATGCCAGGGTGCTCCCACCCCAGCAGGGGCTCCGAGGCCACAAGCCCCTACATACACTGTATCTTTAGAAGCAAAACAGAAGTGGTTGCCAGACCAAAGCCATCCCTTCTGGACCCTGCTCCGCTGCGCCCCAGTGTCACCTGGCCTGGAGAAAACAGGAAAACAGCCACACCCTTGTTGGGAGGTGCTTCCACCAAGCCCCGGCCAGTGGGTGTGACATTCTGGCTCTCAGATGTTAGATCAGGGTGCAGGAGGCTGTGTGCCCCAGGGGTGCGCCAGGGCCTCATGAACGCCTCCTGGGGCCCCCCTCACATACCTGGGAGTCCTTGCGTGCTGGGAGCCTGCGGGCACCCACCTGTGTGGCTCTGGGGGTCGGCCTAGGCAGCCCCGTGGGCACCTGCAGCTGCCTCTACACACTGCCGTCTTGTTTGGCCTCAGGCAGTCAACCTGCTGTCTCTACAGGTGAGGTGGTATCTGCTGTTCTAGGCATGAGAAGGCTGGGATGAGCCTTATGGAGAAAATACGTGTTAGATGAGCCTCATTCAAGCCTAAGTTAGCCCTGTTGGCTGTGAGTTTAATGTTAAAGAGTGAACAGTATATATTCAGTATAGTGTCCTCAACACAAATTTGTGTATACCATACACTGATGGTCACCAAGTGTTGCGGCCGGTGGCTCACAGGGGGCCAGGCCTTCCCTTGGAGCAGTGGTTCACGGTATTTGCAGGTTAAAGGTTTGGCTAAGTCAGTCCCAAACAAGGTTGCGTTCCTGGAGCGCCGTGGCCTCATTCCCCCCGAGCATGGCCCTCCCGGACCCCGGACTCCCAGGAGTCCCAAGGGACAGAGTGGACGCCGCAGCGGGTCTGTGCCCCAGCTCACCAGCTAGCTGGGGAGGATGTGACATCTTTCTTCTCCCCAAATTAAAAGACAATCCCATTTTAACAAAAACTGAGCATTGCTGACAACCGTGACCACCACAAACATTTTCATGTGATAAACCCTCCTTCTAGATGAATTTAACTTTCCACACGGTTTGGAGAGCATGTGAGAGTTGACCCTGGGACAGATGGTGGGTGGGGCTGCCAAGAGCTGTCTCAGGAGGTCTGGGGGGTCAGACGCACACACAAGGGTCAGACTGAGGGGGTCAGGCAGACGCAGGAGGGGGCGCTTTCTGGGCTCCTTGTCAGTGGAGGGCCTGGGCATTCCTGGATGACCTATTTCTGGGCAGTTACAGAGGGATTGAAATGCTGAGAATCCCCCAAATTATTCATCTAGGCATCTGTTTCTGATGTCACTATCCTCCAATTCAGAATCAAATCTCCCGAGGCCTCCGTGAGCAGGACAGGAGGCCCCCTCCACTAGCCCTGCAAATAAACACCAGGGTGAAGGACTTGGGGATTGGTCCCTGCTCCCTTGAGTCAGCTGGACGGCTCCATCTGGGAGCTACCGTGGCAGAAAGGGGTTAGTGGTCCCCTTCCCTTGCCTAAACTTCCCCACTGTTGAACTTCACCCAATTCCCACACATTTAACTGCCCTCTTACACATGAAAGCATTTCAGCTCTATGGATGATATTCTCGGTCTCCTACCTCCATCCTGACATTCAAGGGCAGTGCCCCAAACCTGCAATGCTATGTGATTTCTGCCTCCGGTTGCATGTTTCTGTACGATAAATGCCTTCTCATGACCAGACGCACGGGAGAGCCCAGGTGCTCACACACAGCAGGCCCGAACTTGTGGAACCCCACCACCGAGGCACCCACAAGTGCAAAGACAGGCTTTTGATCCATGGCGGGTGCCCGCCCACCTGCCTGCCTGCTGCTGGGCTGGGAAATGCTGAGTGGATATTCCCAGAGACGCTACCGTCCTGCCGACCCCCCGAGCTGGTTCCAGGGCCACTGAAGGCCATTTGCAACATGAAAGGGTGGTGACGGGGCCACACACCATCACCCTGGGGGACCCTGGGCAGAGGCGGGCAGGCAGCCCAGCGGCGGGAACAAGTACATGAAACAAGAACGGCATTGAACTTGACACAGATCTCGGTGATAAAAAAGCAGCTGGAACAATGGGGGGAAAGCCAGAACCAGGGGGTGCAAGAAAAATCTATCAGGGCTCCTAACCCAGTGCTTTCCTGAAGGGAAAAAAGAAAAGCAATAAAAACAAACTCTAGTTCACGGCGGCAACAATGAAACAATCCCGCTTCTCTTAAAGGCTCCATTTTATTGGCCTCCAGAGGTTCTGTGTTTCTAGATTAGCCTTCCCCTGGGAAATGAGGAAAACAAGAAGAAATCGCAAATATTAGTTCTCCTCGCATGAAGTCATTCTTTTGAGCAGGTTTCCTCAAGAGTTCTATGTGGCACAGCTTGTGATACTGTGTCCCAGGCCCTCTCAACTCAAGTCGGGGGGGAAAGACTTAGAACATATCTTTGAATTCCAGCAAGACAAAACAGGAACGGCCCCAACTGCGCTTCCTTCTGAGGCATTGCACGAGTGAGCTCCTGGGGCCCAGCCTGCAAGAATGGGACCCAGAGCGCCTGGCCCGGCCCAGCAGCGGAGGGACCAGCTGGGCCAGCAGGACAAAGGCTGATTTTTACTCCTGATTAGTAATTGTGCGCGAGAGATGTTTTCAGCTGAAATAATACACAAGAGTTTCCCCAGAGAAAATATACACGCTCATTTTTTGGAACAACTTAACACAACCCAGTAGCAAGCGAACGTACATTTGGAACAACATAACACATTTCTTGACTTGGAAGAAACTGCCTGGTACAAATTGATGTCATCACAATAGAGATTAATGGGTCCGTTTTATTAGCCTCACAGGCCGCAGGTGAATGGTGAGCTATTGTTATTCAACTGGTTAATATTATTTTTACATAAATCAAGGTAACGCCTAACAACGTCTTAAGTCTTTAAATCAACCCGCCTTTTCCTATTTGGAACATGAAGTTGGGCCATTGCCAAGAGCGCCGGGAAACGGAGGGCCGAAAGTGGCATTTCAATAAGTTACGTACCCATTCACGACAGGATGCTGGGCTCACGGCTCACAGCCACTTGCCAGTATTACAAGCGAGTCTTGGGAGAATTTCACAGTCACGCTGACAATGGCCTATGACTGTTGGAGGTCGTAAGTGACTCGTGTGATTATATTGGGAGAAAGCAGGGGTCATGGGTGGGTGTACCAGCTTGCGGTGGCTGCCGGGACCAAGTACCACAGGCTGCGGGGCTTGAACAACAGAAACGAAATCTGTCTCTCGTCTGGAAGCTGGAAGCCCCAGATCAAGATGGCGGCAGGCTGGTTTCTCTGGAGGCCTCTCTCCCTGGCTTGTGATGGCCATCGCTCTCCTGTGTCCCCTCACAATGGTCTTTCCCCTGTGTGTCTGTGTCCTGATCTCTTCTTTTTTTTTTTTTTAAAGATTTTATTTATTTATTTGAGAGAGAGAGAATGAGAGCACATGAGAGGGGGGAGGGCCAGAGGGAGAAGCAGACTCCCTGCCGAGCAGGGAGCCCGATACGGTACTCGATCCAGGGACTCCAGGATCATGACCTGAGCCGAAGGCAGTCGCTTAACCAACTGAGCCACCCAGGCGCCCCTGTCCTGATCTCTTCTTATGAGGACCCCAGTCAGATTGGATTAGGGCCCACCCATACGATCTCACTTTAACTTAACCACATCTTTGAAGACCCTGTGTCCAAATATAGTCACGTTATGAGGTACTGGGAGTTATGATGTCAACACATGGGTTTGGGGGAGGGGGGCACAATTCAACCCATAGCAAGGGGACACCGAAAAACTTGGCCATCTTTTGGCTGTCGTAGAAGGGAATGGAAAGGAAGAAAGGAATAGATAACACCCAGTTCCCTGCTGTTGTTTCCACTAAGGCTCATTTGGCGTGGCCAGGCTTGGATGGACAGATGAGAAGGAGCATGGGGGAGGGAGGTCTGCCTCCAAGCCCCCACAGAGGCCCTCTAACGCCAGCCAAATGAGCTGGACATGGGCTGTGTATGGTTTTATGCTTGTGGTATTTTTGAAGAGACAGAGGAGGTGGCCAGAAGGGTGAGGCCAGCTCCACGTGTGGCAGGGGAGGGGGGTGGCCTGCTGTAACACGCAAAGACAGCAACGTGCTCTCCCCGACCCCCGGCTGCTCAGAGCTCCCAGCCCAGGACCCAGAACAGAGCAGGAGCTCCAAGAGCCCTTTGAGAACTGAAGAGAGATGGTCGACAACCTCTGGAGATGTTCTCTCATACCAGTCAAAACTTTTTGTCTTTACTTTTTATTTTCAACAAACCAATAATGCTTTCTCATTCAAAGGGGCTTTGCTCTTTTTGGAAGTGACAATAAGATCTGACTCTCTCTGCACTGCCCACATGGATCCCAAAGAAAGACATGTAGGACTGGATGCCAACCCCAACCTCCTTCGGGTGAGGGTATCTGCTTTGGCAAATCTCAGGAACAACACTGATTTTGCCATGAAGAACTTTCATGGATTCCAAGTCTAAGAGCTTCAGGCTGGAAGGAAATCAAGAAAAGTCAATCAAATGTGATCAAAGACTACCCCGGCTTAACAATGCATCACCAGAAATAAGAGAACCCCTAGAGTTTTGGGTCCACACAGGCATATAGTTAACAAAAACCAAGGCATGCAGGACCACATCAAACTTCAAAACTTTTGTTCATCAAAGGATACATTCAACACAGTGTAAAGGAATAAGAGAAAATATTTACAAATATCTAATAAAGAGTTAATATCCAGACTATATTAAGAACTCCTACAACTCAACAACAAAAAAATCAAATAGCCCAGCAAAAAAATAGGTAAAGGACTTGAATAGACATTTCTCTAAAGATGATATGCAAATGGCCAACAAACATATGAAGAGATGCTCAACATCACTAACCATCGGAGAAATACAAATCAAAACCACAAGGAGACATTACAATACCCATTAGGCTGGCTACTATGAAAAACCAGAAAATAACAAGGGTTGGCAAAAATACGGAGAAATTGGGACTTTTCTGCATTGCTGGTGGGAATGTATAGCAGTGTTTCCTCAAAATACTAAAAATAGAACTATCATATGGTCCAGCAATCCTACTTCTGGTTATATCCCCAAAAGGATTGCTTTCAATTATCTATCTATGGATGCTTGGACTGTTTCTACTTCTTGGCTATTGTGGGAAAATGCCGCTATGAATGTGAGTGTACAGATTTCTCTTCCCTTTTATAAGGGGCTTTGCTCTTTTTGGAAGTGACACTAGGATCACTCCTTCCTACTTTCAGGTAAAATGACAATACCAACTTCTCCCAAATGATATCACATTCCTCCAGGAATGCAGGAAAAGTCAACAAAAGTTTTCATCCCAAAGACCGCTGTGAATGAGGTGGCCATCTGATGGTTTGGGAGAGACTCCCTTTCAATGGCAACTCATGGTGTGACCAGGGATCGCTGCTAACTCAAACCCAAGAAGTGCGCCACCTCCAACACATTACCTCCTCCACCCATGTCCTCCCCAACCGCTGCGGGTCAGTCATCCAGGATGTGGCTCAGGCGAGCTCTCCATCAAGATACCGCTAACACTGCCTGTGACAAATGGAAGGATGGTCCTGGGGCAGGGGAGGGAGGAGACGTGTTGTTTGCACCCTCTGCCCGTCTCAGCACAGAGAGCAGGGAAGAGAAAAGAAGGCAACAGCAATAAGAAATTGCATTTCAAAAAAATAAGAAAAAGAAATTTTGCTTAAGCAAACACCTAGGTAAACTGCAAGCGCTAACTTTCTGGGCTGAACACACACCCGCTCCTTGTCTTGTTAAATGATGTCCAACTTAGACCAGAGTGCAAAGAGACAGAAAGAAGGACACAATTGTTTAGAATTTAGACCCTGGACGCCTTTCTGTTGTCCATTCTGTGGCCACGAGGCTGGCAACCTGGCTGTGGAGAAACTGGCTCAGGCTGTAACCAGAGATGTGTCTTTTTTTTCCCCCCTGCTACCCTACATTATTTTCCCTTATAAAAGGGGAAAGGTATCATGAAAATAATTGTAAAAGATACAGCAAAGGAGCTCCTAGCTTGGCGCAGAGTCTGCTTGAGACTCTCTCCCTCTCCCTCTGCTCCTTCTCTCTAAAATATTTTTAAAAATCTATTAGCATATAGTTGGGCATCGCATCCTCTTATTACTTTAAAATTTCTGCTGTATCTTGCCTGCCATCACCCCCTACTTTTTAACATGGCGGTGAGGATCCTAGGTCATGTCAAATGTCAGCGAGAGGGTGTGAGTGTCAGAAAGGGACAAGCAGGTGGACTTGTGTGGGGGTCCTGGGATCGAGCCCCACGTCGGGCTCCATGCTCAGCCGGGAGCCTGCTTCTCCCTCTCCCTCTGCCTGCTGCTCTGCCTACTTGTGCTCGCTCTCTCTCTGTCAAAAATAAATAAAATCTTTTAAAAAATAATAATAAAATTTTGGGGTGCCTGGGTGGCTCAGTTAGGTTAAGCATATGCCTTCGGCTCAGGTCATGATCCCAGGGTCCTGGGATGGAGGCTTGCATCAGGCTCCCTACTCAGTGGGGAAACTGCATCTCCCTCTCCCTCTGCCCCTAACCCTGCTTGTGCTCTTTCTCTCAAATAAATGAATAAAAGCTTTTAAAAAAATAAAATAAAAAAATTTTAAAATAATAAAACTTCACTGGAAACAAAGACCCTAGTAATATTAAAAAATAGCAAGACAATATTATAATCATGTTTGTTCTGCACAAATTACTCCTAATTTCGAAGCAAATGCCATCAAAACCCTTGGGCGCTTGGGTGGCTCAGTCAGTTAAGTGTCTGCCTTTGGCTTGGGTCATGGTCCCAGGGTCCTAGGATCAAGTCCCATATCGGGCTCCCTGCTTAGCGGGGAGCCTGCTTCTCCCTCTCCCTCTGCCTGCTGCTTTCCCTGCTTATGTGCGCTCTATGTCAAATAAATAAAATCTTAAAAAAAAAAAAAAAAAACCCTGATAAGATTTTCACTGGAACTTCACAGGCTGATTCCAAAATGTGTGGTAAGAGAGCAATTGCCCAGAAGAACCTGGCCTATTCTGAAGAGCGAGGGGGGGGGGAGGGGGGAGTGCGGTGGGGGTGTCCCCACCTCTGGATATAAAGATATGAATCAGAAAGCTGAACTAACTGAAGGCTTTCCTGGCTTAGGAAAGAAGAGCTGAGAAAAGTCTAAGACCAGACCTGGGGAAACGTGGAAATGTGACGGATGGCCATGAGGCATTGCCCTGTTCTGGGGCGGTGGGTTAACCACATGAAGAAAAAAAATAGAACTGAATCTCCACCTCACATCTCACTCCAAACACCTAAAGATAAAACCTTATACCCCGCAGAATGAAATCCAGAAGGCAATCTTTATGATTTTGGATATGGAGAACTTCTTTTTTTTTTTTAGATTTATTTATTTATTTATTTGAGAAAGAGAGAGGGGGAGGAGGAGCAGAGGGAGAGGGAGAGAGGAACTTTAGCAGACTCTGCAGGGCTCGATCTCAAGAGCCTGAGATCATGACCTGAGCCCCAATCAAGAGTCATTGGTCATTAACTGTGCACCCAGGGGCCCTTGGAGTAGAACTTCTGAATTAAAGCACTAAAAGTACAAAGAAGGCTGATAAAGTGGTCTGTACTCAAATTCAAAGCTCCCCAAATTGAAAGACACTACAAAGTAATAAGACAAGCCATAGATGGGGAGAAAATATTTGCAGAGGGCAGAGCCGACAACGCATTAGGATCTGGCAGAGTCAAAGGATCCTTACAAATGAGTCAGAAAAAGACCAATAACCCAACAGGAAAAGAAGGGAGTATGAAGTAGCAATTCATCATCTGGAAACAGAATGGCCAATAAATACAGGGAAAAGGTACCTCTCACACCTGCCTGTGGGAGGTGACCTGGAACAGCTTCGGTGGCATCCGGCAGGATGGAGGACGTCCATGCTCTGCATCATGGCTAGTCTCTGTTTATTTTTATTTCATTTCTTATTTTTTTCTCCAAGTTTTTCTTTAAATTCCAGCTAGTTAATATACAGTGCAATATTCGTTTCAGGTGTAGAATTTAGTGATTCCTCACTTACATACAACGCTCGGTGCTCAACACAAGTGTCCTCCTTAATCCCCGTCACCTGTTTAACCCATCCCCCACCTCCCCTCCAGCAGCCCTCAGACCCTGAGGACTCGAGCTAGTCCAGCCAGCACCTGGCACAGCACCTGGCACACAGGTGGAAGCCATTCCTGCTGTATCTTCTGGGGTAGGGCCGGGGGGCTGGGAGCCTAGCCTCACACCCTCATGTGTCAGCATCTTCCCTATGTCTCTACCTGGCCACCGGTTTCTGAAATTTGAGACCTACGGTATGATTCTGTTTGTTGCTGCTGCTGAATTTTTGGAAAGTTTATTTTACTAGTTTTTATTCATTTTATTAGATACTAGGAAAGAGATTCTATACAGTTGACCCTTGAACAATAGGGGGGCTAGGGGCGCCACCCCCCCACAGTTGAAAATGCACATATATCTCTTGACTCCCCCAGAACTTAACTACTAATGGCTTACTGCTGACCGGAAACCGATAACATAAACAGTCAATTAGCACATATTTTGTGTTATATGTGTTATATACCTAACTTTTCTGAATTCTTTCAGTATTCCTAGGCTATGCGATTTGTCTGTAAGTTTTTTTCAAATTATCGAAAACCTCCAAAATTTTTTCCAACCTATTTACTGAAAAAATTAAGTGGACCCGTGCCATTCAAACCTGTGTTGTTCAAGGGTCAACTGTACTTTCCTCCACCATCTTAACCTGAAAGTCTTTCTCCCCCTACATGTAAGGCTAATGCCTAACCTTCTCCATCTGCCGGGCAAGCACATCCTACCTTCAAACATTAAGCGGTGTCACCCCCAGCCTGTGTGGTTCCCATCTGGACTCACGTGTGTGAACTCACCTCACAGGGCACTCGACATCAGCACGGTGGGGGCCACCAGCTGCCCCCCAACTCTGAGAAGGACCTGTGCAGTTCAGAAGGGGTTTGATGCTGAGCTGAGCGGATCAGAAGAGGGGCCTTAGGGGGCAGGGGCGTCCCAGCACGGGGAAGCACCCGGGTCCCATCAACCAGACACCATTGGCTGGTTTCTCCTATGACACCATTGCCAAGAAAGATTTCACATAAAGAAAGGGCTTTACTATTAAATATCAAAACAAACTGAAGTCACTGGTTCACTGCCTTTTTCCCTCTTGTTTGACGATGAGTGAAAAAACCACAAAACAAAAGTGTCGAAATCACCCGTAAAACACAGGCTTCAAATCTTCCAGCTTACCAGCCTAAACTGACCATTTGGCCCCCTGGGACGCAGAGTGTGGAATTGAAGATGGGTTAAGGACCAGAAGTGGGGGGCTCTGCTAGCAGCAGGGTGTGGAGGACCCCCCGCGCTGTACCCTGAGCTTTGCCCAAGTGCTGGCGCCCACTGGATCCGTGCAGGTCCATGTCCCTCCTGTGTCCCTCCCATGTCACTCCAGCTTTATAACAGTTCCTGTGTCCCTCCCATGTCACTCCAGCTTTATAACAGTTCCGGGGCCACCAGCGATGTACTCAGAAGCATGCAGGTAACGGGGAACAGCTCCTGAACACATCTACCTGGTCAGCAGTCGCTGGGCTGTGCCCCTGGCCCCACGGAAGCCCCAGGGCCATGGCAGGCCACCGTGGTGCACATGCGGAGGGGCGGGGAGGGGCTGGGAGAGGCAACGAGAGAAGAGAGTAAACGCTGGCTTCTGGCAGCTGATTTTGGAAGAGAGCATTGCTCTGTTTATTTTATTCCATTTCATTTTATTTTTTTAAAAGGTGTCTAACATTCATGCAAGAAGAAAAGGGTTCCAGAGACTGGTTGCACAACAATGCAAATATACTTCGCACTACTGAATTTTACACTTCAACATGGTTATGAGGATAGATTTCATGTGTGTATTTTACCACGATTAGACATTGGAAGGGCGGGGGAGATGCCCAAGATTTAAAGCAGAACTCTGAAAATCCATTGTTTTTTGCATCCCACCCATTTTCATGTGCTTTAGCTCACTTCCATTTACTGACCCTCGCCTGTGGCTGGCACCCTCCCCTTGCTGTCCCAGTGCTGTCCCTGAGCTGTCCCTGAGCTGGCTGGTGGCTGTGCAGAGAGGCCTGCCTGTCCAGCCCTTCCTCACGCATCACCCTGGAGATGGCTGCATCCTGAGCCCCCGAGACTCCGACGCCTCCGTCCTTCAGGTGTGAATTCCTCCCAGGGACCTTCCCTGACTACCCCCGATCTGAATGCGGCCTCGTCACCACACTTATGCCTATATTCACATAATGCGCTACCATCTGTTCACACCCCTCACCCCCACTATCTGTCCATCACAGTTCCGTGTCACAAGCGCCTGCCAGAAATAATCGTTTGCTGAAAAATCAATGAAAAAGCAAAGTTCCAAAAGAGCAAAAGACTTGTCCACTGTCACTCAGGAAATCCATGGTGAGGGCGAGACCCAGCTCACCCCCAGGCAGCGGCCTGGACTCACGGGATGGCAGCTTTTCAGGAACCTACTGTTCATAAAAACTGCAGTTTTCAAAGTTGAACATATTCAGGGAAAAGCTATTGTAAGCATCGCTGACATGCTGTGGGCTCAGTATCCCAGCCCTGTCTTTGGGAACCTTCCCCCCAGTCCTGCCGGGAAGCACCTGGGCTGACATCACTCTCCTGTCATCCAGCAGAGGACGGTGCATCCTGTGCTGAGTCCTCCGAAAGCAAACACAGCTCTGCTCCGGGAGAGGCCGGGAGCTGGGACACAGCCCTGCGCCGAAGGAAATTGCGTGCTGCAAACAAAGACCCTCTCCTGGCTCCTGATGGCACAATGGCATCTTCTTCCCCAGCGGGGAGAGCCTCCCTGACCCCACCAGGCACAGTGAGGCATGCTTGGGTTGCCAAAACCCGCCACAGTCCCCACTGTATGAGTCCAGCTACATCAAGTGCAAGTTCGAGGAGGGGCACAACCCTTCCATGGCAACAGCTCTTGGTTGGCGGGGTGGGAGGGGCTGACGGGAAAGATGGAGAGGGAATTTTCCGGAGTGCTGGAAATGTTCTGTCTCTTGATGGGATGTGGATTTCACGAGGGTGTTCACCTGCTCAAGCGCCTCTAACAGGAAACAGATCTGTGCATTTCATTGGATGAAAATTATGCCTTATTTAAAAACAAAACAAAACAAATCCACCCCACACCCATTAGGACGGCTACCAAAAAAAATATTACAAAAACAGAAATAGCAAGTATTGGCGAGGGTTTGGAGAAACTGCAACCCTGGTGCATTGTTGGGGGGAATGTAAAATGGTGCAGCTGCTGTGGAAAACAGTATGCAGCTTCCTCAAAAATTAAAAATAGAGCTACCCTAGGACCCAGCAATCATACTTCTTGGTATAAACCCCAAAGAATTGGAAGCAGGGTCTCAAAGAGATAATTGCACGCCCATGTTCATAGCATCATTATTCACAACAGCCAAGAGACGGAAGCAACCCAAGTGTCCATCAATGGATGAATGAAGAAGCAACATGTGGCCATATAATAAGCAAAATGTACATACGATCAGCCTTAAAAGGGAAGGAGTTTCTGATACATGCTACAAAAGGAGATGAAATTGAGGACATTATACTAAGTGAAAGAAGCCAATCACAAAAGGGCAAATACTGTATGATTCTACTACTTATGAGAGGCAACTGGAGCAGTGAAATTCATAGAACGGTGGTTGCCAGGGGCTGGAGAGGGGCATGGGGAGTTAGCGTTTAATGGGGACAGAGTCTCAGTTTGGGCAGATGACAAAATTCTGGAGGTGGATGGTGGTGATGGTTGCACAACAATGTGAATGTGCCTAATGCCACTGAACTGGACACTCAAAAATGGGTAAAATGGTAAATTTCATGCTATGTCTATTTTACCATAATAAAAAAATGGAAAAAATACAAACAAGAACCCAAAACCAAACAAAAGCACAGTGATGGCAAACATGTCTATGAACAGTATGGATAGCTAGCTCTGAGGACAACGAACGACCCCGATGAACTATGGTATTCAAGTGTGTGAAACATTTTTTTTTTTTTAAAGATTTTATTTATTTTGACAGAGAGAGAGACAGCGAGAGAGGGAACACAAGCAAGGGGAGTGGGAGAGGGAGAAGCAGGCTTTCCGCAGAGCAGGGAGCCCGATGCGGGGCTCGATCCCAGGACCCTGGGATCATGACCTGAGCCAAAGGCAGACGCTTAACGACTGAGCCACCCGGGCGCCCCGAAACATTTTTTTTTCTCCCATGATGTTTTACTAGAAAAAACTCCTGTTCCATTCCTTGTCACTGTTCTTAGCATACTACAATTTACTTCTGAATGGTTTAATTGCCAACTAGTTCGAAAGGATTATTGGTTTAAGAGAAAGCCCCAAATCAGTACAGCTTTTATTGCATCTTTAGACGATCACAAGTAAGTCTGAAAAATCATCTGGCATCTTGCTGTATGTGTAGCTGGACAGCTTAGATCTTCTTCATCAGCTTGCTGAACTATTCCTTTTTCAGAAACATAGATACCATCCCCAAATCTTCTGATATCCTTATTTTTAACGGTTGTGACTTGCTGAATCAAAGCAGCTGAGTTTGATACAAGTTCAATGTCATTTCCTTCAAGAATTAATTCACCTTTCTGGGCTTGAGATACAGAACAAGCAACACCTGGCCTCATCTGAACCCCTGCAGACATATTTTTCACCCAAGAAATTTCAGATTTCAACAAGAGAACCCCATTCTCCTGAATAAAAACATTGATGGGGAACTGAGCATACATAGACCACGTCTTATAATAGAAGCCCAGTGTAACTCCCTTGATCGTGGTCTGTACATGACCACAGACGGTGCGAACGGTAGCCAGTTCTGTTCTAGTTCCCCACCATTTGTCAACTTGGAGCCTCTTTCTTTCCCAGGAGACTGAGTTCTACATTTATGTAATTAAAGTTCCCCTGGGGGGGTGCCTGGGTGGCTCAGTCGGTTGGGCGTCTGCCTTCGGCTCAGGTCATGATCTCAGGGTCCTGGGATCGAGCCCCGCATCGGGCTCCCTGCTCTGCAGGAAGCCTGCTTCTACCTCTCCCACTCCCCCTGCTTGTGTTCCCTCTCGCTGTGTCTCTCTCTGTCAAATAAATAAATAAAATCTTAAAAAAAAAAAAAAAGCTCCCCTGGGGCCCTCCACAATAACACTGTGTCCCTTCAGAGTGATGTCAACATTTTCTGGAATGTTGACAGTCTGATTGCTGAGAATGGTCTTCATTCCCACAGTAGGTGTGGCAAAGAGTGTATGAAACATTTTTGAAGAAAGAGTATTTTGACGGAAGAGTGTTCAGGCAGAGGGATGGCGAAGCTTGAGAATTTGACTGCATTTATGGCTGGATCCTGTCCAAGTGGGCTTTTTAATACATTACTTTTAATACATTAATAATACATTTTAATATATTACTAACTTGACTTCTAAGAAGACTCTTCTTTTTTTTTCTTTTCTTTTCTTTTTAAAGATTTTTATTTATTTGACAGAGAGAGATACAGCGAGAGAGGGAACACACACACAAGGAGTGGCAGAGGGAGAAGCAGGCCTCCTGCCGAGCAGGGAGCCTGATGCGGGACTCGAACACGGGATTCCAGGATCATGACCTGAGCCGAAGGCAGACGCTTAACAACTGAGCCACCCAGGCGCCCCTAAGAAGACTCTTCTACTGAGGAGATAATTGTACAACCAGCGGGGCTCCCTGTGAAGTAATAAGCTTGATTCATGATTTTTTTCTTACATTAAAGATGTCAGACATTCTGAGCTTGAGCAATTACATTTCTAGGTCTTAGGAGCTGCAGGCTAGCAGACCCTGGACTTTCCTCACCAACTTTAAGGGTAAGCGTTCGATAGTTAATTTATGGTCGCCTGGGAAATCTGTCACGTGACTGTTGTTGTCGTGTCTCTGACACCTGGCATGCCTGCTCGGTATATAGTGGGCACTCAATAAACATTTATCAGGGCGCCTGGGTGGGTCAGTTGGTTAAGCGACTGCCTTCGGCTCAGGTCATGATCCTGGAGTCCCTGGATCGAGTCCCGCATCGGGCTCCCTGCTCAGCGGGGGTCTGCTTCTCCCTCTGACCCTCCTCCCTCTCATGCTCTCTGTCTCTCATTCTTTCTGTCTCAAATAAATAAATAAAATCTTTTAAAAAAATAAAAAATAAAAAAATAAACATTTATCAAAGGGGAAAATGGTTAAGATGGGAAAGTTTATGTTATGTGTATTTTATCACAGTTTCTTAAAAAGCTGCACAGTGAGAGGGGGCAAGGAGCCTTTGTAGAGCTCACCTTGTCCTCATCCTCAATTTTTATGTGAACGCTGAGGGTGCTGGCATGCCATGTGGCCCAGGCCCTTCTGCGGGAGTCCGGCTTTCAGAGGAGCTGCAAGTCACCAGTGGCTGACTAGCTCAGTGCCTGGTCAGTCCCTCAGTGGTTTCTCAGCTCTTCCTGCCATCTCAGGAAGTGGCTTCACAGGGCAAATCTAGAACTGCTACCGTCACATGGATGGACTGCTGTCACGCGTGTGCACACACGGATAAGTCAGGGCGGGCGGTTCTATTGGAGTTGCTTTGGCAACATGGGGAAGTCTCCCCAGTCAGTGTCCCTTTGAAGAGCATCCCATGAGCTCTGGGGCCTGCAGCAGAGCCCGGTCCTCTCAGCGAAGTACAGTCGACCCCTGATTGGTTTCAGGCCCCAAGCAGTCAGAGGTAGGGACCATCAGAGCACCCATGGCCGCTGCTCTGTCTCTGGGAATCATGCGGGTTGACCCTCCGCACACTTTCCACTTTTTCCACTCTGATTAAGAGCCAGAGGTTTGAGCTGACCCTGTGAAATGCTACTACCAACCTGAATTTCTGTCATCACAGGAAGGAGGACTCCGTGCCTGGGCTTGGCAAACTTTGGAAAAGGCCAGAGAGGAAATATTTTTGGCTCTTCAGGCCACACAGTCCCTAATCATACTGAGAAAGCAGTCACAGACAATTCCTAAACAAATGTGTGACTGTGTTTATTACGCTTTATCATGGACATGGACATTGCAATTTCATATAATTTGCAGGGGTCATGAGATCGTCTTTTAATTTTTTCCAACCATTTAACAATGTGGTGACCATTTTGAGCTGCTGAGCCACTGCAGGGGGGGAGAGTGGAGGGGTGGGGGGTGGGGGTGGGCTTCAGCCGGCAGGTGTCCTGCATGTGGCCCTCATCACTACTCTCCCCAGGGATCAGCCGAGGGCAAAATATGAAGTCACAATGACATCAGCTGCAGAGGAAGCAGAGTGGATAAACACAGAGACAGCAGGGCCAGAGGGTCAAAGCCCACGCACGCCGCGGCCTGGACCTGTGCCCAGAGCTGACGTTGTCACTCAGTCACTCAGAGTCAGCTGCTCCAACCCCGCCCAAGATCTTCAGCATCACTCTTTCCCTTTCCCGAAGCCGGTCGCAAAACACACGTACTGATTCATGTCCCTGAAGGCCTGTAGTGGACCTTTGCACTAGAAAGTTAACCCAGAAATGACACAGGCCAGTCACTCTCCCGCAGGAGGGGAAGCTGTTCTGAGCACACACTCTGGGCCTTGATGCAAGTGGCATCCCAGCCCCGATGACACAGCGGGGGGGACAAAGGCCCAGACAGACTCTGGCGCCGTCCATGGCACCAGGCTCGCTGGCTTATGTGCAGCCAGCCCACAGCCCCGGACTCGCCCTCCCCTCCTGCCATCCAACCACACACACCTGCAGCAAGGGCAGCAGGACCTGGGACCATGTGGCAGTCACCGGCCCCTGGCTCATGCAGGAATCGTCAAGCATGGACTCTTCTCCTGGTCTGGAAGAAACATACCCTTAGATCTGATTTCTCGGATGCAAAATGGCAATGAAATCTCTACGGTCCTCGTGGGCTGTTCTGGGGGTTGGAACGACCACAGAATAAAATAAAACCCCAGCCCAGCCTCAGAGAGCCTCTCCCTCTCCTTCACCCCGCAGTCAAGGATGTGCGTTAATGAAACTGGCTTCCTGCTGCATCTGTTCGGTAAGGACGAGACCAAAGGTGAAGGACAAGTACTGCATGCTGAGGGCTTTAGGACAGTGCCTGGGGACACAGGCGCCTGGTGGCTCAGTCAATTAAGGGTCTGACTTCGGCTCAGGTCACGATCTTGGGGTCCTGGGATCGAGCCCCGTGTCGGGCTCCCCGCTCAGCGGGGAGTCTGCTTGTCCCTCTCCCTCTGCTGCTCCCCCTGCTTGTGCTCTGTCTCGCTCTCAAATAAATAAATAAAATCTGAAAAAAGGAAAAGATGACTGACATCTGACAGATTCCCTTCCTTAAGACGGGAACAGATGTTCTCAGCTCCACCCAGGGCCAGCCCACACCAGGAGGATTTTGGGGCCAGGACACGGGGCCACCCCGTACCCCATGCATGCCTGCAGAGACGGCACCTCGGCCGTGGCTCCTGGGCACCTGGGCACCTGGGTGGGAGAGAAGCATGGGATCAGGGAGTTCGTGTGTAAGGGGGCAGCGATTCTGCTGGGGAGGGTGTAAAACTAGAGATGGCTTGTGGGGATGGCCGCACAGCAACGCAAAGGTGTTAATGCCACTGCACTGTACCCTTTAGGAATGGTGAAAATGATCAATTTTATGTTATGTATATTTTACCACAATAAAAAACAAGAAGGAAAAATCAACTTGGGGGGGAAATTAAAAAAAAAAATACTGTCTGGGAGCATTTCCAAGGTTATGCTTAGTTTTTTGCTTCCTAAGCCAGGAAACATGTAACTTGGCGTTTGATTTATTCTGTTCCCATCTTATCAGCACTTCCAAAGAAGTGAAAACGGAATTGGAGCGCTCACAGCCTCTGAATGAAGACAGGCAAAAGATTAAAGTGCCCAGCACCCGTCGCAGCCTGCCAAGCTGCTTCCTGTCAGGCCTGCCCCTGCCCAGTCCTGGGACCAGGACACAGCCAGCCGCTCCGGTCCCCTGATCAGAGCACGGCGCTTGCAACTTTCACCCAGGGTCCTCATGGCCTCCCTCCCTCCTAAGCTCACGTTAGTTCCGACGGCAACATCCTCCCCCACCCCCCGAAAGGTGCCGTCCAAGCCGTGCTCCTGAGTGGCGGGTGACACGCATACTTTGCTGAGCCTGCACATCCAGGGGCTCTTGGTGGGAGGCCCCTTTAGGGCTCCCCCAGACCGTGATGCTGGGCTCCTCCTCTGGGCCACGGCCAGCCCAGGGGCACAACCTGTGCGTGCCCTGCACCTCTGGCTGGCCCTGAGCGACCTCACCCCCAGGCTCTCACCCATGCTCCTCCCCGCAGGAGAGAAGGACTTCTCTCCGGAGGCCACACAGCACTGTGGTGGCCGTGTGCGCACAGATCTTCCCCTGTGCCTGGCCCATCACGCCAACCAGCAGCAAAATGCACGAATGGCCCTCATGGTCCAGGGCAGAGGGGAGAGCAATACAGGCTGGACGGCGAGGCTGAGCGGCGCCCGCAGAGCCTTGGGGAACTGTGGTTTTGTTTTTGTTTTTTTAAATAAGTGAACTTGCTTTGGAATCCAGGTCTGGTAACATCTTTGCCCTAACAGCCTGTGTGATGGGGATCTGCCCTGTGCATCCCCGGGATCGCTGGATTCCGAAACCCACAGGCCCGCAGGCCTCGGAATTCGGTTCTGGGGAGAGGCCTCCCCGAAACAAGCTGCTCCTCTAAGTGGAGTTTCCTAAACCCAATGAACCTGCAAGAAAACCAAGCGGTGAGTATTTAGTTTTCTTTCCACTGCTCTTTGCAACAACCTGCCATTTGTGATAAACATTTCAGAGAACAAGTTAAGCAGTGTTAGAGAAAACAGGAAAAATAAACTTTGAGTCTTTATATAAATATATATTCTACCCAAATCTAAATTTAATCTATGAACTAGCACAAGATAAATGTAAAGGTCACTCAGAGTTCTCTGCGGCGACTCACACAGAAAATAATATCTCAGTGTTGTACCGGTTGTTCCTATACAATACGAAACTTTGAACTGTTTATAAAATAATACAACAGACGCCCAATCACTCAAGAACATAGTTACTCTGCCCTTTGAAGCCTGCAGCTCAAGTATTACACAGGCAGGAAGTAGAAATCAGTGCTTTGATTTGTTTAAAATAAATTAAACACAAATGGCAACCATATTTCCTCTTATTCAGAGGAAGTTACAAAAGGTACAGAAGACCAAAAATACCAGGTGACTTTGAAATGAAGAGCCAGCAAAAACCCCCAAGTACTTGCCTTTAGCATACACTGGAAGACTTTGTGTGCACACATTTTAAAGGGCCACCACTGTTCAAAATAACTTGGAAATAACTCTGGGTTTCTTTCAGTGTGAAGAGTAAGTCATTCAAATAAATGTGCCTCAACACTTTAGAATCAAGCTTTTTTTTTCCTTTGAAAGTCAAACCTATACTTCATTTTGTTGAGCCACCCCGTTGGGTCTAGCCGCTTCAAAACCCGTCCGTGGAGGAAACCATGCGAATTTGGTGCTCGAGTCCGATTGCAGAAGGCAGAACAGGGTGGCAGGGCCCGGTCTCCAAGGGCTGTCCTCCAGCGACCTCGGGGGGCATCAGCTTCTGAGCAGCAGAGAAACAGGCAGCCCGGAGCGAGGGCCAGAAACCCGAGACCAGGGGGCGCTGGTCCTTCTCGTGCTCTGCCTGTGGGAGCAAGACGGACCCATCCATGCTGGGTGTGGGCAGCACAGTGAGGCTGGACCTACCTGTAGCAGGTGTGTGGCTTTGCAGGGTGTCATGAGAAGCAAGCACGAGGTGCAAACCTTCAGGGGCCTCCCGAGTCACTGTTTTCATCACCCCACGAGCAGCGAGCATGGTATGGAAGGGCATGGGCTCAAAGCCTACCGTCACTGTGCAGAATGCGGCTTCAGTTCCCTCGTCTGCGAAATGGGGATAATTGTACCTACTTCAGAGAGTTGTGGGGTGAAGTGATTTAATATTCATGAAGTTTTAGAGTACTGTTTGGCCCCTAGAAAGCCCTTCAGATGGTGGTGTGTTTTTTTTTTTAAAGGCCACTAGTAATGAAAACCCCATGGCTGTTGGTTCCTTCCATGCAGAGCAGAAGGTGACACCAAGCTGTGCAGCAGACGCTGTTCGTACTTGTACACGCTCACCCATTTCCCCCTTCTTTATCTCTGGGGCACCTGCTTCTGCCCCCACTGCTCTGATCCTGCTTGTGCTTCTGGGGAGCTCTCCCCTCTTCCCATATGTTCAGCATTAAATAAAGGCCCGTGCGTCTCTGCCTTGGGTGTCTCGTGGTTCTGTTGCTGTCCCATCCCAGACTCAGAAGGCCATCCCTGGCATTCTCCTCCATCTTCCTACCCACTTGGGACAGTTCCCACCTTCCCACAACTTTTACTTCCACCTCTAACTCAAGGACTCCCAAACTATGTCTCTGGAGTCCAGGAGCCCTCCCTGAGTTTCAGACCATCTATCCTCCTGACTACCCTTTAGATGTCCTGCAAGGACTTTCAAACCAAAACAATCCATTCTCCACTGAGCTGACTTTCTGCTTTGTCAAAAATCAATTGACCACATCTGTATGGGGCTATTTCTGGACTCTGTGTTCTGTTCCATTGATATGTGTGCCCAGCCCTTCTGCAGTGCTGCCCAGTCTTAATGACTGCAGCTTTGTAGTAAGTCTCGAGATCAGATGGTGTGTGTCCTTGGAAAGACCCATGCAAACCCATGAAAGAGTTGTTCTTCTCTGAGGTTGTCTTTCAGCATGAATTTTAGAATTAGCTTGCCAATTTCTACCAAAAAGCCTGCTAAGATTTTTTTTTAAGATTTTATTTATTTATTTGACAGAGACAGACAAAGCGAGAGAAGGAACACAAAGCAGGGGGAGTGGGAGAGGGAGAAACAGGCTTCCCACTGAGCAGGGAGCCCGATGCCAGGCTCGATCCCAGGACCCTGGGATCATGACCTGAGCCGAAGGCAGACACTTAACGACTGAGCCAGTTCCCCAAGCCTGCTAAGATTTTGATTGGGACTGAGTTTAATCTCTAGATCAGTTTGGGAGAACAGACCTTTCCAACCCACGGACACAATATATCATTCCATTTATTCAAGGAATTCTTTGATTTCTTTCACCAGTATTTTATAGTTTGCAGTGAAAATTTTTGCACCTATGTTGTGGGATTTATTCCTAAGTATTTCATGTTTTCTGGTGCTATTATATATTAAAACATTTTTAATTTCAACTTTTGATAGTTCTTTGCTAGTACACAGCTAAATTCACTTGTTAGTCTTAGCTTTTGCATAGATTCCATTGGGTTTTCTGCATAGAAAATCCTGTCATCTGCAAACAAATATTTTTTTTTAAGATTATATTTATTTATTTGACAGAGAGAGACACAGCGAGAAAAGGAACACAAGCAGGGGAAGCGGGAGAGGGAGAAGCAGGCTTCCCGCCGAGCAGGGAGCCCGACGCAGGGCTCGATCCCAGGACCCCGGGATCATGACCTGGGCCAAAGGCAGACGCTAAACAACTGAGCCACTCAGTCGCCCCAACAAAGATGTTTTTATTTATTCCTTTCCAATCTGTGTGCCTTTGATTTCTTTTTCTTGCCTTTGCACTTGCTAGGACCTCCAGTACAATGGTGAATAGAAGCAGGGAGGTCAGACATCCTTGCCTTGTTCCTGAGGAAGAGCATCCAGTCTTTCACCTTTAAGCATGGGGCTAGCTGCGGGGGCTTGCTAGATGCTTTTACCAGATTAAGGAAAATCTCTTTTAATCCTGGCTTGCTGAGTTTCTTTTTTTAAAATCACCAATGGATGTTGAATTTTGTTAAATGCTGTTTCTAGGTCTATTGAGATGATCATAAAATTTTCCTTCTTGAGTCTGTTGATATGAAGAATTATGTTGATTGACTTTCAAATATTGAACCAACCTTTTATTCCTGGGATAAACTCTACTGACCATGACGTATTATCATTTTTATACGTGGCTTGAGTTAAGACTCGATAATATCCTTTTTTTTTTTAAAGATTTTATTTATTTATTTTTTTAGAGAGCGAGCGAGAGAGAAACAGCATGAGAGGGGAGAGGGTCAGAGGGAGAAGCAGGCTCCCCGCTGAGCCGGGAGCCCGATGCGGGACTCGATCCCAGGACCTTGGGATCATGACCCGAGCTGAAGGCAGACGCCCAACCATCTGAGCCACCCAGGCGCCCTAAGACTCGATAATATCTTATTGAAGATTTCACATCTGTGTTCACAAAGGACCTTGATCTATAGTTTTCCTTTCTTCTGTGCCTCTTTAGGTGGGCTTTTAAGTCCCTTGCAGATTATTAGCTTGACTCTTCCAAGGCTTATTTTTAAGCTTTGTTGGGGAGGGTCAATGTACACTCACTCGAGGGCTTGTTTAGCCCACTACTAAGGTGGAACGCTTTGAGAGTCTCTACAGTGTTTCTGCGGGTCACTGAGAATTGTCCACTGTGGCGGAGCTCTTGGGATCGTCCTCCTTGTGGCTCCCTGGTATTTGCTCTTTGTCCATCTCCATGGCATCTCACACCACACACGTGCAGCTCAGTGACTCACAAACGCTCAGGGCACCCTGTGAGGATTTCTGGAGCTCCTTCCCTGAAGAATTCCCTTCTCTCCGGGACTCTGTCCCACAAATCACCACTGAGTCCCTGCACTCCTGTCTCTGATCCTCACGGCAGCTAAGCCACCAGACACTACTTAGGTCCTTGTTCCCTGAGCTGTGGTCCATGAAGTAGCCCCAGGCAGAAATCCAGGGCAACGTTAGCACTTACCTTTCTTCGTTTTCTTTTCTTAGGGATCACAGCTCTGTGCCACCTGCTGTTCAGTGTCTGAAAATAGCTGGTTCATGAACTTTGTCCAGGTTTCCAGTTGCTTAGGGCGGCAGGATACATGCACTACAGTTACCCCCTCCTGTTGACTTGACTTCGGTATGTCCCCCACTAGGACAGGCCAGTCATGCCCCTGTGCTTGACCAGCCTCATGGCAGATACCGCCCCAGAGAGCCATGTGTCCAGCCCTGAGAGTGGCCCTCACTAAAAGGCTGCTGTCTTTCCAAAATGCTGCTGTAGTGGGTAGGCATGCTTTGCTGGTGGCTCTCTCTAGAAGTCTGATAAAAGAGGGATGATGGAGGATGGCAACACCCAGGCTAAAATTCTGTGACCTGACCTACTTAGAAAAATTCCAGGGGCGCCTGGGTGACTCAGTCGGTTGAGAGTCTGACTCTTGATCTCGGCTCATTCAGGTCTTGATCCCAGGGTCGTGAGGTCACGCCCCACCTTGGGTTCCATGCTGGGCATGGAACCTACTTTAAAAATAAATAAATAAATAATAAAAATCAAAGTTCCAAAGGATAAATTATGAAAAATGATTTTCATTATTCAAAATAGATGTCAGTGGGATCATTTGAGTGCAATTGAGTCTAGGGCGCATTTTAATGACAGTTTTAACAATTTAAACCTAAGCCTATATTTTTTACACACTACATAAAACCAAGGATAGGTAAATAAAATAAAATTCATGATCGTGGAAGATTGGGGAAAATTGAATGCCAATTATGAGGAATGTCTAAATAAATGATGATATATTAACCCAATAGATTATCATACAGCTATTAAAAATAAATAAAGTGACATGAAAAAGATATTTATGAGCAAAGCTGAGCAGAGAGAACCTAAGTTGCCCACATACAGTGATTACAACAATGTAAAATATGGGTCGATAAGAGAAAAGACTGGAAGAAAGTCTGGAGAGATGAAGGCAGCTATTATGCTATGATGGTGGGAATATGAGTGACATGACCTTTTTTCATTTTTTTCAAGTACTGTAATAAACTTTAATAATTAAAAAGGTTTTAGAAAAACCACCCAACGCCCAGCCATCAGTCCTATTCAAACTTAACAATAATAATAGGAAAGAACCAGGAAGTGACCCGCCATCTCCCACAAAGGTGAGAGCAGAGCCCTTCTTGGCAGACTTCCTGTGTACCCAGCGGGGCGAAGCCTGTGTTGCCCGTGGCCTCAGGGGGAGCTGGAATGCACAGCAGATGCATTAGGAGTGAAGAGTTGCAAAAGTATTGGTCAGACCCCCAAGACATAACACACATATTTTCGCCTTGTAAATGCCAATTTTTTATTTTTATTTATTTATTTTTTAAAGATGTTATTTATTTATTTGAGAGAGAGAGACAGAGAGAGAGCACATGAGAGGGGGAGGGTCAGGAGGGTCAGAGGGAGAAGCAGACTCCCCGCTGAGCAGGGAGCCCGATGCGGGACTCGATCCTGGGACTCCAGGATCATGACCTGAGCCGAAGGCAGTCGCTCAACCAACTGAGCCACCCAGGCGCCCGTAAATGCCAATTTTTTAAAAGGTGAAACTTTATACTGCTATGGAGTTGAAGTTTGCCATTTGAAGGCTACAGATCTTCACTGTAGACAAGCCCGTGGGAATAGCAGTAACAGTTGGGTGACAGCACCAGGTAACATGGAGCATTCACACCGGGCCACTCTCTTGTTCAAGAGATCTTGAGAGAATATGCATATACTGTGACCACAGTCACCAAATTGCTGAAAACAATCCTGAGGAAAACCAGGTGTGTGAACCCCATGCTCAGGTCATGGTCAGGGACACCTGCAGCATCACCTCGGGCTTGCTCTCACTATTAAGGTGATTCTATCAGGCTCTTTGCACACATGCATGAGAAGCAATGCACCTTGCTGACTGCTGTGCTTCCTAAAGCATGTGTGAAAAGAGAAAGGCAAGAGCCAGGACTGCTCAGCCTCCGTGAGCCTCCCCTTCCTGCTCCATGAGAGGAAAGGATGTGCTGCCACTCCCCTGCGCTACGTGGCCCCTTCCATGATGTCTGTTCATTGTGCACAGCTCCAGGGGTTCGTCTGACTCAATCCCAGCTTCCGGCCCCTGGCCCACTGTGCTGCCCTTCTACTAGTCTCTATGGAGCCCTAGGAGACCCAGGGAAGGGGCAGGGATTTCGAAGTTTGCAGATTTCAGGCAATCCAATCCTCACTAGTAGGGACGATGGCGATGATACCAGCTAGGATTTATTATAACATTCACATTTGCAAGCCCTAAGTTATTTACATACATTTCTTCATTTAAATTTCACAACCACACTAGAATGATAATATCATTTCCTGCGTTTTAGAATTGGGGAAACTGAGGCACAGAGTGCTTAAGTTTCCTGAAATTGTTTTTCACCAGATCAGAAATTTTGGAGAGATTGGAACCCTCTTGGACTACTTACTGGTGGGAATGTAAAATTGTTCAACTGCTGTGGAAAATAGTTTGGTGGTTCCTCAAAAAGTCAAACATAGAATTTACCACATGACCCAGCAATTCCACTCCTAGGTATACATGTAAAAGAACTGATAGTAAGGACTCAAACAAATGCTTGTACCCCAATGTTAATAACAGTATTATTTGCAATAAGCAGAAGGTGGAAATAACTAAAGCATTCATCAGTAGATACATGGATTAACAAAATGTAGTCTATGCATACAATGGAATATTATTCAGCCATTAAAAAAAAGTTCTGGGGCGTCTGGTTGGCTCAGTCAGTTAAGCGTCTGCCTTCAGCTCAGGTCATGATCCTGGGGTCCTCGGGATCGAGGCCCGTGTCTGGCTCCCTGCTCAGTGGAGAATATTCTTCTCCCTCTGCCCCTCCACCTGCTATCTATCTCAAATAGATGATAGATAGATAGATAGATAGATAGATAGATAGATAGATAGATAGAT